>NC_029793.2:124365185-124368444 GCF_000816755.2 Arachis ipaensis
TGCCTCTATTGCATATGAATCATTTCTATCTGTCAGTATTTTTTATCTCTGATTTAACTGTCTTAAGGATCTATCTATATATGAAGGATACATTTCCAAAGATAGAAATCTTCACACAAAAGGAATTACGAACTTGTTTGCAAGAAATGGCAATGGAATCAAAGTTTTTGGACAACGACAATGCAACCATAAGAAGTTCTCATCACTCTCTTACTGCTTCTCATCATGTTCATGCAAACTATTCAATGGAATCACCTGAAAGGCTTTTTTTGTGTTCACATTCAATGAAAGAAGAAGAGTTACTACCCTATGATGCCACTTTGATTGGCCATGTCCCTTCAAGTTTCCATGGCCATGAAGACACAGGAAATGGGCAAGAGAAAAACCATACCTTTCAAAAATTCAATAACAACCCTCTGAATCTATTGGAGACTCTGCCAGCATTAACCATAGCACCCTCTTCTTCTGATGACTCACCACCTTCTTTGACTTCTCCTCCTCCTTTGTCACACAAATTTCCAAACTTGACCTTGTTCTTGCAGGAAACTTCCATGCTCTACTCATCATCCCCGCATCTAAAAAGTGGTGAATCCATCTCGTCAAAATCTTCAAACTCCACATTTCCATTGTCGCAATTCCGCCAAACTCAGCGCCAAACAACCACCGCCGATCCACACAAAATAAGCAAGAATCTATCAAACATGAGGAGGTCCAAGTCTTTCAGTGACCACCACAATTGGTTGAGCACAAGGACACAACCTCTTAAGTGCGGCGGCGGAGATGGAAGAGTCAACAACAACAACAAGCTTTTCAAAGGGGTGAGACAAAGACACTGGGGAAAATGGGTTGCTGAGATAAGATTACCAAGAAACAGGACAAGGGTATGGTTAGGAACATTTGATACAGCTGAAGATGCAGCCATTGCATATGATACTGCAGCATATATACTAAGAGGAGATTATGCACAGTTGAATTTCCCTGAATTGAAGCATGTGATCAAGGCCAATTCTCTGAATGGAACCATTTCAGCACTCGTTGAGGCAAAACTACAAACAGTTCATCTGCATAAGAAGAATCCCAATAACAATAACAATAGCAACAAGAACAATTATGATGATTCACCACCATCAGCAGTTTCAGCATGCAAAAATAATGGCAATAAGGGTTCATCATCAAGCATAATGGAGTTGCAGTTTGAGGAAATCGAGAGAAGCAAAAGTCTTTCTCATCATCATGATCATCATCAAGTTTTGGATGTGGAAGGTGTTCAATTGAGCAGAATACCATCATTGGATATGGACCTTATTTGGGATGCACTTTTAGTCTCTGATTCATGAAACCCTTTTTTTTTTTTTTTTCATCACAACTATAATTCTCATTTAGACCACCACAACTCTTCTAGCGTGATGCTCAAAATTTTCGTTATAGATTTGGCAGTTTCTAGAATGAAATCATGGATCAACAGGTTTATGTTTTTTTTCTCTAATAATAATAATTCGTAACTCTAGATTTTTTTTTTTACTAGTAACTGTAGATTTAACTGTGTCTTATAAAGTGCATCCTTTTTTGAGCCTGTTATATTATCAAAAAAAAGAAATCTACGTTGAGTAAAATTACCATATCAGAATCTAATTTCTATATATACCCCATGCTTAAATCACTTGGCAGATGAGGTTGAGTGTTTTCAATGCGAATAAAAAAAAAAATAAAATTGATAATAGAGTTATGTTAAAACTTAAAACTATACTATTATTGTCAGATTTTGTTACAAACATCCGTTCATTTAGTATTGTGAAAAAGACATTAAAATAATTAAATAATTAATTTATATTTTAATATTAATAAAATATTAAAATATCATTATAATTTATCTAAACAAACTTTATATTTTATAAATATTGTGTTTATATATCTTATAAAAATTTAAAATTTATGTATTTACATGTTTTGTATTATGTCGTGTCCAATATCCAGTTTGAATTTGTGTAACCGGCCAAGCTAAGCCGATCCAATTCTTAAATGGGCCAAATATTTTTTAAATTAAAATATGCACTATACTCATGAAAAATCATAATTAAGTGGATCGGCTCAAGGGATGTGTCCATTTTGTGTCCATTCGGATAATATTAGGTAGACAAAAAAAAAACAACTAGAACTTGTCTTATTTAACATTAATTAGGGGTGTGCATGGCCCGGCCCGGCCCGAAGGTCCGGCCCGGTCCCGAACACTTTAGGGGCTAATTTGGTGTGATTTCATCGGGTCTAGGGCCGGGTAAGGGTCTCAAAAATAGACCCGGTCATTATTTCGGGTCGGGTCCGGGCCATAGCTCGGGTCACCCGAAATCGGCCCGGTGGCCCGGTCACTATACACAATAAATATTTTGTATTATTAGTGATGGATGATGGGTATTATTATGTAGAATTTAAGTATTGTAAACCTTAATATTTTGTGTTATTAGTCATTATATATAAGACTATAAGTTAATGTTTTATATTTAAAATGAATAAGACTTTAGACTAATGCATAATATTGTGTTATTTGTATTTATTTAAATATTTGGTATTATTAGGCAATATTAATATTATTGATTATGGTTATGCTTTAATTTTAGAGAAGAGTTGGTTCTTGTTATATTTTTCTAAGTGAATTTTACCATGTCAAATAATGGTTGGAGTCTTGCAAATTTGGATATTTTTACATGCTAACTTACAAGAAGGTATCAAGGTAATATAATGTTAACGGCCCGGTTTTCACCCGATATAGTTGTGGCCCGAAAGGGTATAGGTTTCATCGGGTCTAGGGTCGGGTTCGGGTCACATAAATGGGCCCGGTACATATTTCGGGCCGGGTCTGGGTCACATCAAACCCGGTTTCACCCGGCCCATACACACCCCTAACATTAATTAATTATCGAAACAATTAATAAATATTAAATAAGACAAATTATAATTATTTTTGGCTGATTTTCTTTGGTTACAAACATTTTCGATGTGATAAATACCAAAAACAAAAAAACTATATCAATAACATTACTTGTATATATGTGCTTCCACATTATAAATGAAATCCTTTCAGGTTACAACTGTACAAAGAGGATTATGATATTCTTCAATCAAAGCTCCACACTGACTCCAAAAAAGAACTGGATTCCGCTGAGATCCTGTACTGATCCAAAGGTACTTCTAATTAATAGGATTTAATTAACACGTATCTTTAAGATAAATGTTAAAATTATTATTAATAAAAATTCTTAAATTT
>NC_029793.2:124368631-124369156 GCF_000816755.2 Arachis ipaensis
CTAGTAGGGGATCAAATTAACGAGGCTAAACAAAATATGGCACCAAAAAAATATTGTTCATACCTTTTTTTCCAATTTTCTCCAAAAAAGCTGCGTAAAGATTGCTTCTACGGTTCTACCATACCACATCTTCCATGATAGCTCCCTCTACTTTCATGAATGTTGATTTTTGTGAGGTATTCTATTCAAAACTTTTTATCATATTTTTCATTTTTGTATAAAAGAGTTTTATATTGTTCGATCCTTTAATTGGATATTTACATGTTAATATGACTTTAATTTTGATATAATAGGCGATAAAATTATCCATTATACTAACATTAAAATGTAAAAAAATAATAGTTTTGTTATTATGATACAGAATTGGCTACCAAAAAACGTGATAAGTGCATGCCGCATCACGGGAATATTGCGTGCATTAGAAGGTTGGAATGTTGACCTCATGTTTAGCATTGAGAAAATGCACAACCTTATTTAATTATTTTATATTAATGACCATTTTTTATATATCCGTTTAGGAATCAT
>NC_029793.2:124369185-124370998 GCF_000816755.2 Arachis ipaensis
TATATTTTAATTATTTTTAAATTTATAATTTTTACTGTAATTATTATTTTTTTTAATTTAAAGAGGATTAAAGTCTTATTTTATTATTTTACTAATTTTTTTATTTTAGATTTGACTATAATTTTTATTTTTTGACTGTTGTTATTGCTTGGTTATGTTATGTTGTTAAGTTGCTTTAGTACTGTTCCGTAAGTTTTTAAAACTTTTTTGTTGCAACTTTGTAACAAGACACCGGATTCGATGGTGTTTGAATTATTAAATGGTCCTATAATAAAACATATTTTTAAAGTTTTTTAATAATTGTTAAATAATTTTTATTTAATTTTAATTATAAATTAATCTTTTTTATATTATTTAATTATAAAATTTATTTTTATTTTATAAATTATTATTTTATCATTTATAATAAAAAATAAAAATAATAATGAATTAGATCTTCCATTAATAATAATAATTTTTTAGCAATTTCAATCGATTAAAATTTTATCTTTGATCGGTTACATTAATATAGGGTTGTGAAATCGTGTTTCTTATAAAATCAATCGATTGGATTAATAAAACAATCGATTGAATTTCAAATTTTCCATAATTCAATTGATTGGAACTCAGGTTTCTACATAACAATCGATTGAATGTTGGATGATAGTATGGTTTTCTAAAAAATCAATCGATTGTAACTTTTACACAATCGATTAAACGATGATTAGAATGTGGATTTTTTCTAATTCAATCGATTGTTCATGTTACCCAATCGATTGAAGGCTTCAAAGCAATATGAGGTCTCACAATTCAATCAATTGGTTGTGTTATCCAATCGATTGAATTGTGCACTACGTTATATGTTACGCCGTTCTCAATTTTTCTACTTGTGTTTATAAATTATTATTTTATTATCCATTTATCTTATCTTTAAAATTTTATCTTCAATTTTTAAGTTTTTATTTTGATTTAGATACTGTAATCTTATCTTTTCTTTAATATTAAGATTATAAATTGGTGAATGCAGAACTTTCACCTTCAACCTTAGCTCTTTTTGCGTTTTTAGTTCGAGTCATTTTGGGGATATTGGTTCGGTGGATTTTGTAGGAATTTGGATGAGAATTAATAATATGTATGTAATTTGGAGTGAATGTGGATGATATTGGAGAAAAAGAGAGAAGTTTTCTAGATTTAGAGAGAGAAGAGATGTTATGCAGAAATGGAGTTATAAAATTTAAAAAAGGGAGGGAGGCTGAATACAGATGGTTATCAGGCTTAATATATAGCACATATCAAAATTCAATTGATTGTATTATCATACCAATCGATTGAATTGAAAAATACCATTAGTCGCGTAAAACTTCAATCGATTGTATTATTATACCAATCAATTAAACTTTCGTATATCATTCTAATAGTATAAGTCAATCGATTGGGTAATAGAACCAATCGATTGAATTAACTAAACCCAGATTGCTTTGATAATTTTAATCGATTGAGTAATATGACCAATCGATTGAAAAGAAACATCCCACATGCCTTGCAAAATTCAATCAATTGTGTATCAATTCCAATCGATTGAATTTCTAACAAACACAATTTTTCCAATCCAATACATATGTAATGGATCAATGATAAAATTATGATCGATTAAGATTGCAAAATATTTATTACGATTAATAGAAGATCTAATTTATTATTGTTTTAGTTTTTTATTATTAATAAACATGATAGATGAATGATAAAATAATGATTTATAAAATAAAAAATAGATTTTATAATTAAATAATATATAAAGGATTAATTTGTAATTAAAATTAGATAAGGATTATTT
>NC_029793.2:124372337-124378772 GCF_000816755.2 Arachis ipaensis
GTTACTTAAAAAACAAAAAACATGTTTTGTTACGGGACCATTTAATGGTCCAAACGTTTTGGACCATCGAATTTAGTGCCTCGTAACAAGTTAATAGGCCCGATAAACAATGAAATGAAGTTTTTGCAGTAAAATAGAGTAAATTTAGTTTTTGGATTATTTAATAGTTATTAAAAACTTAAAAAACATGTTTTGTTACGGGACCATTTAATGGTCCAAACGTTTTGGACCATCGAATTTAGTGCCTCGTAACAAGTTAATAGGCCCGATAAACAATGAAATGAAGTTTTTGCAGTAAAATAGAGTAAATGATGAAATTAGTTTTTGAAGGATTATTTGAAATTAGTCTCTCTGAAAGATTTTTTTAATTAAATTTATTATTTAAATATTTTAAATTAGTTATGTTAGTTTTTTCGTTATTTTGTTTATTGATGGTGTCAAAATTTACTAATATAACACATTAAATGATACATCAATACATACCTACGAGTCTTAATTGACTATTAACATTATTAGTTTTTAAAATTAGATCAAATCAAAACCTAATTGAGAGAAGAACTTAAGACATTAGAATCCCTTAATTTGAGATTAATTTGATCTAATTTTATAAACTAATCATGTTAATAATCAATTAAGACTCTTAGGTATGTGTTGGAACATCACTTAACCTGTCACGTTAGTAAATTTTGACACAATTGACAAATAAAATAATGGTAGGACTAACATGGCTAATTTAAAATATTCAAAAGATGAATTTGATTAAATAAATCTTTCAAAGACTAATTTGGAGAATGAATAATCTTTTAAGAATTAATTTGACTATGTATTCAATAAAATACGCTATTTCAACAACATTTGAACTAAAATTTACAGAAAACCAAATTCACATATAACCCCGCAATGTTTTCATAGTAAAATCCGCAATAACAAAATGGTAGCAAAATTTGCATAAAATAAAATTTGTGACTAATTTTGTAAGAAATATTTCGCAGCAAAATTTACAACAATAAAATTTACAGCAAAATTTATAAAAATTAAAATTCACAACTAACATTGCAATAAAATTTTGTAGTTAAAACCATAATAACGAAATTTGCAGCTAATTCTTTAATAAAATTTTTGTAGCAAATTTGCAGCAATGCAATTCGCAATAAAATTTGTAAAAAAGTTTATTCAGGCTAAATTTGTAGGAAACAAATTGGTAGAAAAACATCACAAGAAATAAAATTTTTCAAGAACATCTATAGCAAACACTTTGCATCTAAATTCACAACAACTTGCATGTTTTTAACAAAATCCACATAATAAGACTGGGATTTGCAGCTAATTTCGTAATAAAAATTTGCAATTAAATTCGCAAATTTTGTTGCTGTGATGTGAATATGACAATGTCCAAACACGTTGCCAAATTATCTTTAAATTTTGCTGCGAATATTTGTATGAAAATTTTTTTTTGCAGCAGAAATTTGTAAGTAATATTTCTCGTCTTATGCTATAAAATTAGTTGTAAAAGTTTTACAATTTTTTTTATTAATAAATGTGTAACAAATTACTGAAAAAAAATCACAGATAAAAATAATTAACGCTCTTTATTCTCACAAAATCACTTCAATTCTCAAATTCTTAAATGTTTGAAAATTAAACAATGAGAAAGTCTAGGGGGTCAGCATATTTTGTAGTTTTTAGTCATCAATTAACCATTAATGATGTTTTGAATGATGTAAAATTATATCTAATGGTATAAAATCATTCAATTTCTTTTTAATGGTTAAGTGCTGGCCATAATTTAACAAAAGTGCTGGCCCCTAACACTCACACTAATATACATTTCCAATCAAAACTCAAAATCGCAACAACACAAAAAGAATTCAAGTTCAATATATATAGTTCGCAACTGAAATTGCAACTAAAATCGCGAACACATTCACATTCAGACTGCAATCGTAATTATACATATATAATTAACTAATTTTCAATTAAACTTTTTTACTTTTTTCTTAAGGTGTTCTCTTATTTTTAAATCATTTCTAATTTTATTCAACCATAAAAAGGCCTATGGTCATGGTAAAAACCGTGACCATAGCTAGTGAAAAGGGTGACCATAGATCTATGGTCACGGTTTTAGACCTATGATCACGGTTTTTTATCGTGGCCTATTTTGCCGTGGTCATAGGTCTATGGTCACGGTTTTTTTTACCTATGGTCACGGTTACAATTTTCAAATTCTGACACTTTAGGCCACGGTTTTTAACCGTGATCATAGGACAATCTATGGTCACGCATAAAAACCGTGACTATAGCCATATCTATGGTCATGGTTTTGGCTGTGACCATAGCCTCTATGGTCACCCTTCCTTAAAACCGTGACCATAGCCTTATCTATGGTCACAGTTTTGGCCGTGACCATAGCTTCTAAGGTCACCCTCCTCAAAACCGTGACCATAGCCTTATCTATGGTCACGGTTTTTGCCGTGACCATAACTCTATGGTCACCCCACCTTAAAACCGTGACCATAGCCTCTATGGTCACCCCACTTAAAACTGTGACCATAGCCCTATCTATGGCCACGGTTTTTACCGTGATCATAGCCTCTATGGTCACCCCTCCTTAAAACCGTGACCATAGCCCTATCTATGGCCACGGTTTTCACCGTGACCATAGCCTCTATGGTCACCCCTCCTTAAAAACGTGACCATAGCCTTATCTATGGTCACGGTTTTTCACCGTGACTATAGCCTCTATGATCACCCCACCTTAAAACCGTGACCATAGCCTTATCTATGGTCACGGTTTTTACCGTGACCATAGCCTATTTTGTTTTATGAGATTTAAAATTTTTTTAAGCATAATCACATCCCAAAATGATGATAATTATAAAATAAATCTAAAAATAAAAAGATAATCAACAATTAAGATAAGTTGTAATTAAAGTAACCAGCTAACATATCAATATAGTTGAGTGAATACACTTGTCTCAATCTTAGTTTTATACACAGTGATATATACAGTAACACTAAATAGACACTATTAACAGAGTTGTTCCACAGGCGTGAGAGCAATACAACTTAGACTCTGCTAGGATAGATTGTTTCTGGTATTGCTATTCTTTCTTCTCAACGCTCGAGAACTTTTGTTTCAGCCACTTTACCATTTGAAAGCTCAACACCTGCTTCATTAACATGCAAAATAAAGTCACATTAGACATAAACACCTACATTTATTCTTCTTCAACTTAGGAAAAAAAATATATCATAAAAACATATATACATCACACATATAATAGCTAGTACACACTATACAACACACATCCACATCATAGTATATGACACATCATAAAACAATATAAAGTACTTAAAGAGATACAGTATATATTACCAAAGTACTTGAAATCCTCTGAGTAGCTTCTTTTTGTTTTTAACACTTCATTTTTGACAGACTTCATTGCAGCTCTCAATTCCTATAAAGCACCAAATAATATAAATATAGCACAAGTAAAAAGAAAATGGAAATAAAAAATGAAGCAACATAAACAACAAAGCAAATCTGAAAAGCTCTAGATTGGCAATCGACAAAACTTACTTTGTTCAAGCTGCAAAGAAACCTGAAGAAACAACTGACTGAAGTTAATAGCCAAACAGAACTAGAGTTGGAAGCTGGAAAACATGTTTTGTAATTTTAAATGCTAAAGCATTTCAATATTAATCAAATCATCATTTACTTTTAAAAATTATTAAAAGGTAGTCCTTTTTCAATTATACAAACTTTATTATATACAAAGGTAACAATGCTGCATAGTTTTAAACAAATTTACATAAAAACTAGCTTTGTGTACAATAAGCAACATGAGCTGACAGTCCAATCAATTTGAGCTACTTAATCATGCTGAAAATAACAACTTCAAGTTTTAACTTCTAACAAAAATGAGGATCTATAAAGAAATACCTTCTCAGCAACAGAACTCATATGCATTTCTATTCCCTACAGCAAAGTTCCACACCCCTAGCTCAATCAACAAAGAAACTACCTTATTCTCTTCAGTGGCCCCAGCCGCAAGAGTTTCAAGTGCATTTATTCTTGATTGGTACTTCTCCTCACAAGCCTTGAAAATATTGTTTGCTTCATATATGCAACATAGTAAAACAGTCATTCTTCAAGGATAACTGAAAAACTTGAATTCTCTAGGGAGGCAATGAACATATAAAGTTAATTTTACATTTTTTATGCTTTCTGCTTGATGTGAAACACGCAACTCAATGACTTGCAGAATTTTCTTCAACAAGCAACCTACACGTTGAGCCTAGAAACATGCAAATAAACTCAACAACTGTTTATCAACAAAACCAATTTGGCAAGCACAGGAAATAACATTAATTGACATGAATTATTTATTGCAGAAGTATTTAGCCCTCCAACTATTCTTTAAACCCAACTCCAATCAATCACCAACTAAGTCCGTTACAATAATCAAATAACCAGTTCAACAGTAACAATTTCAATTTAATCCATCAAAATACAGAATTCACAACAATCTCTCAGCAAACAATTCATAATCCACGCATAATCAATTTCATAAAATCAACAAATTCAATCAGAGTTCCAATCAAAATTTCAATCATTCTAATCACAATCTCAATCATAAATCAACATTCATATAATCAATCAATTACTCACAGCCATTAAACCTATTTGCAGTTACTCAATAAACCTTGTGGGCATTCTTAAATAAAAAACCATTTAAATTAAACCCCCTACCTCGATGTCGCAATCGCATAATTTGAACAAGACAACCCCTATTTCGTTTCTAATTTCAGCAGTGATAATCCTACTGCAACCAAGGACAGTGGCAGCCGCATCAACTGAAACAGCAACAACGTCAATTTTAATGCAATCCGGAACAGCGGCAGCGGCACCAACTTTGAGTATGCCCGCAGCAGTGACAATTTCAATCATTTAAGCAGAACTCAGCGATACTAAGACAGAGGTGCTTACTAATGGAATCAAAATAAGAATGCAGAGATAAACAAAATGCAGCAAAATTAAGGGTAGAGAACATTACAGGTTTTCAAATTACGGAATTGGAATCAAAATGGAGAGTGGCGCTGTTGATGGTAGCTTCAATGGCGGAAAACCCCAAAACAGAAACTGCAGTAGCCAACTCTCATGGAACAGGAATGAAATTGGAAGAATATGGTGGTATTAGCGGCTCAGGGATAGGCAGAATGGTGACAGCAATCGCGGCTCCAGTGAAGGTGACGGTGGCTTTTCCTCCTCGTCGCAGTCCTTGGCTCGCGTCTCCCTCATCTCCATCTCGGGCTTCTCTCAGTGACACAGAGCGATGACCTCGAAGCACGACGGCGGCTCCATGGACGAGATGGCAGTGATGGCAGCTCCTCCTTTTGACCTCCATCGCATCTCTCTCTCGACGCCTCTCCTTCATCCCTGTTCAACCGGGACCAAGGCGGACTCCACGGAACGGTGGCGACGGGCAGGCAAGGCGCGACGACTCCCTTCCCCTCCTCTTCTCTTCTTCTTCCCGTTTCCCCTCTGCTTCTCGTTTCTTTCCTTTTCTCTGAACGTATGCATTGTGCATTTTGTAAAATTAGGGTATCAATTAGGGATTTTGTGATATTAGGGTAATGTTAAGTTGTGATTTGGGAATTTAGAATTAGGATAAAATATATATGTGTAAGACCCGGTTAATTAATGGCTAATTAATCCATAAATGATAATTTATTCTAGAAAGCCAAAAATGTTATTTTTATGGCTTAATATGATAGAGGAGATTGAGACGAGAATTTCGGTACCAATTTTATAGAAATCGGACCAAGATTGGACCGAACGGGCCAAACCGGGCCAACCGGACCCAAAATGGGCCCTTGGCCCAACTAAACTAAACCAAAACCCTAGTTTTCAGCACTCTCTCTCCTCACAACACACAAACACACGTTGAAATGGTGGAGAGGAAGGGAAGAACACTCTCTCAAGTTCTCTCCCTTGGTTGATCTTCAAACCACCATAACTTTTGATCTAGAACTCCGATCGCCGCACCGTTTGCGGCCACGCGTTCACTGAGGAGAGCCCTACAAAACCTATACAATTAATCTTGAGGTAAGCCACGTTTTGCTCTTCGAAATTCCAGCCCTTGTTTTCGAGTTTCATGGATGAAATGTTGAGATTTTGGGCTCTTTGATGTTATAGGACCCAACTCTCTTGAAGGAGAAGGTTAATCTTGTCTCCTTAGACCTTGGGTGTGGTAAGATTCTTAACCCTAGTGTAATTTGTTGTTCTATGATGTTTGGGTATTGAGATGTTGTGTCTGGGTATGATGATTGTGGCTTAGGTTGCGTATATGTAAATATTGGAGCTTGATTGGTGATTTTGGAAAGCTTGGAAGAGGGTTTTGTGTGATAAAATCTGTTCTTGGAGGTGTTGAG
>NC_029793.2:124378808-124429398 GCF_000816755.2 Arachis ipaensis
GTGATCATATATGTGATTATGAATATTGATGTCTTGGTTGTGTGATGTATGAGAAAATGCATGTTGTGATATATGCTTGATGAATGATTAAGGTTGAATTGGTGGGTGGTACCATGTTGATGGTGAGTATGATGTTGATTATGTATAATGATGGTTGATTAGAAATGGTATTATTGGAAATTGGGATGAGGGAGGATGTATGACATGATATTGTGTTTGTCCTTTAGCCATTTGATTGAGAAGTGTTAAAAGGGTTGGATGGTGATTTTGGGAAATTTAGTAAAATGTCAACGTGTGAGTTGAGGATGGCTTGATGTTGATTTTGGTACATTTTGATTGATTTCAAAGAAAAGGGATGAAATTGGCATGTTTTGATTGATTTTGAAAAGAGTTGAAAGTGGCTTGTTTTGAAAATGGCACTTTATGGTTTTATATGAAAACATGGTTTTTAGGCATACTTTGACGGGACATAACTTGGACTACGGATCTCTGAATTGTACCAAATCTGTTTAGAAATAAAATTGAATCCGGGATGCCCATGCCGTTCAAAGAACGGGTGAAAAACGATTTAAAATGAGAAAGTTATGTCCGTCGGAAGATTGGGGGTTGAATCTGTGAATTCTGCAGCTTTTAACTTAGAAAATTTTTAGCAGAATGACCCTCCGCGCGTAGGCACACTTGGCACGTACGCGCCATTCTTCGAGAAAGCACCATCCACACGTGTGTGTGGTGTGTGCGGGCGCGTCGATGCGCTGCACCAAATGCCCAGCTATTTTCCCGAGAGTTGTGCTAGAGTTGTGCCAGTTTTGTGCCTGGGGCGCAAGAGCACCCACACGTACGCGTGGTTGACGCTCGCGCGTCGTTTGGCTATTTTTCAACCCGCGCGTCCACGCATATGACGCTTGCGCGTTGATGAGTTTTTGTGGCCATCCACGCGTGCGCATGGAGTGCGCGTACGCGTGGCCCTGTTTTCATCCCAAAGTTGATTTTTGAGTTTTAAAAGCCAAATTTCATACTTCTAAGCCTCTGATCTCACCACTTATGTCTTGAATCATTATGATGTGCCTAGCAATAAGGTAAGGAGCTAGTAAATGTGGTAACTTGCGAGTGAAGCAAGGGAAAAATGAATGATCAATGAGGATCAAAGATGATTATGTGAGATGCGGAGGATGGCGGTGGAAGTGCTTGTTGTGCCATGGGCCGAAGGGCCGTAATTTTTAATGAATTGGCTGGTTATGGATTTAACCGTGAGCCGGATGGCTAGATTATTGCCGTGTTACGGCGGAGCCATGATTATGGCTAAGTATAAATGCATATGTTGTTGAATGAATTGTGAATGTTTGCACTTCCACCATCGGAGATGAGGGTTTCCCTGGGAGGAAGCAGTGGCTAGCCACCACGTGCTCCAGGTTGAGACTCGAAGCTCTTTTGACCCTATGTCGTAAGTGTGGCCGGGCACTGTGAAAGGCCCGGATGAGCTTGCCCCCGTAAATATTCACCAGTGTGGGTGATGGATATGGATCATGATTATGATCAAGTTTATGATGAGTATAACTCGAGTTGGGGATGCGCGACAGAGGGACAGTCCAAGGTTAGCTACCAGGACTTGTCGGGTTGGCTCTATAACCGACAGATGACATCATCAGCCACTAGGGACAAGCATTCATTATATGCATACTATATGAATTGTTTGAGATTGCCTATTTGACTGCATATTACTTGCTAATTGTCTAAATGCCTTATCTGTTCCTATTTGTAAATCTCTTGTCTGATATAACTGTGTTTGCTATATTATACTCCTGCTGGTAGTTGAGAGGTCTGAAGAAATTGGAAAGGGAAGTATTAGTTAGACTGAAGGATTTTTAGTCAGTTGCCACTTACGGCTTAGTTTGTTTATAAGCTTTGATATTATCTGGAGGAAGTTCTAGGATTGCCTTCGGCTTTCCTCTATTATTATGTATTATATATGTGGAAGCTGTTACCATGCTGGGGACCTCTGGTTCTCACCCATGCGGATTTTGTGGTTTTCAGATGCAGGACGTGAGGTTTCTTGCTGAGGCATGCTGAAGACTTCTGGATTAGCGAAGATCCTTTGTTCTCGGGACTCTGTTTTGGTTTATATATCTTGTTTAGATACTATTATCTCCATTAAATAATACAAACTGAGATGACTCCTTCTAGAGGGGATTTTGGAGAATAGGTTTCTGTATTTGTGTCCCTTTGGGTTTCCTTTGGGGTTTTCCTTATTTATTTATATGTATATATTACTATGCTCGGACCGGTTATCTTCGCAACCGGATTTTGAGTCTTGATATTTCCGTTTTTGACACTCTTTGTATATATATGACCTCGCGTTAGCTTATCCCTGTTCGTTACGTTATCGATCGGAGTGTTGCACGTTCGAGTTATGGTTTTTGTTTACCATTTTTTCTACAAAGGCTCCTAGTTATAATCAATTATTCGTACTACTATACGTACTAAATTTTTGTTTTAGATGTCGTAATACCTTGCCATCTCTGAATTATGACTTAAGCATAAGACTCTGTATGGTAGGGTGTAACATTATGGTATCAGAGTAGTTCGTTCCTGTAGAGCCTGAGGGACGGACTGACTATGCTTCTGTGCATTCTCTGTATGTGTGTTATGTGCTATTAGTATATCTGCTTGATATAATTGGCATAAACGTTCATGAGCATGCATTTGGGACTTTGAAGCACTAGACTTCTGATATTGAGACTGATCAACTTAATATCGATTGTTTGGTGTGTATAGGAACCAGATGGCGGCTCGTGGATGCGGTAGAGGTCGTAGGAGCGGTCATACGAATGCTCGTGCGCTGGAGATTAACCCTAATGACCCGGTGAACTTTATGACTGCATTGGAGAACATGGCTGCTGTTATGCAAGCCACTGCTGAGGCTCTTGGTCAACAGATGAACAACCATGGTAATGACGGAGGTGGAGTTCAGGGCCCGATGACACTGGCGAACTTTTTGAAGGTTAATCCACCTAAGTTCAAGGGAACCACTAACCCGACTGAGGCCGATACATGGTTTTAGGCCATGGAACGAGCACTGCAAGCGCAGGTGGTACCTGAAGGGCAGCATGTGGAGTTCGCTACCTATTTGCTCACTGGGGAAGCGTCGCATTGGTAGCAAGGAATCCGACGCCTCCTGCAGCAGGGTGATGATTATATCACCTGGGATGTCTTCCAAGAGGAGTTCTATAAGAAGTACTTTCCGACTTCTGCCAGGACGGCCAAGGAGCTTGAATTGTTGCAGCTGAAGCAGGGTACTATGTCCGTATCTGAGTATACTGACAAGTTTGAGGAGCTGTTCAGATTCTCTCGCATGTGTCAAGGGACTCCGGTGGAATATGAGGAATGGAAGTGTGTTAAGTACAAAGGAGGACTCTGGAGCGATATTTTTGGTTCGGTGGGGCCAATGGAGATTAGGACTTTCTCCGAGTTGGTGAATAAGTGTAGGGTTGCTGAAGAGTGTGTGAAGAGGGCAGCCACTGAGAAAGGAAGTCACAAAGGATCATTTCTACAGAACCGAGGGAAGAGTTTTGCACCTAGAGGTCCGCCTTTCAAGAGGGGAGGTTCCTTTAGGAGGCCCAACAACAACAAATCCCAAGGGAAGAGGTTTGGGAGGCAGCCTCAGAATGATCAAGCTTGTACTAGGTGTGGAAGTCACCATCCGGGAGTACCATGCAAGGCCGGATGGGGTTTGTGCTACAATTGTGGAAAGGCGGGGCATAGAGCCGCAAGTTATCCGGAGCAACAGAAGCAAGGTGCTGGGAAGTCACAACAGACTGGTTGGGTGTTCACCACCTCAGTTAGGGGTGCAGAGGGATCCGAGACACTCATTCGAGGTAACTGTGAAATGGCTGGTCAAACTTTAAATGCTTTATTTGATTCGGGAGGATTGCATTCATTCATTGCATTTGAGAAAGCCCATGAGTTAGGATTGAAGATCGTAACCTTAGGTTATGACCTAAAAGTATATAATGCTACCCATGAAGCCATGGTAACTAGGCTAGGATGTCCGAAAGTTTCGTTTAGGTTCAAGCAGCGTGATTTTGTCCATAATTTAATCTGCTTACCGATGATCGGTCTTGATCTTATCTTGGGATTGGACTGGTTATCTGAGAACCATGTCCTGCTTGATTGTTCTACAAAGTCGGTGTACTTTATGTCGGAGGATACAGAAGGGCCGGCCATTATTACTTGAATTTGATGATGGTGAACTGTTCCGGAATCGAATGTCAGGGTATCCTGTTGTTAACCGCGGGTGTTTCGGGTGATGACCAAAGGTTGGATCAGATTCCGGTAGTGTGTGAGTTTCCGGAAGTGTTTCTCGATGATATTGAGGAATTTCCACCTAACCGAGAGGTCGAGTTTGCTATTGAATTGGTGCCTGGGGCGGGACCAATCTCAAGTGCTCCTTATAGAATGTCACCGTTAGAGATGGCCGAGCTAAAGTCTCAGTTAGAGGAATTGTTGGGTAAGAATTTTATCCGACCAAGTGTTTCCCCGTGGGGTGCTCCAGTGTTACTAGTAAAGAAGAAAGATGGAAGTATGCGACTCTGTGTGGATTACAGGCAGCTAAACAAGGTCACCATAAAGAATAAGTACCCATTGCCGAGGATTGATGATCTCATGGATCAGTTACAAGGAGCTGGGGTTTTCTCCAAGATCGATTTACGATCCGGTTATCACCAGATAAGGGTGAGGGGTGAGGATATCCCTAAGACCGCTTTCAGGACTCGTTATGGTCATTACGAGTATACTGTAATGTCTTTTGGGTTGATGAACGCTCCTGTAGTGTTTATGGATTACATGAATAGAGTGTTCCATCCGTTTCTGGATAAATTTGTTGTTGTCTTCATTGACGACATACTAATTTGAAGAGGAGCATGCGGAACACTTGCGGACCGTGTTGCAGATTTTAAAGGAGAAGAAACTCTATGCGAAACTGTCTAAGTGTGAGTTCTGGAAGAGTGAGGTGAAGTTTTTGGGTCACGTGGTGAGTAAGAAGGGAATAGCCGTAGATCCAACTAAGGTGGAAGCTATGATGGATTGGAGGCAACCAACCACAGTAACCGAGATAAGGAGTTTTCTGGGTTTAGCTGGCTATTACCGAAGGTTCATCAAAGGCTTTTCGCAATTAGCCTTGCCGTTGACAAAATTAACCCGCAAAGACACTCCATTTGTTTGGACTCTTGAGTGTGAGAAAAGCTTTCAGACGTTGAAGAAAAAGTTGACCACTGCACCTGTGTTAGTGTTACCTGAGCCGAACGAACCATTTGAGGTGTACTGTGATGCCTCACTAAAGGGTCTATGATGCGTGCTGATGCAGCATCATAATGTGGTGGTGTATGCCTCACGACAGTTGAGACCTCATGAAGTTAGTTACCCTACGCACGATTTAGAACTCGCTGCGGTCGTGTTTGCCTTGAAGGTATGGAGGCATTATCTCTATGGGGTTAAGTTCCAAGTCTTCCTCGATCATAAGAGCTTGAAATATCTCTTTGATAAGAAAGAGCTTAATATGAGGCAAAGGAGGTGGATGGAATTATTGAAGGACTACGACTTTGAGTTGAATTACCATCCGGGAAAGGCAAATGTAGTGGCGGATGCATTAAGTCGGAAGTCGTTATATGCGGCTTGGATGATGCTTCAAGAGGAGAAGTTGCTCAAGGGATTCGAGAGTCTAAAAATTGGTGCTCGAGAAGTATCTGGAACCTTGTGTTTGAGCCGATTAGAAATCTCGAGTGATTTTAAATCCGAGCTCCTAAAGGCTCATGAAAATGATGAAGCGTTATGGAAGGTGTTACCGGCTATCGAGCAAGAAAAACAGTGGAGAGTGTCGGAAGAAAAAGATGGGTTATGGAGATTCAAGGGTAGGATCATTGTGCCGGATGTTGGCACTTTGAGGCAAGATATCTTAAACGAGGCACACAAAAGCGGATTCTCCATTCACCCGGGAAGTACTAAGATGTACCATGATTTAAAGGCAATCTTTTGGTGGCCAGGTATGAAGAACGATGTGGCGGAATATGTTTCAAAGTGCTTAACTTGCCAAAAGGTAAAGATTGAACATCAAAGACCTTCTGGGATGTTGCAACCTTTAGAGGTTCCGCAATGGAAGTGGGAAAGTATTGCAATGGACTTTGTGTCGGGATTGCCAAGGACTAGGACTGGTTTTGATGCTATCTGGGTGATTGTGGACCGCATGACAAAGTCAGCTCACTTTTTGTCCATTCGGATGACTTACACCCTTGAGGAGCTAGCTCGGTTATACATAAAGGAGATTGTGAGACTCCATGGTGTACCTGCTACTATAATCTCTGATAGAGATCCTCGTTTCACTTCGAGGTTCTGGGGTGCATTTCAGAAAGCTTTTGGAACCCGATTAAGCTTGAGTACAGCATACCATCCTCAAACAGATGGTCAATCCGAGAGGACGATCCAAACACTAGAGGATATGTTGAGAGCTTGTGTTTTGGATCAACCGGCGAGTTGGGATTGGTATATGCCGTTAGTGGAGTTTGCATACAATAATAGTTACTATGCGAGCATCGGAATGGCTCCGTATGAGGCATTGTATGGGAGGAAATGTCAATTTCATCTATGTTGGTATGAAGCTGGAGAGAAAGGCTTGTTGGGGCTGGAAATGATAGCTGAGACTACTGAACAAGTTAAGAAAATCTGAGATAGGATGCTTACGGCGCAGAGTCGCCAGAAGAGTTACGCCTATCAGAGGCGGAAGCCCTTGGAATTTGAAGAAGGAGATCATGTTTTCCTGAAGGTCACTCCGACCACAGGAGTAGGTAGGGCGATTAAAGCAAAGAAGTTGAATCCTTGATACATTGGTCCATTTCAGATCCTAGAGAGGATTGGACCGGTGGCGTATCGGATGGCTCTACCACCTCATCTTTCGAACCTGCACGACGTATTTCACGTGTCGCAGCTTCGGAAATACACTCCTGATGCTAGCCATGTGTTAGAACCTGAATCGGTTCAGTTAAGAGATGATTTGACGCTTCCAGTGGCTCCAGTTAGAATTGATGATACTAGTATCAAACGGTTGCGTGGAAAAGAGGTTTCCTTAGTCAAAGTGGCTTGGAGTCGAGGCGGTGTTGAGGAACACACTTGGGAACTTGAGTCGGAGATGCGAACGGATTATCCACACTTATTCTCAGGTAATTGAATTCGAATTTTGTGGGCAAAATTCCCAATTAGGTGGGTAGGATGTAAGACCCGGTTAATTAATGGCTAATTAACCCATAAATGAGAATTTATTCTAGAAAGCCAAAATGTTATTTTTATAGCTTAATATGATAGAGGAGATTGAGACGATAATTTCGGTACCAATTTTATAGAAATCGGACCAAGATTGGACCGAACGGGCCAAACCGGTCCAACCAGACCCAAAATGGGCCCTTGGCCCAACTAAACTAAACCAAAACCCTAGTTTTCAGCACTCTCTCTCCTCACAACACACAAACACACGTTGAAATGGTGGAGAGGAAGGGAAGAACACTCTCTCAAGTTCTGTCCCTTGGTTGATCTTCAAACCACCATAACTTTTGATCTAGAGCTCCGATCGTCGCACCGTCTGCGGCCACGCGTTCACCGCGGAGAGCCCTACAAAACCCATAAAATTAATCTTAAGGTAAGCCACGTTTTGCTCTTCGAAATTCCAGCCCTTGTTTTCGAGTTTCATGGATGAAATGTTGAGATTTTGGGCTCTTTGATGTTATAGGACCCAACTCTCTTGAAGGAGAAGGTTAATCTTGTCTCCTTGGACCTTGGGTGTGGTAAGATTCTTAAACCTAGTATAATTTTTTGTTCTATGATGTTTGGGTATTGAGATGTTGTGTATGGGTATGATGATTGTGGCTTAGGTTGCGTATATATGAATATTGGAGCTTGATTGGTGATTTTGGAAAGCTTGGGAGAGGATTTTGTGTGATAAAATCTATTCTTGGAGGTGTTGAGACCTTGAGAGCTTGTGGACAAGTGGTTTGGAAGTGCTCTGGTTGAGCTTGGAAAATCGGCTAAGGTATGGTTTCGATTTCTCGTATCTAATATGTAATGTGGTAGGAAATACTTAGGCTAGAGGCACTAAGATAGGCATTGAATGGTTGATGTTGTTAAATAGTTGAGATATATGATGTGATCATATATGTGATTATGAATATTGATGCCTTAATTTTGTGATATATGAGAAAATGCATGTTGTGATATATGCTTGATGAATGATTAAGGTTGAATTGGTGGGTGGTACCATGTTGATGGTGAGTATGATGTTGATTATGTATAATGATGGTTGATTGGAAATGGTATTATTAGAAATTGGGATGAGGGAGGATGTATGACATGATATTGTGTTTGTCCTTTAGCCATTTGATTGAGAAGTGTTAAAAGGGTTGGATGGTAATTTTGGGAAATTTGGTAAAATGTTAATGTGTGAGTTGAGGATGGCTTGATGTTGATTTTGGTACATTTTGATTGATTTCAAAGAAAATGGATGAAATTGGCATGTTTTGATTTATTTTGAAAAGAGTTGAAAGTGGCTTGTTTTCAAAATGGCACTTTATGGTTTTATATGAAAACATGGTTTTTGGGCATACTTTGATGGGACATAACTTGGACTACGGATCTCTGAATTGTATCAAATCTGTTTAGAAATGAAATTGAATCCGGGATGTCCATGCCGTTCGAAGAACGGGTGAAAAACAATTTAAAATGAGAAAGTTATGTCCGTCGGAAGATTGGGGGTTGAATCTGTGAATTCTGCAGCTTTTAACTTAGAAAATTTTTAGCAGAATGACCCTCCGCGCGTAGGCGCACTTGGCGCGTACGCGCCGTTCTTCGAGAAAGCATCATCCACGCGTGCGCGTGGTGTGCGCGGGCGCGTCGATGTGCTGCACCAAATGCCCAGCTATTTTCCCGAGAGTTGTGCCAGTTTTGTGCCTGGGGCGCAAGAGCTCCCACGCGTACGCGTGGTTGACGCTCGCGCGTCGTTTGGCTATTTTTCAACCCGCGCGTCCGCGCGTATGACGCTTGTGCGTCGATGAGTTTTTGTGGTCATCCACGCGTGCGTGTGAAGTGCGCGTACGCGTGGCCCTGTTTTCATCCCAAAGTTGATTTTTGAGTTTTAAAAGCCAAATTTCATACTTTTAGGCCTCTCCAATCTCACCACTTATGTCTTGAATCATTATGATGTGCCTAGCAATGAGGCAAGGGGCTAGTAAATGTGGTAACTTGCGAGTGAAGCAAGGGAAAAATGAATGATCAATGAGGATCAAAGATGATTATATGAGATGCGGAGGATGGCGGTGGAAGTGCTTGTTGTGCCATGGGCCGAAGGGCCATAATTGTTAATGAATTGGCTGGTTATGGATTTAACCGTGAGCCGGATGGCTAGATTATTGCCGTGTTACGGCGGAGCCATTATTATGGCTAAGTATAAATGCATATATGCTGTTGAATGAATTGTGAATGTTTGCACTTCCACCATCGGAGATGAGGGTTTCCCTGGGTGGAAGCAGTGGCTAGCCACCACGTGCTCTAGGTTGAGACTCGAAGCTCTTTTGACCCTATGTCGTAAGTGTGGCCGGGCACTGTGAAAGGCCCGGATGAGCTCACCCCTATAAATATTCACCAGTGAGGGTGATGGATATGGATCATGATTATGATCAAGTTTATGATGAGTATAACTCGAGTTGGGGATGCGCGACTGATGAGCGGATAATTTATACGCTTTTTGGCATTGTTTTTAGTATGTTTTTAGTAGGATCTAGTTACTTTTAGGGATGTTTTCATTAGTTTTTATGTTAAATTCACATTTCTGGACTTTACTATGAGTTTGTGTGTTTTTGTGTGATTTCAGGTATTTTCTGGCTGAAATTGAGGGACTTGAGCAAAAATCAGATTCAGAGGTGGAAGAAGGACTGCTGATGCTGTTGGATTCTGACCTCCCTGCACTCAAAGTGGATTTTCTGGATCTACAGAACTCGAAATGGCGCGCTTTTAATTGCGTTGGAAAGTAGACATTCAGGGCTTTCCAGAAATATATAATAGTCCATACTTTGGCCAAGAATTGACGACGTAAACTGGCGTTCAACGTCAGCCTTCTGCCCAAATCTGGCGTCCAGCGCCAGAAAAGGATCCAAAACCAGAGTTGAACGCCCAAACTGGCACAGAAACTGGCGTTCAACTCCACAAATGGCCTCTGCACGTGGAACACTTAAGCTCAGCCCAAACACACACCAAGTGGGCCCCGGAAGTGGATTTATGCATCAATTACTTACTCATGTAAACCCTAGTGACTAGTTTATTATAAATAGGACCCTTTACTATTGTATTAGACATATTTGGTCTCATCTCACGTAAGGTATTACTTGGACGACCCAGTGCACTTGCTGGTTAGTTGTATCGAAGTTGTGACAATTATGTATTGAGATCAGAGCACCAAGTTTTTGGCGCCGTTGCCGGGGATTGTTTGAGTCTTCGGCCTGGACATCACAATTTCGTGCACCAGCGACAGAGGGACAGTCCAAGGTTAGCTACCAAGACTTGTCGGGTTGGCTCTATAACCGACAGATGATATCATCAGCCACTAGAGACAGGCATTCATCATATGCATACTATATGAATTGTTTGAGATTGCCTATTTGATTGCATATTACTTGCTAATTGTCTAAATGCCTTATCTGTTCCTATTTGTAAATCTCTTGTCTGATATAACTGTGTTTGCTATATTATACTCCTGCTGGTGGTTGGGAGGTCTGAAGGAATTGGAAAGAGAAGTATTAGTTAGACTGAAGGATCTTTAGTCAGTTGCCACTTACGGCTTAGTTTGTTTATAAGCTTTGATATTATCTGGAGGAAGATCTAGGATTGCCTTCGGCTTTCCTCTATTATTATGTATTATATATGTGGAAGCTGTTACCATGCTGGGGACCTCTGGTTCTCACCCATGCGGATTTTGTGGTTTTCAGATGCAGGACGTGAGGTTTCTCGCTGAGGCATGCTGGAGACTTCTGGATTAGCGAAGATCCTTTGTTCTCGGGACTCTGTTTTAGTTTATATATCTTGTTTAGATACTATTATCTCCATTAAATAATACAAACTGTGATGACTCTTTCTAGAGGGAATTTTGGAGAATAGGTTTCTGTATTTGTGTCCTTTTGGGTTTTCTTTGGGGTTTTCCTTATTTATTTATATGTATATATTACTATGCTCGGACCGGTTATCTTCGCAACCGAATTTTGAGTCTTGATATTCCCGTTTTTGACACTCTTTGTATATATATGACCTCGCGTTAGCTTATCCCTGTTCGTTACGTTATCGATCGGAGTGTTGCGCGTTCGAGTTACAGTTTTTGTTTACCCCTTTTTCTACAAAGGCTCCTAGTTATAATCAATTCTTCGTACTACTATACGTACTAAATTTTTGTTTTAGATGTCATAATACTTTGCCATCTCTAAATTATGACTTAAGCATAAGACTCTGTATGGTAGGGTGTTTTAATTTAAAATTAATAGTATTCAACTTAATTTTTTATTTATAAAATTAAATTTAAAATTTTAATATTTAAAATAAATCATATAAAATTATTATTAGTTTTTAATTATTAAAATTTTTAAAAGATAAAATATTTAAAATTATAAAAATACATAAAATTCTTCATTAATTTAAACTCAGGTGATTAAAACTGCGACAATAGACCCCTTTAGGTCACCCTCCAAAACTATGACCATAGATTCTTTTAGGCCACCCTTTTGAAAAACCGTGATCATAGACACTTTTTAGTCACTGTAAAAAATCGTGACCATAGACACCTTTAGGTCACCCCTAAAACTGTGACCATAAACCCTTTTAGGCCACCCCAAAATCATGACCATAGACTCCTTTAGGTTACCCCCCAAAACCGTGACCATATACCCTTTTAGGTCACCTTTTTTTAAAAACCGTGACCATAGCCCCTTTTTGGTCATTGTAAAAAATCATGACCATAGACCTTTTTAGGCCACCCCCCAAAACCGTGATTATAGACCCCTTTAGGCCACCCCAAAATTGTGACCATAGATCCTTTTAGGCCCACCCCAAAACCGTGACCATAGACCCCTTTAGGTCACCCCCAAAACCGTGACCATAGACCCTTTTAGGTCACATTTTTTTAAAAAACCGTGACCATAGCCCCTTTTTGATCACTGTAAAAAACCATGACCATAGACCCTTTTAGGTCACCCCCAAAACCGTGACCATAGACCCTTTTAGGCTATAGACTCTTTTAGGCCACCCCCCAAAACCGTGACCATAGACCCCTTTAGGCCACTCTCCAAAACCGTGACCATAAACCCTTTTAGGTTACCCTTTTTTGAAAAACTGTGATCATAGATCCTTTTTTATCACTGTAAAAAACCATGACCATAGATCCCTTTAGGTCATCCCTCAAAACCGTGACTATAGACCCTTTTAGGCCACCATTTTTTAAAAAACCGTGACCATAGGTACTCTATGGTCACCCTTTCCAAAAAAATCGTAACCATAGCTTTTTTTTTGGTCACCCTAAAAACCGTAACTATTAAGAGTCTATAATCACAATTTTTTACCATGACTAAAAAAACCGTGGCCATAGACCCAAAATATTGTAGTGCATCAAATAATTGAAGGACAACAATATTCAATATGATACCAACTGTTTTCATCAATTATGTATTCTAAAAAGTAAAATATAATAAATAAATTAAGATAAACATAAGCGATTCAAAAAAAGACTATTCATATATAAATGATCTCTTGATAATTAACTCTCAATAAAAACAGTGAAAACTTATTATACCAATCATTGCCTCCCAAAAGAGAACTAACAAACAATCAAACGGACACATTATAAATTAATAAATCAACAAAAGAAAAAGATATACTCATAGCTAGAGAAACTAAAACTCTTCTTTAAGAAAAAAAAAAAAAACTAAAATGTTTATGATTTCCCCTAGTTTTCAATATCGGTAGGAAATTCACTAATCTCATTTGTCCACAAATTTTTCTCATCTTTTGGATCAATAGTTCTAAGTGCACACCAAACAGCACTATTACACTTGAATCCTGATCCAAACGCAATTTGCCAAATGCGATTTCCTTTTTTAATCCTTCCTTTGGCTTCACAATATGCCAGCTCATACCAAACTGAACTGCTTGACGTATTCCCATATCTATATAGAGACATTCTAGAAGGTTCCATATGCCAATCACTCAGTTCAAGCGTTTTTTGCATTTCATCTTGAACCGCTTTTCCACCGGTGTGAATACAAAAGTGCTCAAAAGCTAACTTAAAATCGGGAGTATAACACTTAATAACCATTTTCTTGAAGGACTTTCTTGCAATTAAATTTAAAAGAAACTTGAGTTGTTCCATTCGGGGCAAAACATAAATTCCAAGAGTTGAGATATTAGCTTTAAGGGCTTGTCCAGCAGAACTCATAATATCTTTGGAGAGTGCAACACCGGTTATGTTATCATCATCCTCTTTTTGCATTACACTGTTGTAGCAATAGTCTTGAGAACCTTTGTGTGTTCTAACAATGTGTTTCAGATAATACTTGGAACGATTAGAATCAGAGTTGAGGTTTGAGAGTAAGACTGCAGCACCACCCATTCGAAAGAGGCAATTAGAGAGTAGCATCGAACGGTTGTTTCCTGTGTATGAACCTCCATTGATGTTTTCGGTGCTGATCACTAAGGCATAGGAATTGGGATGAACCTACATATACATTTGAAATAATAGGTTAGACACAATTTATAATTAGACAAACGTTTTAAAACGTCTTTATTTAATTTCATCTATTGAATAAATTGTCATATATTAAATTTTTTATAAATGACATAAATTAAAAAGTGTTATCTTTATTAAATAGTGTTGTAAATATTACAAATTACTACAAAATATATATTAAAATATAAAATATATATTAAAAATAAATTACATTATATATATATATTTATACAAAAATATATAATAATTAATTTTAATATACACAATATATATTTTTTTCTCTCAATATAGTATTATAAATATGAAAATAAACTGTTAATTCAAAAATAATAAGAAGAAGAAGAAAGAGAATATATTTTACAAATATGTTGAAATTGATGTACCTGTAAGAGTCTTTCGGCGAGATCAATGGCTACAAGTCCAGCACTACAACCCATGCCACTTAGATTATAACTCAAAATGTCATCCTTAAGCCTATAATGGTTCACAACCATTGAACTCAAAGAGGGTGTTGTGTTCAACAAGCTACAATTTGTTACAATTATCCCTATCTCCTCTGCCTTCACTTTTGTCTTCATCAAAACCTCATCAATGGCGCCAACCATCACGGATTCTGTCTCTTTGGCCGCCTCGGCTAAGCAAATGTTTGGGGGGATCTCCAATAAAGCCTCCGGCATGTGAGTCCTCTGGCCGAGGCCGGACTTATCTAAAATCTTCCTTTGAAAATCCAAGCTCTCATCTTGGAATCTGCCTGTGGACTTTAGGCACTGAAGGAACATGTCTTTAGTGCACATGCATTTAGGGTTAGGTTTGTAGCATGCAAAATCCAATAGATAAACGTGTCTTCTTCTTTTAGGGTTCATAATAATAATGATGATGGTGATAATAATAATAATAAGGTGAAATGTGGTTAGCCACCACAATGAAAGTGAAATATTATGATGAGAGGTTTCTTGAATGAGAGTGGTGGGGGAGTTTGAAAACATAATAAAAAGAACTAACAAGGCAAATAAAAATGGCACAAGAAAGATATTCATCACGATGAACTTTTGATATATATGTGGGATATACATAACTCTCACACAAAGCTTTTCAATTTATAGAAGCCGGTTTGTGCCTAAGTTGTTGAGTATATTAGAGGTCGATAAACCCGGCTCGGTTCGACCTGAAACCAAATAGAACTATTGACCTAATAATTAAACCGGGCTATGTTTGGGCTTGGAATTACCGGGCTCGATCTAGTTAAGAAAGTTATTGTGAGTATATATTATCAATAATGCTAGGGAATCAAGAGTGTACCAGGCAAAAACCAGCTCAAATGTCTCTGGATAAATTCAAAATCTTTACGTGAATGGTGTTTATGCTAGGCATTATGATGTTTCTTTTCTTTGTAAATTAGATGGTTCTGAATCTATTTCCTGATTCATCATGTTTTAGGCATTTGGAGATGGAAGGAGGGTGAAGAGACGGAAGCTAATTGAATCAGTTTCCGTGATTCATGTTGCTAACTTTTTAATGGGCTGGACCTCAAAACTCATCTTAATAAAAATAAGTTAATATATATGGATGTTTCTTCTGCTAAAGATCAAAATGTTTCTTTTTCATACTAAATGGATGTTTTTATATATTTTTTTTGAATTTTTTTATTACAAATGTAAATGTCTCTATTTCTTTAAAAATTTTATAATTTTTTTTTTAATTTTATAGATATCTAATTATGTTTGTCAAAATATAACTGGATATTTCTTTTGTTAAGCATTAAGATTTTTTTTTCATATTAAATGAATGTTTTTTTATATTTCTGTAATTGTTCAAGAACAATTTGTGCTCCACCACTCCTTCCTTAAACAATTTCTGAAGTTGAACCAAGTGTAAGGTAGAGACCGATTAGATGTGATAGAATCGTAATTTGACCGATTCGAAAGAAGATTGGATGTGATGGAATCACGATTTGACAAATTCAAAGACCTGTGATAGAAGCACTATGACCAATATGAAATCTGACAAAATTTTGATACTTTCCCAATTTCTGAAGCATATACATGTCATTGAACAGCAGTTGACCATTGCTGGTATCAAATATGCTGGAATGTATAGCCCAATACATTCAAGCAGCAAGAAAAAGTCATTAGCCACATTCCAGCATGATTCAAGTTGTATGGCACTTGTGATGAATGGAAGCACTGCATTGGGGCTTGACCTGAGTTTCGTTACCATGTATTTTTGATGGAGCCAATTTGGGACAGAAGTATGGAGGAGCAAGTAATTAGCCATGCCCATCGCATGAGTACTTCTCGTCCTATTCATGTGGAAATCTTGACAATACGTGGTACCATTGAAGAATAAATGGTGGAGTATTTATAGGATACTGATAAATGTAGAAGATTTTTTAGTCAAGATGCTCTCAAATCTGAGAAGTTGCAAAGTCTTGGGTGGGACAAGGGTAAAGAGGACCCGACGATGAGAGAAAGGAATTTTTGTGTGGTTGATGGAGGTGGGTAGATTAATGTGAGAGAAAAAAGAAAGATTTTTATATACTTTAATTAGGTTTACTTAATCAATTTTAAATTTTTTAATTTTTGAATTTAAAAAATTTAAAATTAATTATTAATAATTACAATTATGTCTTTAGTGCACATGCATTTAGGGTTAGGTTTGTAGCATGCAAAATCCAATAGATAAACGTGTCTTCTTCTTTTAGGGTTCATAATAATAATGATGATGGTGATAATAATAATAATAAGGTGAAATGTGGTTAGCCACCACAATGAAAGTGAAATATTATGATGAGAGGTTTCTTGAATGAGAGTGGTGGGGGAGTTTGAAAACATAATAAAAAGAACTAACAAGGCAAATAAAAATGGCACAAGAAAGATATTCATCACGATGAACTTTTGATATATATGTGGGATATACATAACTCTCACACAAAGCTTTTCAATTTATAGAAGCCGGTTTGTGCCTAAGTTGTTGAGTATATTAGAGGTCGATAAACCCGGCTCGGTTCGACCTGAAACCAAATAGAACTATTGACCTAATAATTAAACCGGGCTATGTTTGGGCTTGGAATTACCGGGCTCGATCTAGTTAAGAAAGTTATTGTGAGTATATATTATCAATAATGCTAGGGAATCAAGAGTGTACCAGGCAAAAACCAGCTCAAATGTCTCTGGATAAATTCAAAATCTTTACGTGAATGGTGTTTATGCTAGGCATTATGATGTTTCTTTTCTTTGTAAATTAGATGGTTCTGAATCTATTTCCTGATTCATCATGTTTTAGGCATTTGGAGATGGAAGGAGGGTGAAGAGACGGAAGCTAATTGAATCAGTTTCCGTGATTCATGTTGCTAACTTTTTAATGGGCTGGACCTCAAAACTCATCTTAATAAAAATAAGTTAATATATATGGATGTTTCTTCTGCTAAAGATCAAAATGTTTCTTTTTCATACTAAATAGATGTTTTTATATATTTTTTTTGAATTTTTTTATTACAAATGTAAATGTCTCTATTTCTTTAAAAATTTTATAATTTTTTTTTTAATTTTATAGATATCTAATTATGTTTGTCAAAATATAACTGGATATTTCTTTTGTTAAGCATTAAGATTTTTTTTTCATATTAAATGAATGTTTTTTTATATTTCTGTAATTGTTCAAGAACAATTTGTGCTCCACCACTCCTTCCTTAAACAATTTCTGAAGTTGAACCAAGTGTAAGGTAGAGACCGATTAGATGTGATAGAATCGTAATTTGACCGATTCGAAAGAAGATTGGATGTGATGGAATCACGATTTGACAAATTCAAAGACCTGTGATAGAAGCACTATGACCAATATGAAATCTGACAAAATTTTGATACTTTCCCAATTTCTGAAGCATATACATGTCATTGAACAGCAGTTGACCATTGCTGGTATCAAATATGCTGGAATGTATAGCCCAATACATTCAAGCAGCAAGAAAAAGTCATTAGCCACATTCCAGCATGATTCAAGTTGTATGGCACTTGTGATGAATGGAAGCACTGCATTGGGGCTTGACCTGAGTTTCGTTACCATGTATTTTTGATGGAGCCAATTTGGGACAGAAGTATGGAGGAGCAAGTAATTAGCCATGCCCATCGCATGAGTACTTCTCGTCCTATTCATGTGGAAATCTTGACAATACGTGGTACCATTGAAGAATAAATGGTGGAGTATTTATAGGATACTGATAAATGTAGAAGATTTTTTAGTCAAGATGCTCTCAAATCTGAGAAGTTGCAAAGTCTTGGGTGGGACAAGGGTAAAGAGGACCCGACGATGAGAGAAAGGAATTTTTGTGTGGTTGATGGAGGTGGGTAGATTAATGTGAGAGAAAAAAGAAAGATTTTTATATACTTTAATTAGGTTTCAATTTTAAATTTTAAATTTTTTAATTTTTGAATTTAAAAAATTTAAAATTAATTATTAATAATTACAATTAATTGAGTTGTTCACTTGGTTAGACACTTATTTTCTAACTTCTAACTCAATAAATTATGAATTAATCCGTCATGGATCTTAACTCTATTTAAAAGTTTGTTGTTGGCTAATGAATTATTATATACACAAGACGAAATTTAAACCCTTAATACTTAGTTAAACAAAATTATAACCACTAANATGATTTTTTAAATAGTACAAGAGAAAATTCTTACTCAAAAAATAGGAGAAAACATTGATATTAAAAATGAACTGTCACAACACATAATTAGATGATAATAATATTTTTTTTATAGTATTTTCTAACTCAATAAATTATGAATTAATCCGTCATGGATCTTAACTCTATTTAAAAGTTTGTTGTTGGCTAATGAATTATTATATACACAAGACGAAATTTAAACCCTTAATACTTAGTTAAACAAAATTAATGAATTTAACCACTAAATCAACTTGTTGATATTAATAATGTTAAAAAATTAGAATACTCAAATTGTTTATTATTTCTTCCCTTGTGTTGGATTTATTAGAAATGATACTTGCAAGTGACTAATTTTTGTTTGATTGAACCACCGATATTTGAGTCCTATTATTAGACATTTAGATTTAGTGTTGGTTTCGATTGGTTTATTTAGGTGAAAAAAAGTATTTTTTTTTATTAAAAAAGATTTTTATTAAGTTTTAAATATAGAATATTCTTTTTTATTTTCATCTTTTAAGAATATTGTTACTTTTAAATATTTTGAAGAATTCTTTCATAGTTTACTCTTGGATATAGACGAAGGAACACAGTACCCAGAAACTAAATAAAAGCATTATCCGAAAGTTGCAGTAAATGAATTTAGATCTTTTAAAGTAAAAAATTAGTAAAATGATAAAGTAAATAGTTAATCATCATTGATTATGTGACTTCTATGAATTATGTGTCAGACTATCTTAATTTAATAATAATAAACTTCTTAATTTATCAGTTTATCAACTTTCTATCTTTAAAGGATCTTGATCCCAATAAACTGACCCGCCTGCTTTATTTCCATACATGTAGAATATAACTGAAGATCTATGGTTTAATGATTATCTTATTAGATCCCTTAACTAAGTGGTTATATTATGATCCATGGATTTAGATCCTCTAAAGTTTAAATTTTATTTTAGAGAGTAAAGTATGATCTTCTATCTTTGAATAATTTCTCTTTTATATTTATTATTAGTTCTACCTATAAAATCAATGGTGAGAGATCACACTTTACTCTCTAAAATAAAATTCAAATTTTAGAAGATCTAAATCCATAATTTATAGTGTTTTTTTTTTTTTCCTTTCCTTTTTTGTTAAAAAGAAAAAGTAACAGTGACGATAGAGTAAATCATAAAAGAATTGAAGGCTGCTACATGCATGGACCTAGCTAGCTACTTATTACTACAAAATTAATAAGAAATAAATTTGATGGAGAAGAGGGCTAGCTAGGGTATTGCAGCTTCATGCTAGTACGAACCATGTGTGGACAGTTATGAAGGCAGCACCCAGAAGCAGGTGGATATTTCACGGTAATTAATGAAAGTTATTTCAAACTAGGTTGATCGGTTCTCAATCTCATAGTGTACTATATGATATATCACAAGTATGTAAAGGCCTTCAATTTTTACTTCAACTGGCTTGTAATCTAGTGTACTATATGTCTATATGATATCAGAAGTATAATAAAAAATAAAAATTGTATGTTTTTTTAATAATTAATATAAACATTTGCATGTTATATATGTTGGATCGTGCCTTGAAACTAAAAGGTGAAATCTATCAAATCGAGGTTAATTGAGAGTACTCAAACATATGCAATAAATCAAGGTGGATATTACCATAAAGATTTTGTTATTGTCTTTATATGAAGATATTTATTTTTATTATTAGATAATGAAATGTATGATGTAATATTTAAATAGTTGTCATAAACCAAACCCGGAATAAACGATACTTGGACCAATAAGGAAGGTAAACGATAATTACACCAAATCACCAATAAGGAAACTTTTGAGTGCGTCAGATTTTGTGGGCGGTTAAAGAGTGAGTAGCTTGTTTATTATTATTTCTGGTAATTATTACTTTCCTTTTTTGTATGTACGATAGCACGCAGGTTTAAAAATTCATTTGTACTGTCAGTCTGTAACTCTATTTACTTTCTCCGTCTATATGGTTATGTTTGTTGAAAAACACGGGGCAGTAAAATAACAGAAATTATTTTTAATATGGAAAGAGAGATGGTGTTTTAGTTGAATATTGATATTTGAAGTGTATTACAGTAGTATGGAAATTATTCAACACGCCCCCTACGTGTTGCAACACGCCCCCCACGTGTTGGCTAAGAAGCTGCTACGTGTCCAACACGCCTTCCACGTGTTGGCCAGAATGCTGACACGTGTCCATCACGCCCCCCACGTGTTGCAACACGCCCCCCACCCAAAAAATCACTCATCTGTAATTACACCAAATACTCCCATTTTCAACAAAAACACCAATATTTTTTCCATACCAAAAAAAATTAGCCGTAAAATAAGTATATAGAAATATAAAATGAAAAAAATTAGATAACTAATAAATTTTATTATTTTTGTTTAATAATTAATTATTAAAATTAAAACATATGAATTAAAAATATATTGTTAGATGATTAAATTAAAATAATTAGTGTTAAGAATAAGAAAGTAATTTGAAATAGTATATTATTCAGTTTGAGAAAAAATACAATGTACAAAGGGTATATATAGCTGTTAATAGAATTAAAGTAATAAAAGTATAGAATCCTACAATTAATATACAAATACGCTATATAAATACAAATGATACTAATTGATCTAATTCGATTCTAATGATTCTCTTAACACCCCCCCCTCAAACTCAAGTGGGAGCTAAGGATACCATCTTGAGTTTGGATAACAAAGTTCAGAAACGAGTCGGATGATGAGCCTTCGTGAAGATATCAGTAGTCTGATCCAGTGTTCCAACAGCGATGAGATGAATAGCACCAATAAGGATACGTTGCCGAACAAAGTGACAATCATTCTCAATGTGTTTGGTGCATTCATGAAACACATCATTATGGAAAATTTGAATAGCACGGCGGTTGTCACAAAAAATATCAGTTGGGGATGACTGAGGAGCACCCAAGTCTTCGAGAAGCCAACGAGTCGAGATAACTTCAGTAGTGGTGTCAGCGAGAGCACGGTATTAAGCTTCTGTGCTTGATCGAGCAGTGAATGTTTGCTTCTTAGCTCGCCAGGAAATGAGAGAGTCGCCAAGAAACAAACAATAACCAGTAGTGGAATGATGATCAGTGGGATCACCAGCCCAATCAGCTTCTGAGTACGCGTGAAGGGATAAAGATGAATGGGCAGAAAAATAAAGGCCATGGAATAGGGTGCCTTTGATGTAGCGAAGAATGCGAAGAACTACAGCATAGTGAGTAGTACGAGGAGCTGACAAGAACTGGCTAAGAACATGAACCGAATAGGCGATGTTTGGTCGGGTGACAGTTAAGTAGACGAGTCCTCCAACTAGCTGTCGATAAAGAGTAAGATTATCCAAAACAGTGTCATCCATAGGAGTAAATCGAACATTAGGCTCAAGAGGAGTAAACTCAGTGCGACTATCTGTAATCCCAGCCTGAGCAAGAAGATTTGAAGCATATTTAGCTTGAGAGAGATAGATGCAATCATCGGTGGATATGACTTCTAGACCAAGAAAATAGCTGAGAGAATCAAGATCTTTCATCTCAAATGTACGCTGAAGGGATGCCTTGAGATCAGAGATACCATCAACATCATCTCCAGTAATGATCATGTCATCAACATACAGAAGTAGAAGAACAACTCCACGTTAACTTTTACGAATGAAGAGAGCATTCTCATGAGGGCTGCAAGTGAAAGCAAGACTGCATATGGTAGTGCTGAACTTGTCAAACTATTTACGAGGAACTTGCTTAAGTCCATAGAGTGCTTTGCGAAGGAGACAAACTTTGCTAGAAGGACAAGGATAACCCGGAGGGGGGTTTCATATAGACCTTCTTTTTCAAATCTCCATTAAGAAATCCATTCTTCACATCCATCTGACTGAGAGACCATTTTTTGATCGCAGCAATGGCAAGAAGAGCTCGAATAGATGTGAGACGAGCAATAGGAGCAAAAGTCTCTTCATAGTCAATATCATACTCTTGCGTACAACCCTGAGTAACCAATCGTGCCTTATAACGATCAATAGAACCATCAGAGTGAGTCTTGATCTTGTATACCCATCTGCTTCCCACAACTTCCTGATTAGAAGGAGGATCAACCAAATCCCAAGTGTGTGCTTTTTCAAGTGCCTGTATTTCTTCTTGTATTGCTTGTTGCCAATTTGAATTTGTGGAGGCTTTTCTGAATGACTTAGGTTCATGTTGATGAAGAATAGTAGAAAAACAATGATAATAAAAAAAGATGAGGATGTGGATTTCTTACCCTGGAAAAACAAGTGGAAGGAGGAGGCATGACGGTAGGAGCAGGAACATCATCTGGTCCGGAATCATCGGGAGATGTAGAAGGTGGAAGAACATGAGGTTGTGGAGGGTGACTCGAGATAGAACCTATAGAATCATCACTAGGAAAAAGATCAACATTAGGGTTAGTGAAAAAAGGTGACTGAGTAGGAGGAATGGACTCAAAGGAGGAGAAACGAGAAAACATGCGATGCTCTCAGAAGACAACATGACGAGATATATGAATACGGTTAGAAAGAGGATCCCAACAACGATAACCCTTGTGTTCAGTGTCAAAACCAAGGAAACAACACATACGAGCCCGGCGTTCAAGTTTACTATGTTCATAAGGCTGAAGAAGAACAAAACAGACACAACCGAAAACTCAAAGAGAACTATAATCTGGGGAGGTATGATAAAGATGCTCAGAGGGAGAAACATTACCAAAAACAGAAGAAAGGAGTCTATTTGATAACATGAACAGCAGTAAGAACAACTTCACCCCAAGTACGCTCAGGACATGAAGAAGAAAGAAGCATTGCACGAACAGAGTCAAGAATGTGACGGTATTTGCGTTCAAATCGGCCATTTTGTTGAGACGTACCAGGGCAAAAAAACTCAGACAAGGTACCCTGTTCTGCAAGAAAGGTTAAGAATTTAGAATCACGGTATTCCATAGCATTATCACGGCAAAAAACCTTAATGACCTTGGAAAACTGAGTTTTAATCATAGTGGCAAAGTTAATATAAATCTGAGGTAACTCATGGCGATTGGTCATCAAATAAACCCAAGTAAAGCGTGAATAATCATCAATGAAAATGACAAAGTATCAAGCTCCTCCCATAGAAGTGGTGGGAGCGGGACCCCAAACATCAGAGTGGATAAGATCAAAAGGAGAGCAAGCAAGAGAAGAATTATCGTGAAAAGATAAAGTGAGTTGTTTAGCAGTTTGACAAGAAATGCAATCAAAAGACTCATGATTAACCTAACCCAAAACACCCTGAGACATAAGAGGATGCATCTTTCCCAAGGAGGTGTGGGCAAGACGTTGATGCCATAAGTGAAAAGTAGAAGGAGAAGAAGCAGCACAGAGATTTGGCATAGGAGGAATATGAAGTTTCTCGAGTTCAAACAACCTTCCGACCTTACGTTCAGTCCCGATGATTTGTCCCGTCTGATGATCCTGTACACGACAACCAGAAATGGAAAAAGTGACATCAAAACCGAGATCAACAAGTTGACCAACATAAATAAGATTAAAGTTCAATTTGGGAATATAATAAGTATCAGGAAGATTAAGAGTTGGCTGGAAAATAGAACCATTGTGTGTCACGTGCAAGAGGGAACCATTAACAGTATTGACAGAAGGTGCATTTGTAGTGGTAGCCAAAGACGAAAAAAGATTACTAGGAGACATGTGACTAAAGCAACCAGAATCAAAATACCATTTAGAATTACCTGGAGGAGTCGAGAAAGCAGTAGGAGTATTACCAGGAAGGGAAAGAAGATGCTTAAGAAGAGACGCAATATTGGATAGAGATATAGGAGGCGGATGGAGAGGAGCAGAGGTGGGAGATTCAATACTAGCAACAGCAGAAGCAGACCCATGCTTGGGATGAAAAGGGTACTTGTGATGATTAGGACATGGTGCGCGAATAAGACAGGTAGTAATCAAATGTCCCAAGAGCTTGCAATAATGCCAGAACAACTGTGAACAATGGTAGCTAATGTGACCTTTTTGGTGGCATGTACGATATTCAACAGAAGGACAGTTGGAGAAGAGGTGTCCAGAGCGGTTACAGTTTCGACAGAATTGACCTTTCTGTCTGTGGCAGCAAAAACATCTGATGTTTCCAAAATAGTAGACACACAGATCAAAGAGAGGAGAGAAAACTACAATATTGGAGCAGAACATGAGAAATCGGAGGGAAGAATCGAAAAGATCTCACCAAAAAATCTTAGGGAGGGTCCCACTGTCTGCCACGTTAGCGCCACATCAACGCGACGTCAACAACCATGTTAGCAGATCGGTGCCACGGGGCGACGCCTGAAGGGGGAAGGAACCACGTCAGCACTGACTAGACAGACGGATCAACCAATGGATCGGGTCGGGTCCAAGCGCGGGTCTGGTGGGTCGGAGCAGATGAAGCGCGAGTGGACAAGCCGAGGCGCGACACGTGGTGATGTGATTGATAGGAATTGATTCATAGCTTCTTGGTCATTAAATGAAATATTTGGTTATTCAAATCAATTGCGTTCTCATTTTTTTTATTATTTATGTAAAAACTATTTTATATTTCAGCTCTTGAAAAGACATGGGAGTCTTTGTCCTAAATTTAAGATGTCATTCAGAAAGGAAGTGGCTTTCTCACAATAAGATGACATCACTCCACTGTTTGTGTTACTAGGGAATTCTCTTCTATCTAATCTATTTAATGAGTGGTGATGTAATTGATAGGAATTGATTGATAGCTTATTGGTGATTTATTTGCATTTTGATGAAACCTTTTGTTAGTCAACTCAGTTGCATTTCAATCCTTTATTGGTTATGCAAAAATTGCTGTATATTTCACCTCTTGCAATGAAGTAGAGCTGATTGTCATGAATTTGTTTACTTCTTTGATAAAGGAATATGCTTGTGCCACTCCCATTCAAGTTTTGCATTCCCAATTCCATTCGCTCCTATTCAAGTCTTGCATTCTGATTTCAGTTCTGATTCAATAATCCCATTGATGAATCTTTTTTTTAGGTATGTTCAACAAATCCATTAAGTTTACCTAAAGTGAATTGCTGGTTGTACGTGGGTTGTGTGAATCATTATCATGGAATGGGTTTTGTACCTAATCTATTCTATCAGTGGTGATGTGATTGACAAAAATTGATGTATAGCCTGTTGGTCATTTATTTATTTTTTAAGTTCAACTGAATTGCATTACATTTTTTTTGTTTGTAGAAAAATTATTTTATATTTCAGCTGTTGGATGGACATACAGCTCTTCGCCCTGAACTTAAGAGGTTCATTGAGAAAAGAATGGCCTTGTGCCAGTAAAATGGCTTCATGGTATTGTTTGTCTAACTAGCACATCTTTTTATCCAAAGAAAAATCTATCCAGCAACTGGTCTTCCCATGAAAATGTGTTCTGGACACATAATAAGGTTGTGCTATATATTCTTCATTGAAAATTTAGGAATCATTATCAAGGTATGAGGTTTCAATCTCATCCGTTTTATGAATGTTGATGTGATTGACAGATTTTTATTGATGTTTGTCTATACTTTTTTTTCCCATTCATCTGCTGTTTTGAATGTATCCCTACCTAACACATTTACCAACTCTCATTGCCATGAGTAGAATCATTGTTTGGGGTAGTTGATGGCTGCCTTCCCTATGGTCTAATGACATGTAGGTGCATTGTAGTAGGTATAGTGTGATATCTCAATTTTTGGTCCTTATTTTTTGATTTCTTGAAAGTTTCACCTGTTTTTCCTATTTTTGTGTTGGTTCAGGTTTTGCTCCTATGATTAGTTGTCTTTATGCCATTGAATGGAGATGCATATGGACTGAGATTTTGTTTTTCCTCCATTTCCATCCTCAATTTGAATTAAAAAAGGTGAGCCTTGTGTCCTAGATTTTTTCTATAAAAGGATGGTTGGTGAATCACATTCAATGCACAAATATTCTGCTGTGTTCTATTTCTTCCTAAGCTCTATCTATTTCAGAATTTTTTTGTTTACATTTTGATCTATTTCATCAACTCTGTTTATCTCCTTTCTTTTTTCTACAATGCCTCCTCCATTTGATATGATTTCTAAAATGCATCCTCCTAGAGAGGCTTGGAGGCTGAAAGTTAGGGTTCTAAGGCTTTGAGTTGTATCCTCATTTGGTAACCATGAGGTTCCTAACTCAATGGAGATGATTCTCTTTGATGAGCATGTTAGCCCCTATTAGCTTCTCTTTTAAATTTGGTGTTAGTTGTTGTTTTTTAAGTTTTTAACTTTAAATTATGTGTTTCACTAATCTGATTTTGTTTTTTTGTTGGATTTCCAGTGTGAAAAAATTCAAGCTACAGTTAAGAAACCACTTCTTAATAGGTTTAGGGATCATATAGTCGAAGGTCAAGTTTATAGAATGGCATACTTTATTGTTGTGTCAAATCATGGTAGTTATAGAGCAACTTCTCATGAATTCAAATTGGTTTTCCTTCACCGAACCACTGTTGTAGCTGTTGATGAAGATGTTATCCCTAAGACTTGTTTCAACATGTTTTCTTTTTCTAAGCTGTTGAACATGACCCAAGATTATGATTTTTTAGTTGGTGTGTATCTCTTCTTGCTATTTTGTTATTCAAGTTTTTTTAACAAATCTTTTGAATATTTAATAGGTTGTGTTTATTTGGAATAAATGTCATTGGTCTTTTAACTTCAGTGGGAGAAGAGAAAGAATATGCAAAAGAGGGAAAAATTGTGAAAATAATTGTGCTGGAATTAACTTCAAAAGAGTATGTTCATTGAGTCATTTCTCGTGGTTTCTCTTTATCTTTTAATCATTTTTTCCTTATTTTCTATTTCATTCTTTGTCATGTTTTGAGTTTCAGTCTTACAGTGCGATGTGCATTGTTTGGGGACTATGTTAATCAAGTAAATTATTTCTTTACCTCTGGCTATGTGGAGCAGCCTGTTGTTGTCATTCAACTTGCAAAAGTCAAGTTCTTTAGGGGTACATTGTTTGTTTTCTATACATCTCATTGCTACTCTAGGTGTTGTCTCTAATAAACTTTGCTAAACTCTTTCTGTATTGCTGTGTAGGTCAAGTAGGTCTTCAAAATGTGCTGTATGCCACTCAAATGTTATTTAATCCTGATCTTCCTGAAGTTTTTGAATTCAGGCAGAGGTTAGCATGGTTTATTTTGTTGATTTTTATTATATTCTTTATTTACAACAAATCTGGAGTAACAAGTACAAGTGTCTACCATCATTCTTTTTTAGTATGATTGAGCAAGGTGTCAATGGTACCCAGCCATTGTTTATTGCAAATGAGGGTAAAGTTGTCTCCTTGAAAGATGATTTCATGCGTTTAACTAGAAAATGCACTATTGAAGAGCTTCAAGATAACAATGAGGTTGTCTTCTTTTGAGTTAGTTGTGTTTATGTTTATTTTATACACAAATGAACTGAAAAAGAAAATCAAAGAACAATTTCTAGATCTGTTTTTTCATTTATATTGTTAACAAATTTTGAAATGCCCATTGCATAGGAGGGTTCTTTTATCATTTTTGGTACAATCCAAGGTATTGTTGAGGATGGAGGTTGGTGGTATTCTGCGTGTGTGTGTGAAAAGGGTATCTATCCTCAAAATGGTGCATATTACTGTGATTTTTGTTTGAAGCACATAACTAATGTGACTCCAAGGTCAGAAATTTTGCTCAAAATATCTTTTCATTTTGTCTTGTGCATTGTTTATAAAAATAATGTTTCTTGGTATTATTTATTCCGAATTATTGTGTTCCTTTTTTTTTTCTCTCCGCAGATTTAAAATTAAAATAACACTTGAAGATCATAGTGGGGAGAATATTTTCCTTCTCTTTGATCATGAGGCATCTTATTTGCTTAAGAAATTATGTGCTGACTTGTTTACTAAGGTTCAAAGAGATGCAAGTGTATGTTCTTAGTTTTATTTTGTGTGTTGTTCACTTTATGGGATGTGATATGTTTTATTCAAACTGTGTATTTCTTATGTATTACTTTAAAAATAGCTTATATGTGAGGATACTTATCCTCCCATATTTCAAGGGCTCATTGGAAAGAAGTTACTGCTGAAGGTTGATACCAAAGGTGCCGCACATGATACATTTTATGGCACTTTCCGAGTTAGGAGAATATGTGATGATCCCAACATTATTGCCATGTTTGAACTTCCCAATTATGATGCTGATGACGAGTCTACTCCAAAAAAGGTTACATATACATATAATTATTTTTAGATTGTGTAAATTCATGATTCATTTCTTTTTTTTTATTGTGCTGTGGTGAATTTTTGTTATGGTCTTATCTATTTTTAAACTCTTTTGGCATATGAATAGGAGCCTGATTTAGACAAATCTGTTCCCTGTGAAAAAGGGGATATTGGTATTAAGAAGGAGTCATCAAAGACTTTTATCAAAAGTGACAAAGTTGCTGGTGAGTGTTCTGGGATTTTATCTAAATTCCCAGTTCTTATAGATTTTTTGGCTGAAAAACAGCCTGCTATTTCCGAAGGGACTGAGTTTGCTGCCTTAATTAATGGTGAAGATGTAAAAGATGAGAAAACACCCAGCAATGATACTGTTAGTGATGATCTTTCTGCTGAACTGGATATATTGCTTAGCTCACCGGAAAAAACCTCAGGTACTATTATATAATATTTTTTTCTCCTTCATATGTGTGCTGTTTCTAAATGGATTTTGCATTCTTGAGTGAGTTTTATAACTTTTGTTAATTTCTTTGTCATAGGAGGTGTTGTCCACGTTCTTGATGCACCTTCCCAATATGGAGAGAAGCTTATTCATGAAAATCATGTTGTCACCTCGAATGGCAAGAGAAATTTGAATCCCCAATTTGAAGAGGCGGCTGCTGATGCAGATGGGCGTAGGTTCAAGATTGCCAAGGTTAATGGAGTTTGATTTAAGGTGTGGAATTGAGCTGCTGTGTCTAGGTGTAGGTGTTTTATATAGTATATCTATAAGTATTTAGGAAGGCTTGTGATTCCAAATAGATGGAAATGTAATCATGCTGGTTGGATGCTATTTTGATTTGATTTTTTTGGATTGTGTCCAACAAATAGGATTATCCGATATAGGGGTTTTCCTTTTGTGTTGGCTCGGGTCATATGCCAACTAGGTTTATTCTCAACTCCTTTTGTAATAGTGATTTTGCTAGGAATTGGACACATTTTCAATGTTGTAGCCTATTTAGGTTACATACTAGGATATGTAGTCAGTTGTTGGAATCCTCCTTATCATAGGAGAGATAGCCATATATAATTGTGTATATCACTATTAATATTTTAATGAAATGCAGCAATTCTTATTTGTATTTGTTTATTGTTGTACAACTTTATCTTTTCATATCAATTAATTATTGGTGTTGATTATAATACTTTATTTTTTTCATTTTCTGCGTTATCAAAGGTGTGCATGGTTATATAAGTTCTTTGTTGGTGTGTTTCACAAGTTCTGCTCCCAGCCACCCCCTTTTTTTTCACCTATTGTTTATAGGAACTTAACAATGTGGATGTCTTTTTGGCAATGAATTAGGGGTAGTTCTTGCGATTTATGTTTCAACCTCTTGTTTGTTTAGTATGAGTAACAAAGATGTCTCATAATTCTGTTCGTGCTAGAGAATATAGGCAAAATTCTTTGAAAAGAAAGCGAACAGAAAGTCACCATCGAAATGCAAGAGGTCAATACTGAATTGACCTTCGTGATATTTTTAGTGTTTTATACTCTAATTTTCAGTGATTTGATATCTATCGGAGTCGTTGTAATTTATTTTCGTTTTGTAATGTTTTAGAGGTCCTCGATTCTTCGATGCCTGCTCTCTCTTTGAATGATTATATGGGTAATTTTTATTTCTCTACCTATATTTTTGTAGTTAATCTTTGTGTTTCTAATAATTTATCTGTTTATTTTATATGTTTTCAATGTTTCTGTTTTTTTTTTTTTTTTTAGAAAATTTAGTTGAGGTGTCCCAGAATGTTAATCAGAGTTCAAATCTTATTTTGTCAGGTATAATAATATCTTTAAGTATTTTATCCCTGTCCAATTTTGTTTTTGTTAAATTATATTTTAAGTTCTTTTGATTTATATCAAATAACAGATTGGTTTATTGATTTATTATTGTTTTTTTACGCTGTTACACCTAAAAAGTTTACTTTAACTATTAGTAACGTAGAGAATTCCTAATTAAACATATGACCAGACTTTTGTATTTGGTCTCCTTTTAATTTGACAACTCAATTAATATTTGTAAAATCAAACATGATATAATAATTCTAAATATCATTTAAAATAATTATAATAATCCTAAATTGTGATAAGTTGTTATTAAATTAGCTAACATAATCGTGAAATTGTTTAGTTGTTGTTGTTTACATGGCTGAAAGTGATTAAAATAGTTAATAATTGATTCAAAGCGCACAGTTACTGAAGGTAATTAAATTAGCTAGCGTAAGCCTGACCAGTTGTCGCATGTGGTTGAAATAATTAATGCCATTATAAAATTCTTTATGGAATCATTTAGATCAGTAGATAGGTTTAATTTATATAGTTTTTTCAAACATACACAAGTACTAGATGTTATTAAATTGTTTAATTAGTGTTTATTCTTGTCTTGGACAATATGAAAAGTTTTTTGGTTATGTGATTGGATTCATGTAATTAGTTAATTAATTAACTTTTCTAGCTAAATAATAGACGAGGGGTATTTGTTGAAATTTTCTTAATTTGATGTCATAATCAATAGTTGTATATTAAAAAAAAAGTCAATTATTCTGTCTGTTCCTCTAATTTTTGGAAATCTTCTATTAGTTTCATATAAATATTTTTTCTTTTAGTTCTGTTCATCAAATTTTTTTTTTAGTTTTTTCAATTATGCCTCTCTTGATAGTGATTCGGTCAATTGTATAAGGAGATGTTTACAACAAAGAATATGGTGCATGGATTCAATTAAAAGAAAAAGAAAGTCTTGGCAGCCAATTAAGAAAAAATATTGTGCAATGACTCAATTAAAGTTAAAAAAAATATACGCACTTGGTTAAAAATTTTACAAAATTCTAAGGATCAATTAAATCATTAACCTCTAAAAAAATACAAAATGATTCTAATAGTAATTTAGATTATTTAATTTGAACCTTGATAGTTAGTATGAGTGATTAAAATAATGAAACAAAGTCTATTCTAATGTTAACAAAAATCAAACTATTCTTGAATGTGCATTTAGCTTTATTCATATTTAATTAGCTGATAAATCAATGTTTAATTTTAATTGGTTTTCATAGTTTATTACATTTTTAGTGTTCAGTTTGCATGCTGATTATTAGATAATTAATTAATTTCTTATTTCATCATTAATTTTTTTATATTTGGTTGTCGAATATATATTTACATAAGTTTGTGTTATTTTAAATCAAAATGGATGATATAGACCAATCAGAAATATATGATCCTTCGATAAATTTATTCAGTCAAGTTGGTTCTGTTATTGATTATCTTTTCAATGCCTTAGAGCATTGGAAACATATGAATGAGTAGTTATGCCATTCAGTCTAAAGAATGTTGGCGCAACATATCAACGTGCCATGAATACTATTTTTCATGAGTTTATTGAAAAATTTATGGAGGTGTATATCGATGATGTTATGGTTAAGTCAAGCTCCGTAAATCTGTTATCGATGATGCCTAAATTTGCGCAGTTATATATATATACGACACTCAGCAAGAGATAATGCATAGGCAGCGAATCTTTGGGTATGTGTGTTTGAAATTTTATTTTTCAGTCTTTTTATTGTATTTTCCTGATGTTTTAGTATTTTTTGTATTGGAAAACATGTTTATAGCTGTGATTTGATAGTTATACTGTGTTTTGTTCCAGTTATAATGTGTTATTAGTCATTTTTTGCTAATAATGATATATCAAAATATATTACAATTGTATTCTGTGTGGTTTTTAAATATATTTTTGTGGTTAATGTATATTTATTTTAGGCAAACATCTGAGATAGATAAAGAATTGATAACTGAGTTGTTGCAAATGATCGATACTCATAATGTTATAGCACAGTCATTTCGAAGAGTCAGAGAATTCTATCAGTGTCATCCATCTGAGATTTTCTCTTTGAAGTTATATTCGCAAAGGAAGGTTGATCGAAGAATTTACAATGCTCCCTCTTGCGATGAAGTTGCTGCTTTGATTGTTAGAGATTTTGATTCGTCGGATCATGGTCGTGACATTATTGTTCGATCTACTGGTGGTCGGTTGCAACGTATTTATGAAACTCATGCTCTGTATTGGCCCTTACAGTATCCTCTGTTGTTTCCATATGGCGAGGATGGTTACCAGCTGAACATTGGTTATTGAGGTGAATAGCCTGGATATGTTCCTGGAAGGAGAACAAGGATTTCCCTTAGAGAATTCATATGTTTTTGTCTCCAGATTAGGGAACACGAAGATGGAATTATTCACAAGTGTAGGCGGTTATTTCAACAATTTATTGTTGATTGTTTCACCATGATTGAGTCCCAGAGGTTGTATGAGATTAGAATGAAGCAAAGTACAATTAGAGGAGAAGTCCTTCAAGGAATAAAGGAGGCTATGTGTCGTGGCGATGATGAAGCTTCTTCAATTGGGACACGAATCATTTTGCCTTCTTCATTCACTGATGGTAGACGTTATATGTTTAACCGTTGTCAGGATGCCATGGCAATTTGTAAACATTTTGGCTATCCAGATTTATTCCTCACAATTACGTGTAATTCAAATTGGCCTGAATTTCAGCGATTCACAGAGCGAGAGCGAATTCCCATCGCTGATCGTCCTGATATCTCTTGTCGTGTGTTTCATGCCAAGTTGAAGTGCCTGCTTAGCGATCTCAAGGAAGGTGTGTTTTTTGGTCCAGTTAATGCAGGTATGTTCTTTTCTCGCTTAGCATTTCAATTTCTGTCTGTCATCATCGGACATGTAGTTGTCTGGCTTCTTTAGGATGTTTTTTGTATTTTTTAGGTATGTATACTATTGAGTTCCAAAAAAGAGGTCTACCGCATGCACACATATTACTTTGGCTTAACGGGAAAAGCAACTTACAAAGTGTTGAAATTGTTGATGAATTCATCTGTGCCGAGCTACCCAATCCCCATAAATTTCTATCTCTTTATAATGTCGTCACCAAGTACATGATCCATGGTCCCTGCGGTCAACTTAGACCGAGTTCTCCTTGCATGAAAGATGGTAAGTGCTCAAAATTTTATCCGAAAAGATTCATTGACCAAACGAGCTTTGATGAAGATGGCTATCTGATGCCAAGGCATCTTAGCCTAGTTTTACTAGTCTTTTTCCTTTGTTTTTAATAGGTTTTATACACTTTCTTGAGTTACAAGTAAGCCATTTGGGTAGAAATTCATGTGTATTTGGATTCAATCAACCATGAGTAAATTGATGCATTTTCATGAGGTTTTGTGCTATAATTTCTTATATGTCAAGGATGATAAGAAGTCTCATGATTTTAGCATAGCTTTGATGCATTTGTTGATTGATGACAGGTGACCAAAAGGCTTGGAAGAAGGTTGAAGAAAGGGGATGGCAACAATTGAAATGAAGGCAGCAAAGCCACCCTGGGAAAAGCTCACATTTGTGCCAACGTTTGCCTCAAACTTGAGGTCAAACGTTGGTTCAAAAACAAGCCCTGGAGAAGCCAACGTTTGCGCCAACGTTTACCTTAAACTTGAGGTCAAACGTTGGTTCAAAAATACACCCTGGGGGAAGCCAACGTTTGCGCCAATGTTTACCTCAAACTTGAGGTCAAACGTTGGCTCAAAACTACACCAGGGGGAGTTAACGTTTGCGCCAACGTTTACCTCAAACTTGAGATCAAACGTTGGCTCAAAACTACACTAGGGGGACTTAACGTTTGCGCCAAAGTTTGCCTCAAACTTGAGGTCAAACGTTGGCTGCAAAATGGTCTTGGAGGGAGCACGTTTGAGCTCACGTTTGACCTCAAACGTGAACTCAAACGTGAGTGACAGAAAAGCACCATTCTGCATAATGTTAACACGCAAACGTTTGAGTCAACGTTTGCCTCAAACGTTGACTCAAACGTGAATGCTCCAAAGTCCAAATTGCAAACGAATTTCTTCTCAAGTCCAAGAGCAATCAACTGAGGCTATCTTCAATCCAATTCCATCAAGGCCAACGGCCCAAATTCAAGGCTTCAAGATCATTAGAAGAAAGTGTATAAATAGAAGTTAGTTTGATTTAGATCGGGACCGGAACTTTTACTTTGAACGTTTTTACCTCTTTTAGAATTTTTCATTCTGTAACTTTGATTTTGGATCTTGGAGAATTGGGAGGAGAATTGAGTTTTCTTCCTCTGGGTTTTCTTGTTTCCTATTCTGCAAAGCTTTATTTGAATCTTGGGTGTTGAGAATTGAGGAAATTCTGTCTCAATCTCACCTTGAGATCTCTTTGTTCCTTTCTCTGCATAATTCAAGATTTAGTGATTTGAATTCAAATTCCATTTACTGCTTTCATCTTCTACGTTTCTTGCAATTCACTCTTTTATTTCTTTTTTGCTATTATTCTTGGTTAGATCAAGGAAGGACTTGAGATCTAGACTTGTTTTCTAGTCTCCTCCACCCCTGAGATCTTCAACTTTCTTTTAGTTATTGCAATTAAGCTACAATTCACTTTCTGTTCGTCTTCTCAAGCAATTATTCTTCTCTTGTTTAGATCTGTTGAATTTTAATTCATCCTTTACTTCTCTGTTTAATGCCATTTTACTTTCTCTTGTTTAATTTCTGCAACACCAATTCCCAATTCCTTTTAGAATTCAAGTAATTTACATTTCTTGCACTTTAAGCTTTAGTCATTTACATTTCTTGCAATCTAAGTTTCTGCAATTTACATTACTTGCACTTTAAGATTCAGCTCTTTTAATTCTTTTGCACTTTAAATTATTGTCAATTATCCCTCTCCCTTTAATTTCATGCAATTTAGCTTCTGTCAATTACAAATCACTCAAATCAACTCCTGTTCGCTTGACTAAATCAACCACTAAACTAAAATTGCTCAATCCTTCAATCCCTGTGGGATCGACCTCACTCACGTGAGTTATTATTACTTGATGCGACCCGGTACACTTGCCGGTGAGTTTTGTGTTGGATCATTTTCCTCACATCAAGTTTTTGGTGCCGTTATCGGGGATTGATTAGGTTGACAATGATTAAGTAAGGTGGTGATCTAGATTAAGCAATTTTTTTCTTTATTTTTGACTAACACATAAACTGTTTGAATTTTTGCCTAAGCTAACCAAAACTTCACTCTAGCAATGGATTGAAGTGTTACTGTTTCTCTGGTTTTGTGTGATTTTTATGTTTTAGTTGTATGTCAGGAACAAGGGAAGCTATACCCACTTTTTGTGAACAAGACGAAAGAACCCTCAGGAGGTTAAGAAGAGCAGAAAGAGGGAAAGGCATTGTTGGAGAAGAGGATTCAGAAGAAGAATTCCAAGATATGGAGGAACACTCAACAAACCCAACAAATCCACCAGCAAGAGCAACCAACAACAACAACAATCCACCACAGAGAAGAGTTTTGGCTTCCTACACATTTGTAAATCCTAGACATTGTAGGAGTAGCATTCTTACCCCAAATGTCAATGCAAATAACTTTGAACTAAAGCCACAACTCATCACATTGGTTCAAAACAACTGCTCCTATGGAGGAGGACCACTTGAAGACCCAAACCAACACTTGTCCACCTTTATGAGGATTTGTGATACTGTAAAAATCAATGGTGTACATCCAGATATTTACAAGCTGCTATTATTTCCATTTTCCCTCAGAGATAAAGCTACTCAATGGTTGGAATCATTCCCGAGAGATAGCATCAACAATTGGGAAGATCTAGTGAGCAAGTTCCTTGCCAAATTTTACCCGCCTCAGAGGATTATTAGATTGAAGACTGAAGTACAAATATTCACACAAATGGATACTGAACCCATCTATGAGGCATGGGAGAGATACAAGGCTCTAATTAGGAAGTGCCCGCCTGAAATGTTCAATGAATGGGACATATTGTAGAATTTTTATGAAGGCTTGACATTGAAGTCTCAGGAGGCTTTGGATCATTCAGCTGGAGGCTCTTTGCAACTCATGAAAACTGCAGAGGAGGCCCAAAATGTCATTGATATGGTGGCTAACAACCAATATTTCTTTGCTCACCAAAGGCAATGCTAACCATCACAAAGGAAAGGAGTGATGGAGTTGGAAGGAGTAGACTCAATCCTAGCTCAAAACAAAATGATGCAGAAACAGATTCAGCAATAATTTGAGCAAATGGACAAGAGAATTGATAGCCTCCAAGTTACAGTAGTAAATACAAGTCAGCCATCAACCACATGGGGGCAAGGTGAAGAAGCTTGTGAAGATCAGCAGCAAGAACAAGTGAACTACATGCACAATCAAGGCTTTGGACACAATGAGGTTTATGGTGACACTTATAACCCATTCTGGAAGAACCACCCCAACCTCAAATGGGGAGACAATCACACTCAGACTCAACAGCCATGGCGAAGGAATTCAACCCAAAACAGTTGAAAAAACACAAACCACAACAACCAACAGAATAACAACCAAAATACATACAGAAAACCCCAAAACACTTACCCCAACTCTAACCATCATCCATCCAATAATCAAACCTCCAACTAAAACACTTACCATTAACCCTCAACACCCCACAACCAACCAATCTCACAAGACTCTCAGAGGATCACCAATTTGGAGCTCTTAATGGAGAAAATGATGAAGCACCAAGAGATGACAACAAAGAACCAGGAAGCTTCCATGAAGAATATGGAGAGGTAGATTGGATAGCTTTCCAAGCAAATTGCTATTGAGAGACTATCAAGCTCATTACCGAGTGACACCATTCCTAATCCAAAAGAGGAGTGCAAAGCTATACAGCTAAGGAGTGAGAAGACATTGGTGGACAACAAAGAAGAAACCAAGAAGCCTAAGGAAAGCGATAAAGAGCTAATAGAGAAAGAGGAAGCTAGCAACAGGGACATGACAACAAGAAAAAATGTCCTAGAGAAGCTCAAAGAGAAGGATAACCAACCACACAATTTAAGGGGAGAAAAGGAGGAACAAAACCAAGGACAACAGCAAGCAGAGAAAAGCTTTACACCTCCACTGCCATATCCCCAAAGATTCAACAAAGAAACCAAGGATCAACACTTCCACAAATTTCTCGAGGTTTTTAAGAGGCTGGAGATAAACATCCCTTTGGCTGAAGCATTAGAGCAAATGCCTCTATATGCGAAATTCCTGAAAAATCTCATCAATAAGAAGAGAAGTTGGCACGAGAAAGAAACTATATTGCTCACTGAAGAATGCAGGGCATTAATTCAAAAAGGGCTTCCACCCAAACTTGAAGACCCTGGAAGTTTCTTTCTGCCTTGTACCATTGGAAGATTGAGCATCAACAAGGCAATGTGTGACTTAGGGGCTAGTATCAATCTGATGCCCTCTTCTCTGGTGAGAAAGCTGTGCATAGAGGAAGTGAAGCCAATACAAATGTCTCTAGAATTAGTGGACAAGTCAGTGATATGTCCCAGGGGTGTGATTGAAAACCTTCTAGTTAAGGTGGACAAATTCATATTCCCTACAAACTTTGTGGTCTTAGACTCAGATGAGGATGAAGGTGATTCTATCATACTTGGAAGACCATTCTTGGCCACAGCTAGGGCCATTATAGATGTGGAGCAAGGAGAGCTAACCCTCAGAATGCATGATGAAAGCATCACTCTGAATGTATTTCCAGAAACACAGCTCATTGATGAAAAGAAGAATTGCATGGAAACTGACAAGGAAGACTTGCAATGGAAGGAAGGAAGCAACAAGACAACCAGTAATCACCTTCCAAAGCAAGAAACAGACAACACAGCAAGAAGAAAAGAGAATGAGACGATGCAGAGTGATGAAGGAACTCAAAAAGAAATTGAAGTGTTGACCACTAATAAGGAAAGTCCCAAAACAAAGTCCACTGTCAAAGAAGAAAGATCAACAAAAGGAGAAAGAAAAGCAAGAAAAAGACTCAGAAGGGGTGGAAGAACAAGAAGATCCCAACTGAGGGGTTCTCCAAGGGTGATGAAGTACAGTTGATCTATCAACAGTTAGGAACAAGCCAACAAGCCAAAGACTACTACACAGTTTGCAAAATACTCTCACTTGAGCATGCTGAAATTGAGCATCAAGGAACAAAAAGGAAGCTCACAGTGAGGGGAGACAAGCTGAGACACTGTAGTCGTCAACCACCCCTAATGGGCCAATGTCAAGCTAGTGACAATAAACGAACGCTCCATGGGAGGCAACCCATGATTTAGTTTTCTTGTCTCTAATATTTCAACATGAACAATAATTGTTGCACTAGCATGAATTCAATTCTTTTTAGAGAAAAATTGACAACTATTAATGACATTGGAGGGCATATGATCGAATTCTAAGTTTGGTGTGCCTATATATGTTCCTTGGAATATGTAGCCAAACATTCAAGCTGAGTGTTGTATATGTTACAAGAACAAGTCATGAAAGTCAAGGGTCTCTTCGAGTTTTGAAACTCATGGAAGTACAACGATGCTTATAGTTGTTAGAAAAAAAGTTTTGAAATAAAACAAAGCATTTCTTATGAAGGTTTAACCAAAAGTGATGCTGAAATTTCAAAGGTAATAGTTGGAGGAAGTAACATCTTGGACTACATGATCAAACACTAATTAAGTTTGGTATCCTCCAAGACTATGCAAAAGGGAGTCACGGCTGAACTCACATAAGGAATGATAGTCATTTTATAGATTTAGATAGAAGATGCTCTCTTGCTACCGTTTGATAATACTTGTCCTTTTGTCTTGTTGTGATGGTTAGGTGGTTAGAGAACTATTCAATGGAGGGGACTAGACAAAGAAAGGCAAGTTAGCATAAGGACAAAAGTGGATCACATGGCTTGAAGGAAGAATCTGTACAACCCTGGAGAAGTGCTTTGATGACCGAAGATGCACTTCATGAAGAGGCAAAACTTTGTCCTCATTCAACTTTGCATGCACTCCCTTGATTTGTAAATTATCCAAATGAATCTTAACCATCCATCCCTCATTAAAGTGACTATAAAAAGCCTCCCTTAAGCCATGCACATGAACGAAGAAGCTGCAGACATCTTGGAGTCCAACCATTCAAACTTTGTGTTCTTCATTACCAAATCCCTAACACCTTGGTTCATCATCATCTCCCATACTACCTTAGCCTCAAACACTTTTCCTCCAGGAGCGCATAAAAATATCCAACCTTCTCCACACACCCGTAACCTCAACAATATGAACCAATCAAGGGAGCATGGCTTCTTTTTCAAGAGCCAAACGAAGAAGAGGAAAGGAACCCATGGTTGAAGAAAGTGAACCCGAATATGATCGATGGAAGTTCAAATCATGGTACCATCAATTGCAACTGGAATGGATGAATGGTAAACATTATATATCCGGAAGTCCCAATTTTATTACCGGATGAAGGATGCCAGGAAATGAAAGCCAAGATTAAAAAGAGGAGATGGGAAGAGCTCACCTCACCAATCACTAGGATCAATGCAAACATCATAAGGGAATTTTATGCTAATACCCCAAGGCTTGACATGAATGAAGCCCCCAATTTACAAGAGTTATGTACGGGGAATGGAAGTGAATTTCAGTTCAAAGACTATCATGAAAGTCTTAGGACTAAAAATAGTCCATTTTGATGAGCCAGGGTACCACCAAAGAATAAATGAAGACCCTGGTTATGATGAAATTGCTAGTGAAATCTGTGTGGTGAACACGGAGTGGGTAGGAGATGTTGACAACAAGTACAAATACTTGAGAAGAGGAGATCTCACTCCTGAAGCAAAAGGGTGGTATGAGCTAATAAAGAGATCGATCTTAGGCACAGTGAACACTTCAGAGGTCACAAAAAAAAGAGCTATCATGTTATACTGTATAATAATGGGAGGAGAAGTGAAGGTTCACGAGTTCATTGCAAGTGATATTCAAAGGATTGCAGAGAAGAGTTCAGCTAAAGCTTGGCTACACTATCCAAGTACCATTATGCGGCTATGCAGAAAAGCCAAAGTGCCAATGGAGGATGTAAACCCCACATGGTTGAATCCAAGCCTATCTGTAACCTTCGAGAGGATGATGATTGTCACAGAGGCACAACATAGTCGAAGGCCACAAAAAGGGAGAAGAAGAGAAGAACCACAAGAAGAACCACAAGGAGAATAGGAGGAACAGCAACAGTACCAACCACAGAACAATATGGACATGGTTCAGATGCAAGAGGCAATTAAGAGGTTGTCACAACAATACATGGAGATTCAAGAGAAGCAGGAAGAATTCCATTCACAGTACACAAGGTCTCAATAAAGACGAGAGGAGTTTTAGTTGAGGATGATAAGTCAACAAAGGGATTATGAGTCAAGATCCTTAGTGATGCAACAGGAACAAGCTTTCCAATTTCATGAATCATTTGACCAGTTGACTCAACTGCAAGTTGAGAACATGAGAGCTTTCAAAGAATTCACAACCCTTCAGGATGCAAAGTACGGAGTTCAAGCTGACTATAACATAAATGGCCAAATAAAGTTGAGCTACATTGTGGATCATCTACACAATATGGAACCAGCATTTCCTACTTATGATGAATACTTCAAGGGGAGGAATGAAAGAGAAGTAGAAAAAGCATTATTCCTTGAAGACAGAGTAAAAGAGACAATGAAGAAAGCTGGATTCTGGCAAAAGCTAACAGGTAAGGACAAGGGAGAAACCAGCAAACAAGCAAGTGAGAAGAAAAAGAAAGACAATTGAAAGGTGGAATTGCTCCTTGCTTATCACATTCAATAAAGAAAGAGCATGCTTATTTAGTTGATAGTCATTTTATTAGTTTTTGCATCCTGTCTGTTTAACTTTGCAATAAATAGGCTAGCCTAAGTATGTTCTTGTGTTTATTCACTTTCACCTAACTAAATGCATGCTTTGTCCCTTATGCCTTTTTAATTCAATAAAAGAGAAATGTTTGAATTAGGAAGTAAATATCCAATGTTGCAAAAGTGAGAATGAAAGTCAGTGGTGGTATTTGTTGATTTAATGCATGGTTCATAAAATAAATGCTGCATAATGATATGTTCTTTGAAGTGTGAACTGGTTTGTTGTTATGAAGGCTTGTATCATTAAAAGATCTCTTGAGAAGGAAATAACAAAAAGAAAAAGGAAGAGAAAAAGCCAAAAGTGGCAAAGAAAATAAACAATAAGGCTAGGCACCAATAGCTTGGACCCTAGGACACATGCCTGTGGTGTTTTTGTATTAGGATATGCTTGGACAAGTAAGTTCTGAGGAGTATTTCAAAACTTGGCCACTTAGATCAACTGATTTGGGATTGCCAACTGAAAGTCCACAATAAAGAGCAACCTAGCTACAAAATACTTAGTTATCCAAAGAGATGCCGGGCATCAATGATCCTAGGAAGAAAAGGGTGAGCCATGTGTCTGTGGTGAAGGAATGTTGAGCAAAAATTAAGCCAAAGGCTACTGCAACATTTGCCACCAAGCCTTCAAAGAATAATAAGCTCTCTGAGCAAAACAAAGAAGGAAAAGTTAGCAAGGGAACAAGCAAAAGTAAAGCCTTATAGCAGCAAACTTAGTAAACCTTTAAGGAAACATCTCTTATGTAACAGCAAACAATAAATGAACCACCATTGTCTGCATAAAAATCCCATGGACTGAATTCAACTATATACTCAATAAGGATATACACACTTCTCTGTTTCATTTCATTCTCTCTTATGTTTGATGCTTGCTTGGGGACAAGCAAGATTTAAGTTTGGTGTTGTGATGCCAAGGCATCTTAGCCTAGTTTTACTAGTCTTTTTCCTTTGTTTTTAATAGGTTATATACACTTTCTTGAGTTACAAGTAAGCCATTTGGGTAGAAATTCATGTGTATTTGGATTCAATCAACCATGAGTAAATTGATGCATTTTCATGAGGTTTTATGCTATAATTGCTTATATGTCAAGGATGATAAGAAGTCTCATGATTTTAGCATAGCTTTGATGCATTTGTTGATTGATGACAGGTGACCAAAAGGCTTAGAGGAAGGTTGAAGAAAGGGGATGGAAGCAATTGAAATGAAGGCATCAAAGCCACCCTGGGAAAAGCTCACGTTTGTGCCAACGTTTGCCTCAAACTTGAGGTCAAACGTTGGTTCAAAGACAAGCCCTGGAGAAGCCAACGTTTGTGCCAACGTTTGCCTCAAACTTGAGGTCAAACGTTGGTTCAAAAATACACCCTGGGGAAGCCAACGTTTATGCCATCGTTTGCCTCAAACTTGAGGTCAAACATTGGCTCAAAACTACAACAGGGGGGACTTAACGTTTGCGCCAACGTTTTTGCCTCAAACTTGAGGTCAAACGTTGGCTCAAAACTACACTAGGGGGACTTAACGTTTGCGCCAACGTTTGCTTCAAACTTGAGGTCAAACGTTGGCTGCAAAATGGCCTTGGAGGGAGCACGTTTGAGCTCACGTTTGACTTCAAACGTGAACTCAAACGTGAGTGACAGAAAAACACCGTTCTGCATAATGTTAACACGCAAATGTTTGAGTCAACGTTTGCCTCAAACGTTGACTCAAACGTGAATGCTCCAAATCCAAATTGCAAACGGATTTCTTCTCAAGTCCAAGAGCAATCAACTGAGGCTATCTTCAATCCAATTCCATCAAGGACAAGGGCCCAAATTCAAGGCTTCAAGATCATTAGAAGAAAGTGTATAAATAGAAGTTAGTTTGATTTAGATCGGGACCGGAACTTTTACTTTGAACGTTTTTACCTCTTTTAGAATTTTTCATTCTGTAACTTTGATTTTGGATCTTGGAGAATTGGGAGGAGAATTGAGTTTTCTTCCTCTGGGTTTTCTTGTTTCCTATTCTGCAAAGCTTTATTTGAATCTTGGGTGTTGAGAATTGAGGAAATTCTATCTCAATCTCACCTTGAGATCTCTTTGTTCCTTTCTCTGCATAATTCAAGATTTAGTGATTTGAATTCAAATTCCATTTACTGCTTTCATCTTCTACGTTTCTTGCAATTCACTCTTTTATTTCTTTTTTGCTATTATTCTTGGTTGGATCAAGGAAGGACTTGAGATCTAGACTTGTTTTCTAGTCTCCTCCAACCCTAAGATCTTCAACTTTGTTTTAGTTATTGCAATTAAGCTACAATTCACTTTCTGTTCGTCTTCTCAAGCAATTATTCTTCTCTTGTTTAGCTCTGTTGAATTTTAATTCATCCTTTACTTCTCTGTTTAATGCCATTTTACTTTCTCTTGTTTAATTTCTGCAACACCAATTCCCAATTCCTTTTAGAATTCAAGCAATTTACATTTCTTGCATTTTAAGCTTCAGTCATTTATATTTCTTGCAATCTAAGTTTCTGTAATTTATATTACTTGCACTTTAAGATTCAGCTCTTTTAATTCTTCTGCACTTTAAATTCTTGTCAATTATCCCTCTCCCTTTAATTTCATGTAATTTAGCTTCTGTCAATTACAAATCACTCAAATCAACTCCTGTTCGCTTGACTAAATCAACCACTAAACTAAAATGGCTTCAATGATGTACCACAACTCTTGTCTGAACCCCATGCACTTTTGCTCTGGCGACCGGGGCTTCCAAAGCCCGCCACGTCGCTCTCCCAATAGGACTGTAGGTTTCAACCCAGTCGGCCCCGGCGACGGGTTTGGACCGATGAATGGTGACGGTTATGGAGAATACTGGTTCAACACTTACCAGGCTTCTCCTCTGTAGCTGTCTGGTCAAAAGTGACGATTTTGAGAAGTTTCGCCCGGTGAGGTGCTATACTTTTCACTGTGATTTGGATCTTGATTTCCCTTCTCCTATTTTGATTTTTATCCTTTCTTACATTTTTTCGGTTCTTTTGAGCATAAGCGGTCGTTAGCCTGATACTCTCCGTTTATTTGGGGTCTTTGTCTAAATACCTCTTCATGTTGGGGTCTTTAGCTTGATACTCTCTGTTTATTTGGGAGGTCACCACTTGAGAGTCACTGAAGACGACTACTTTGGTTGCACCGACTTCTTCTGCCAGTTTTAATCCTGCAATCAAGGCTTCATATTTTGCCTGATTGTTAGAAGCTGAAAATTCAAATTTGAAGGAGACTTCCACTTGAGTTCCCTCTTGGTTGACTGGTATTATGCCTGCACCGCTTCCGATTTTGTTAGAGGATCCATCTACATATAGCTCCCATGTAGTGGAGGCTTCCTCTTGATCTCCTGCATATTCAGCCATAAAGTTGGTGAGGCATTGGGCTTTAATTGTTGTCCGAGTTTCGTACTTTAAGTCAAACTCAGATAGCTCTATGGCCCATTGAACCATTCTACCCGCAATATCCGTCTTCTGGAAGATTTGTTTCATGGGTTGGTTTGTTCAAACTCTTATTGTGTGAGTTTGAAAATAAGGACGTAGCCTTCGAGAGGCTACTATTAAGGCATACACAAACTTCTGGAGTTTTTGATACCTTAATTCAGGGTCTTGTAGAACCTTGCTGGTGAAGTATACAGGATGCTTCCCGACCTCATCTTCCCGTATTAGAGCTGATGCTACAGCTTTGTATGCTACAGACAAATACAGGACGAGTTCCTCCACAACTTTAGGTCGGGTCGGAATAAAAGGTTGGCTTAAAAACCTTTTGAACTCCTGGAATGCTTCTTCGCATTCAGGAGTCCATTTGAACTGGCATCCTTTTCTTAGTAGGGAGAAGAGTTGTAAGGATCTTAGTGCTGATCCTTCTAAGAACCTGGAGAGAGCTGCAAGTCGGCCATTCAATTGCTGGACCTCCATCACACAAGTCGGGCTTTTCATTTCCAGGACTGCCCTGCACTTGTCGGGGTTGGCTTCAATCCCCTTTGTGTAAGCATAAATCCCAGAAATTTTCCATCCTCCACCGCGAAGGTGCATTTTGTGGGATTCAATCTCATCCCATGCATCCTGATGGTGTCGAAGACTTGCTTGGGATTGGTCAAGAGGTCGCCCCCCTCCTTGGTTTTTACCAGCATATCGTCTACATAGACTTCCATTAAGCTCCCAAGGTGAGGGGTAAACACCTTATTCATAAGTCTTTGATATGTGGCCCCTGAATTTTTCAATCCGAAAGGCATGACCACATAACAATAGTTTGCTCTTGGCGTGATGAAATATGTCTTTTCTTAATCCGGCTTGTACATCGAAATTTGATTATATCCCGAGTATGCATCCATAAACGACAAGTATTGATACTCCGAGCTGGAGTCTACTAAGGTATCAATGTTAGGAAGTGGATATGGGTCTTTGGGACATGCCTTATTTAAGTCTGTGTAATCGACGCATATCCTCCACTTGTCGTTTTGTTTTTTGACCAGCACCACATTCGCCAGCCATGCTGGATACTTGACCTCTTTATTGAAGCCGGCCTCTAGGAGGGCTTGTACTTGGTCTTCCACTACTTGAGCCCTTTCAGATTTGAGCTTCCGTCTTCTTTGCTGAACAGGTCGCGATCCGGGGTATACTGAAAGCTTATGTGACATGAGCTCGGGATCTATCCCTGGCATGTCAGAGGCTTTCCAGGCAAAGAGGTCAGAATTCTCTCGTAGGAGCCTTATGAGCTTTTGTTTCAGATCTTCTTCCAGATTGGCTCCTATATTGGTTTTTTTTCCTTCCTCTTCTCTGACCTGTACCTTTTCAGTTCTTCCGTCGGGTTGCGGTCGCAACTTTTCTTTAGCTCAGACTCCTCCTAGCTCAATGGTGTGCACCTCCTTGCCCTTTCCCTCAGGTTCAGGCTTTCATTGTAGCATTTTCTCGCCAATTTCTGGTGTCCCCTAATGGTTGATATTCCCTCTGGTTTTGGGAATTTCATGCAAAGGTGGGGGGTGGACACCACTGCTCCAAGATGATTTAAGATAGTTTTGCCTATTAGGGCATTGTAGGCTGAACCCACATCGACGACTATGAAGTCGATACTCAGAGTTTTGGATTTTTTCTCTTTTCCAAAAGTTGTGTGGAGGGGTATGAATCCTAGTGGCTTTATTGGTGTGTCCCCCAGTCCATATAGGGTATCGGGTAAGCTCTTAATTCCTTTTCATCTAGTCCCAGCTTATCAAATGCTGGTTTAAAAAGGATGTCGGCTGAGCTTCCCTGATCCACCAGGGTTCTGGGGAGATTGGCATTGGCAAGGATCATGGTTATCACAACTAGATCAGCATGTCCGGGAATGATACCTTGCCCATCTTTCTTAGTGAAAGAAATAGTGGGTAGGTCAGGAGCTTCGCTACTGACCTGGTAGACTTCCTACAAGTGCCTCTTGTGAGATGACTTGGTGAGACCCCCTCCGCCAAATCCTTCCGAGATCATGTGAATATGTCTTTCTGGGGTTTGCAGTGGTGTATCTCTTCGATCCTCGTCATCTCGCTTCCTTTTGTCATGATGGTCCGACCTTTCTATAAGATATCTGTCCAGCCGACCTTCCCTGGACAATTTTTCTATCACATTTTTAAGGTCGTAACAATCATTTGTTGAGTGACCGTACAACTTATGGTACTCACAGTAGTCGCCACGACTTCCCCCCTTTTTATTTTTGATGGGCCTAGGGGGAGGTAGTCGTTCAGTGTGGCAGATTTCCCTGTATACATCTACTAGGAAAACTTGCAGAGGGGTGTAGGAGTGGTATCTCCTAGGCCTCTCAGGGCTGACTTCCTCTTTTTTCTTGGGCTCTCTCTCTTTCTCTTTTGATGAGTGAGAGTGCCCAGGTCGCCAACTTGGCTCTCGAAGCCTGGCATTTTCCTCCATGTTGATGTACTTCTCAGCTCTCTCTTGTACATCACTCAGGGAGGTCGGGTGTCTTTTCAAGATGGACTAGGAGAAAGGGCCTTCTCGGAGTCCATTTACTAGGCCCATAATCACTGCCTCCATGGGTAGGTCTTGGATCTCCAAGCACGCTTTGTTGAACCTTTCCATGTAGTCCCATAAAGGCTCCCCGACCTCTTGTTTTACTCCCAGGAGGCTCAGTGCGTGCTTGACTTTATCCTTTTGGATTGAGAATCGCATGAAGAACTTTCACGAGAGGTCATCGAAACTAGTGACCGACCTTGGGGGAGGCTATCAAACCACTTCATCGCTGCTTTAGTAAGGGTTGTTGGAAAGGCTTTGCAGCGAGTAGCATCAGAAGCGTCGGCTAGGTACATCCGACTTTTAAAACTGCTTAAATGATGCTTAGGGTCCGTGGTTCCGTCGTAGAGGTCCATATAAGGGCTTTTAAAGTTTCTTGGAACTTTTGTCCTCATAATGTCCTCATTGAACGGATCTTCTCCCCCTAAGAGGGAATCTTCTCGATCACTGCGGGAGCTTCGCCCTTTGAGGGTGGATTCTAACCTTAGGAGCTTTTCTTCAAGCTCCTTTCGTCGCTCGATCTCGTTCCTCAGATTTATCTCCGCTTCTCATTGTCGCTCTTGCTCCAACTGCTCCAGGCGCCCTTGGTGGCCATGGAACAGTCCCATGAAGTCAGCTGCATGGGGCTGCCCTTCCTTTCCAGATTCGCGTCCCTCAGAGGAGTTTCCCTTTTGATCCTTTACTCCCGAGATGCCTTCTTTATTCTGGTTGGTCGCCCCTTAGTGGGTGACTATCGCTATGTCGTTGTTACTAGTATCCTGATTCTCTTGCTCAGAATCGAATGCCGTATTTTTATCTTCGTTGAATTCATCTGCCATCCTTAGTTAATCTCCAGGTCCCCGGCAACGGCGCCAATGTTACGTGGGTAACCTGAAGTTAGTGGATCAGGCTTGTGAAAATGGCCCATGCATTGGGTGGAGGTAATCTCCGACTAGGCTCGCGTCTGGGAGCTGCCGCCCGACTTGAGTATGTGAAAGAATAGGGGGTGGTACCTGCAAAGACACTCCGATGCCTAAATCAGCAAATGGTTTAGCAGGTTTAGAAAGTATTGGAACTTAGAGATACCTGAGGAGTGTCATTGTATTTATAATGGTGAACCAATAACCACCGTTGGAGTAGTTCCACCTACTTAGGTGGATAACCATCCCTTTATCTTAGGAAAGTTGAGATATGGCTGCTGGAAGTGGGTTGAGAGATTTTACGGGCAGTTATTTATTGGAATAAAGTTTATCTGCCAACTAATCTTCAATCCGACTTCTTTGGAGCAAGTCTATATAGGAACCGACTTCGTATGAGAAGGTCGGTGTCAAGTGATGACTAATTCTTGGATTGGGCCTTTTATTTAGACCTGGGCTTTAGTGTTGGGTCAGATATGAACATATATATAGCATGCACTGTGATTAGACTATATCTAATTATACTTGAAAGAAATTAAATAATTACATATTAATTAATTAATTAGTATATCACATGTAAATAGTAATATAAAGAAGATATATACTAACCAAGACCAATAGCCTCTTACGCTTGCATGATTTCACAAACAGCATCCTGGTGGTAAGGTTATTTGAGATAAAGGAAACTAAAACTATGTTATATGCACGTCACTTTTTTCTATATATATAATGAAAACATTATTTCATGTTAATTATGAAAAAAAAACTTATCCCTTTCTATACTAATTAAAGAAAAATGTTATCAATACGTGGAGATATATAATAGATAAATGTCATCGTCGATGGGTCAAGAAAGTTGACGGACATCATCTTTGACCAATTTTTTTTATTAATTAATATAGCAATAAATTTAAGTTCATATACTACTCCAATTTCAAAAATGATTCCATTGCATTTTTTTTTATAATAGCAAGTTATTAGGGCACTCCAAAAATATTTATCTGATAAATATGATTTTTATATAACTCTCTAACCCTATTCCATATGCGCCCTTAGGGCACCCCACATTATTCTCTAAATCTTTTCATTTTTTTCATTTGTATTATATATGTATCTTAAATTTAAGGGTTAACTACCAAAAACACCCCCAAATTATTCAAACGCTGACAAAAATGCACCCAAATTTTACTATCGACAAAAATACCTTTAAATAATTTAAAAATGCATAAAAAATATCTAACAGTAAGTATGTATTTTCAAAAATTATCTTAGAGATTGAATTTTGACGTAATTTTTTGTAAGCATGATTATAAAAATGAGATATTATTATTCTTAAAATTCGGTAATTTTTTTGCTGAGTATGTATTTTTTGTGATTTTTAAAAGTATTATTGATTGTTAACAAAAAATTACATACTTAACAAAAAATTACCAAATTTTAAAGATAATAATATCTCATTTTTCTAATCATGCTTGCTGAAAATCGCATTAAAATTCAATCTCTAATATATTTTTTGAGAAATACATATTTAATGTTAGATAATCTTGAAAAAAACTAACATTAAATATGTATTTCTCAAAAAATATATTAGAGATTGAATTTTGGTGCGATATTTTGCAAGCATGATTAAACAAATGAGATATTATTGTTCTTAAAATTTGGTGATTTTTGTTAAGTATATATTTTTTTGTAATTTTTTAAAAGTATTATTGGTTGTTAACAAAAAAATTATATACTTAACGAAAAATCACCAAATTTTAAGAATAATAATATCTCAATTTTATAATCATGCTTGCAAAAAACTGAATCAAAATTCAATCTCTAAGGCATTTTTTGAAAATATATATTTACTGTTGGGTATTTTTATTGTGTTTTTAAATTATTTGAAGGCATTTTTATTGATAGTAAAATTCGGATGTATTTTTGTCAGCATTTGAATAATTTAGGGGCATTTTTGGTGGTTAACACTAAATTAATTATTAACATTATTACAATTTAGAGGGAGAGAGTTAAAAAAAATGAATAAATCAACAATGAAGAAGAACAAGAGATCATCACACTGAGCAACTATAACGTGTATCGTAAAGATTAAGTATAAAAAAGTTAACTTTTAATTAATTAATTAATTTTAATTAGATATTTTTATTTTAAAATTATTTTTTAATTTTTACTGTTT
>NC_029793.2:124429789-124431150 GCF_000816755.2 Arachis ipaensis
TTTAAATTTAGGATTTAAAATTTAGAATTTAAAATTTTGTTGATAATAATAAAAAAATAGTTGGTTATCTAGTTGAATTTATTATTAAATTATTATATTATACTAAATTAAAACATTAATCTCTGATGTGATTGCACATATACGATGAATACAAATGCGCAAAAATAATAAACTTAGATATATGTTAAAAAAGAGAGCAACAATTTAGTCCGCATCATCATAAAATTTACTGAGAGAAATTAAACTCAAATAATATTGTCATTAACTTATTACCTTTATCTTTATCTTTAGTAATGAATTAAAATCATTGTCTTTTGAGTTAGTTTCAGTAATAATCATTTAATAAGAAGATAATATAAATATGGAATTGATTGAATTGAGTAGCACTACAAGAAAATAGAGTTATTTTAACACTTTATTTTTTAACATCATAATTAAATGTCAAAATTAATATATATTTTTGACAAATATCACAAATGTCAAATTTTCTATGTTTTCTTGATGAATAATTTGACCGTAGAAAATTACTCCTCAATTTTGATACTCATTTGTTTTCAATTTACTCCACTATTTTTCTTCTTCTTTGGGCTCTGTTAATTTTGACATCACATTGCTCTCAGTTTAGGATTATACTACTCATTCTTTATCTTCAAAATCTCAATTTATTCTTTAGTTTCAAGATCTCATTTCATTCTTTGTTAAAATTTTTTGTTGAAAATATTTTATAGTCAATAAGTGTCAAAATAAATAATATTTTTGACAATTAATAAGTATCACAGAAAATATGTTCTCAAAATTTTCTAACAAATTATTTTTGACAGCCAATATTTATCAAAATAAGATTTAAATTTTTTTCGCAATCACTTATATGTTAAAAATACTATTTTTGACAAAATTTTTATTAACATATTTTTATAGTTAAAATAATGTCAAAATTTATTTTTTTGACAAATTTTAATTTTCTTTTACACATTATAACCCTAAAAAATAATCTATATTGTTATAGTGTAGCTCAGTAATGAAGCTCTTGATCATTGTGCACATGAATATATGTTTACATGCATGGCACAGTTTAGTTAGTAGCTATATATATAAGAGTCAACTTTAATTTATTGCATGCATTATTTATTTAATATGGAGTTAAGTTGTATACTAACTAGCTAGTAGCGAGACCCATTATATTTTACATGAATTATATTACATATTTGGCTATATAAGATATATATAGATCCACTATATGCTTAGATCTAGTTATATTTGTGCTACACATGCACATCTTCTTTCACATATATTAATCTAATTATCATATTATCAAATATAAACATCTATTCACATACTAAAATCAGTCAAATCATATATAT
>NC_029793.2:124431183-124443093 GCF_000816755.2 Arachis ipaensis
ACTATATATTTACATTATATATAAATATGTATATTATTTAATTTATTTTTAATATATATTTAATATTTTAACATATATTTAATACTAGTGATTGAGTTTTAAATACGCGTAACATATGGTTAGTTATACATGGATATATTTATTTTTCATCGCAAGCACGGCAAAGTTAAGATAATTGACTTATTTAATATGAACGTCTAGCTTATAATTTATCATTAAATTTTATTTCCAAACAACTTGATCTTAAGTAGGATGCAGAAAGGCATCAAGGCTTAGCTTTTTCATGATGTTATCAAACTCAGCACCCCTTTGACAAAAGCATTTTTCCTCCACAATTACCATTTATGAAAATAAATGTAAGAACCATAAAAAAAATATAGTGCTAATTAAGTGTTACTAATAAACACTTTTCTTCCTTTCTTGTCAACTTAATTAAGATGATAAATCATACTATCTTCTTATATATTATTATTATTATAATTATGTTATGTGTACATAAAATTTAATTATTAAATTAATTATTTGTATAAAATATATTTTAAAATATAAAATATAAATTAAAAATTAACTAAATAATTTATGTATTATATATAAATAAATAATAACTAATTTGATGATTATTTTTTGTAAGTATATAGTATTTTTATTATATATTCTATTATTATTCTTTGGTTAATTTGTACAATTATATTGTAGTTGCTCCGGTGTTGAAGCTAAGACATCTGAAAAGAAAGTGAATTGATAGAACATAATAGTGAATTAGTGAGGAATTACATATTTGGATGTATAATAGAATAGAGATATTTGGTAATAAAAAATTAACCAAAAATAACTATAAATTACCTTATTTAATATTTTATTAATTGTTGCAACAATTCATAAATACTAAATAAAACAAGTTTTAATAGTTTTTTTTTCTCTTTATCATTACCGATAATAGAATTGGGCATGGAGGGAAGCAAGGAAGCAAGCAATTAGGGGCAATATTTTTGCCTACAAAAAAAATAAAATTTTGGGCCTCTCGTTCCTTATCTTCTTTTAACATTTAAAATGCTCTAGTTCCATCACGCATGTGTGTCACTTGACTCATTAGGCCCACAATGTTTCTTTCGTTCATTATTTGGTTAGGACTCGGAAGTAATGGTTATTACTTATTAAGAGGCGTAATTCATATTCTAATATTTAGAACTTAAATATAAAGGTTAGTTTTTAATAAAAAGATAAAAGATTCAATTTTTTATTTAAAATTAAAAAATAATTAAAAATGAATTGAGATTCTTAACCTTTTTTTTGTTAATGTCTATTATGACATATATTTATTATTTACTTTTTTTTATTAATTATATAAATTTGAGTTTATTAAGTTAAGAAATAATCAGTTTAGAAATAGATATCTTCTTACAAAATAATTTAATACTTCAATTTGATTATTTTCACCTTCTCTCTATTCTTTTTTTCTTAGTTTTGCTATAAATTCACTTAGATTAAATTGTGATGCTAATTTAAATATTAATAATAAATATACTGACTTTGGGTGCATCATCCATAATTTGGATGGCTCTTAGTTGAAAGGATACACAGAAAAAATTTAGAATCTTAATACTTTTTGCACCAAAAATACATGTAATTCTAAAAAAATAAAAACAAACAAACACATCATGAGTGTGTTTTCTCAACATTTATTGTGTATAAAGTTATGTCCCAATAACTCATATATATCATTTATTTACAGTTATAAAATATATTATCAAAGTGGTTAACAAGATTAAAAATTAAATAAAGTTGGAGAGACACATAGTTATCTAATAATGTGCCTTTCATAGTCCTTTTTTAATAATTAATTTTATTTTCATAATTCGATTCCCACTTGTATAGTGCCTTTTAGAATTATGGTTTAAGTACTCTGCAGGTCCCTATAGTTTTACCGAATTTTTAATTAGATCCCTATATTTTTTATCTTTTCAATTGGGTCCCTATACGTTAATTTCTTTTTCAATTAAGTCCCTGCCGTGAGAATACCGTCTAAGATAACAGAATATTTTGTTTAAAAAATGAATATTCTTCTGTTTGGATTAGGTATACTAACCGAATATATCTCTATTTTTTCAAAATACCCAAAAATCCTTGACATTTTGTCCCAAAAGAAAAAAAACCCTAGCCAGCCCCCAATTTGCTCCCTGAAAATCGTGTGCGGTGCGTTCTCCTCCATCGGTCCATCGTCTTCATCCATAGCTGTTGATCTGTCGTCTTCATCCATAGCTTCCGTCGGTCTCTGAGGATCTGCACTGATTGATCCGTCGAAGCCCTATCCGCCACTCGACGCACCTCGCCTTATCTCGCAGCACCTTGCCTCGCCTTGCTGCCTGCACACTCGATCTGCCAGAACAGGTGAGTTAGTTTCTTCATTTTTATTTCGTTTTGGTTGTTAAATGTATAAGATTTTGAATTTTGTGCTGCTATTTGTTTGGTATCAAGTCATTCATGTCTTCATAGTTGTGTTTTATTTTTTGGCATTGATAATCTATTCACTGTAATTGCGTAATTCATGGGAAAGGTTTTAGACTAGTTACAAATGTGTATGAGAGCACTAAAGTATGGCTTCCTCAAATTTTTTTTATGCCGTGTAACTGTATTAATTGTAGGCATTGTGGTTCTGTTATATTCACATTGAGTACCTAGTGTTTCGAAGCAAAAATGTTTCTCACCCTGGTGATTCTCTCAATTCAATTACTATATTGTTTTTATTTCTTGAGACAGATTGCGATTCTTGGAGTTGGAAGCCCGGCTCCGGGAGTAGTGTCCGAGGGTGCAAACACCATGGATGTAGGTAGAGCTCTGTTGATTTAGATAGAGCCCAGGACTAGGTTGGATGCAGGGACTTGGGGGACTATAGGGGTTGGTCTCGGTGCAATTCGACTGCAGTGGCTTGTCCAGATTGACTTATTGTTGCAGTTGAAGGGGATTTTAGATTCGGATTTAGTGTCATTGAAGTTGAGGTATATACTGCTGAACTCATGCTTATGTTTATCTATTTAATTGCCCTTTCATTGTGTTATGTGGATTAATGCTCTTATCTTTAGTTGTATTTTTATCATCATATAATGGAATGGTTTTTATTGTAGTCTATACATTATTGAAAAAATGATAACATTTTGAGAATGGGATCAGTCGGGATAAAACTAAAAAAATTTTACTTTGTTAGACCTAATAAACTCTCACTGCTTGCAATTTCACCATTCCAAGGGGAGATATAGTAGTAGTTTTAATACCTTGAACATCTTCAATTGGATTATCACTGCTGAAGTATAATCTCTGGTTTGCTTTTATATCTAGGCCTTCAACTATGGCAAACTCCTTCAATAAATGACCTACAAGCTAACATTATATGCAAACATACTTGTCTTATCACAAGCATCTTAGATGGCTAGGTATTGGATGCTTTGCTTAGTGGAGGTGGGTTCTGCAGTAGTAACCATTTGGATGTAAATTCTAATTGAATATAAGGTGCAAAAAATAAAAGGGTAATGCTTCAATATTATTCATGCGAGATGAAGCAATATGTTTAGCAATAAATTTTGGTTCACATATTGAGTTTTATGCTTAGTAGGATTCATTCTTAAGGTGCTTTAAGTTAATTCGATCAGAACCTAGGAATTGGAATATTTATTTATTTCCTTTGTGGTGCTTTGGAGTTGTAATTCGATATTTGGTTCTGTTCCCTGTAAGGTCAGCATATTGCTTTTACCATATTTGCTTACATGTGATGCATCATATGGTATTACTAATGAAATGTTACTATTTGCCTAACTAATTTTAGATGATACTTATCCTTATAGGGATATGCTTTGATGCTGACATTATCGAAAAGAAAAAAAAAGATTTAAAAGGACATGATTTAAATTAAAATTTGATGTAACATGTTTATGCCTATGTCAATTTTTTAGAAATATGGCATTAGTTGAATACCTAAGGGTTTTTGTACAGGAATTTTGTTCTTAGAAAGGACTTTCTCAAACGTGGAGACTTGCAAAGTGCAAGGTTTTATGTTCATGTGTAGCCGGCACTTGGTGGAACTTTCACAGACATTGCAATGTGGATTTTCTGTCCATTCAATGGACCAACTACTCTTAAAATTGGAATGAAAAATATACCTTTTGAGAATTGGCTTTTAATTAAGATTTGGTGCTATTCATTTGATATTATTTGTTGTTGTTGATTTAGGTTTTCATTAAAAATCTTAGTGTGTTTTCTGATGTCACAATTTATCATATCTTCTAGAAAAATATTTTGTTGTGGCAAAGACGGTGTGATGATGCATTGTATTCCCTGCTCACTTTTGGTGTTCGACGGCCTGTGCGTCACTTGGCATCAGTTGCAATGGCAAAGATCATATCTAAGGGAGATGGAATATCGGTTTATGCTAGAGCAAGCAGCCTTTAGGGATTTCTTTCTGATGGTTCTTGTAACCATAAGGAAAATTCATTTCTTCCATATACTTGTTTTTGAGTTTTTGTGAGCTAAATTGGTTCTCTTGTTTGAGGAACTATATAGAACTCAATTTTTGTAAACAATTTTAGTTATTATTCTATCAATGATTCTTGTTACCATATGCCATATGTAAGTTCTTTCATTATGTTGGTCATAATAAATACTTGAGTGATGAAAATTAAATTTTATATTATACTTATTACTACTATTTTTCTGTTTCATTTTATTCGTTATTTTTTTTGTATCTATATTTTGAAAGTAAAAAAAATAAAGAAACGGTATTTTTGGTACAATTTGTATATAAATAAGAAAAAAATGATAGTGATAAAATAAAAGGGATTATAGAAATATTTTTTTATGTCATAGAATTATTAAATAAGGATTATAGGAATATCTTTCATTGAATATTTATAATTTCTCTAAATTTTCAATTAAGTCCCTATACTTTTTTTCTTTTCAATTAAGTCCCTAGGGGTATACAAGTAATTTCACAATTCACTAACATTTTTTTAACGTTTAATGTTAACAAGGACTAAATTGAAAAAAAAATAATGTATAAGGATCCAATTGAAAAGAAAAAAAGTATAGGGACCTAATTGAAAATTCGGTGAAATTATAGGGACCTGCAGAGTAATTAAACCTAGAATTATTACTATTTCTGTTCATATAATTCATATTTAGGCATCTCACTTGTTTGAAATATTTATAGTATATTACAAACCACAATGATACACAAATACATAATTAATAACTAGAAATAGTAACATATATATAATATTTCAACGGCTTGCTATTTCATTCCTAATAAAGATTAGAACAGATCATCATGACTGGTGGTGGTTGGTAACTACTATATATAGTCTAGCTTCTGTTCTTGAATTTTTCCATAGCTCTTGGTGCTGATAAAAGAAAGAAAATCAAATTTGTTTTATTATTGTTATTAAAATATGCTATAAAGGAAATGAAAACTATGTTATATGCACATCACTTTTTTCTATATATATAATGAGAACACTATTTCATGTTAATTATAAAAAAAAACCTATCACTCTCTACTAAAGAAGCATGTATATATATGCATAGATTAAGCATCAAATAAATCCACACGAGTCTCCTTAAAAAAGGGTTTCTTCCTGATCGCATCTCCTCCAAGCCGAGGCTGAGGTCAGGTGTTGTTGATGGCAACCTCCATGAAGGACAAAGGACGCTCATGATAGAGGACATTAATGTAAATCCCGCTAAAATCGATAAATAATTAGTTAATAAATTGAATTTTTATTAGGAAAGCTAAAAATGAAAAACTAATATCAAAATAGGATAGAGCTCGTCGAAACGAGAATTTCGACATTAATTTCAAAGAATTCGGCCCAAGATTGGATCGAACGGACCGAACCGGTCAAATCGGCCCTGAACCGGACCCATGGGCCCAATATATATAATCATCATTTCAGCCATTTTCCCATTATTTGTTTCCCTTCCAGCGCCGGGAAGAGGGATTGAAGAAAGCAAAGCCACCAAAACCTAAACCCTTATCAATTTTCAATTCATCATAACTTTCGATCCGGAGCTCCGATTGACAAGCCGTTTGCGGCCATACATTCGTCTCGGAGTCCTCTTCAATTATATATGAACAAAGGGGTAAGTTTCTTACCAATTCATTCCGAGTTCTCTGTGCCTTTTCTCTACACGAAAATTATTGAGGTTTTGAGTGATTTTGATAATTTTGGTGGTTTAGGTGCAAACTAAAATTGGATACTTGTTGGGTTGCACTCCAATCATCAATGGATATGATAAGAACAACCTAAAACCCTAGCCAATTTTTGATTTATTGATGAAAAATATGAATTTGGATATTTATGTGAATTAGGGGTGAATTGAGTCACATATATATGCATTGGAATTGAGTTGGGAGTACTTAGAGGCTTATTGGTGATCAAGGCTTATTTTGGGGCTGTTTTAATTAAGCTTGGAGGGGCTGTGATTTGTGTTGTGAGGCTGCCTTGGGTGAACTAAGTGATCGGCCAAGGTATGGTTTAAGTTTCGCACGTTTAATATTTACGGTGTTGTGAAAACTTAGGTTAGAAGAACCATAGGATAAGTTGAATTATTAATTGTACTTAATGAGTAGTTTGTAATGTTATTGGAATAAATTGTTGATCAGCTTAAATTGGAATTATGAGGTATTGAGGTTATTAATTTCATGCTTTTGGACTTGCTTATAATGGGTTGTGATATATGTTGATATGTTGGGATTATTGTGTGGATGTTATGGAATGGTGTGGACATTAATGAGCTAGTGGTTGATGATGATGGAATAAGACTTGTGGTGTTGTAAACTTGCAGGTTTTGTGAGTAGAAAATGAGAATTGGTGAAAAATGGGGTTTAGGGTATTTTTGGTAAAATGTGAATTTTGAAAAATTTTGGTAGTCTATTTCTTGCTCTACAAATTTTGAATAATGATGAGGTTTATTTAAAATTAAAGAGTATTTTATAAGCTTGAAATTGATATAAAATTTGCGGAAAACCGAATTTTGTAGAGAAAGTTATGGATGCCGAAAAGTTGGTGCGAAAAATTGAAATTTTAAAGATTGCAGCAGAACCAGGTTTCCTGATGTGTGCCCATGCACACAGCTGTGCGCGGGCACCCAATAGAAGCGAAAATCTACCTGTGCGTACGCACGCCTCTGTGCGCCTGCTGGTGCACGAAATTGTGATCTCAGGCAACGACGCCAAAAACTCTGTACGCACGTCTTAATAAATTATTTTTCATTCACAACTTCGATACAACTAACCAGCAAGTGCACTGGGTCGTCCAAGTAATAAAACCTTACGTGAGTAAGGGTCGATCCCACGGAGATTGTTGGTATGAAGCAAGCTATGGTCACCTTGTAAATCTCAGTCAGGCGGATATCAAATAGTTATGGAGTTCTCGAAAATGAATAAAAATTAAATAAAAGATAAAGATAGAAATACTTACGTAATTCATTGGTGGGAATTTCAGATAAGTGTATAGAGATGTGTTCATTTCTTAGAAGCAGAATAAGTTGAATTGAATAGAAAAACAGTAGTACTTTGCATTAATTCATGAGGAACAGCAGAGCTCCACACCTTAATCTATGGAGTGTAGAAACTCTACTGTTAAAAATACATAAGTGAAAGGTCCAGGCATGGCCAAATGGCCAGCCCCCAAAACGTGATCACCAGATCAAAAATACAATCCAGGATGTCAAATACAATAGTAAGAAGTCCTATTTATACTAAACTAGTTACTAGGGTTTACAGAAGTAAGTATTTGATGCATAAATCCACTTCCGGGGCCCACTTGGTGTGTGCTTGGGCTGAGCTTGAAGTTTACACGTGGAGAGGTCATTCTTGGAGTTGAACACCAGTTTGTAACGTATTTCTGGCGTTTAACTCCAAACTGCAGCATAGAACTAGCGTTCAACGCCTATTTGCGTCATCTAAACTCGGCCAAAGTATAGACTATTATATATTTCTGGAAAGCCCTGGATGTCTACTTTCCAACGCAATTGAAATCGTGCCATTTTGAGTTCTGTAGCTCCAGAAAATCCACTTTGAGTACAGGAAGGTCAGAATCCAACAGCATCAACAGTCCTTCTTCAACCTCTGAATCTGATTTTTGCTCAAGTCCCTCAATTTCAGCCAGAAAATACCTGAAATCACAGAAAAACATACAAACTCATAGTAAATTCCAAAAATGTGAATTTAACATAAAAATGAAAACATCCCTAAAAGTAACTAGATTCTGCTAAAAACATACTAAAAACAATGCCAAAAAGCGTATAAATTATCCGCTCATCACAACACCAAACTTAAATTGTTGCTTGTCCCCAAGCAACTAAAAATCAAATAGGATAAAAAGAAGAGAATATACTATAAATTCCAAACTATCAATGAAACATAGCTCCAATCAGATGAGCGGGACTTATAGCTTTTTGCCTTTTGAATAGTTTTGGCATCTCACTTCATCCATTGAAGTTCAGAATGATTGGCATCTATAGGAACTCAGAGTTCAGATAGTGTTATTGATTCTCCTAGTTCAGTATGTTGATTCTTGAACACAGCTACTTTATGAGTCTTGGCCGTGGCCCTAAGCACTTTGTTTCCAGTATTACCACCGGATACATAAATGCCACAGACACAAAACTGGGTGAACCTTTTCAGATTGTGACTCAGCTTTGCTAAAGTCCCCAATTAGAGGCGTCCAGGGTTCTTAAGCACACTCTTCTTTTGCTTTGGACCTTGACTTTAACCGCTCAGTCTCAAGTTTTCACTTGACACCTTCACGCCACAAGCACATGGTTAGGGACAGCTTGATTTAGCCGCTTAGGCCAGGATTTTATTCCTTTAGGCCCTCCTATCCACTGATGCTCAAAGCCTTGGGATCCTTTTTATTTACCCTTACCTTTTGGTTTTAAGGGTTATTGGCTTTTTGCTCTTGCCTTTTGGTTTTAAGAGCTTTTGGCTTTTTCTGCTTGCTTTTTCTCTCTCTCTTTTTTTTTATTTTTTTTCGCCATTTTTTTTTCTGCAGGCTTTGTTTTTTACTGCTTTTTCTTTCTTCAAGAATCATTTTTATGATTTTTCAGATTATCAAATAACATGTCTCCTTGTCATCATTCTTTCAAGAGCCAACATATTTAACATTCTTAAACAACAACTTCAAAAGACATATGCACTGTTCAAGCATTCATTCAGAAAATAAGAAGCATTGTCACCACATCAATATAATTAGGCTAAGTTCAAGGATAAATTCGAAACTCATGTACTTCTTGTTCTTTTGAATTAAAAACATTTTTCATTTAAGAGAGGTGATGGATTCATATTCACTACTTTAAGGCATAGACACTTAGACACTAATGATCATGTAATAAAGACACAAACATAGATAAACATTTAACTTAAGAAAACAAAAAATAGAAAATTTAAGAACAAGGAATGAGTCCACCTTAGTGATGGTGGCGTTTTCTCCTTGAGGAACCAATGATGTCCTTGAGCTCTTCTATGTTTCTTCCTTGTCTTTGTTGCTCCTCCCTCATTGCTCTTTGATGCTCCTATCCTTAGTTGCTCCCAATAATTGTGTGGGGGGAAATGTATCCCCTGAGATATCTCAGGGATCACTTGATTTGCAGCCACATGTTCTACCACTGAGCTATAGACCCTTGAGATGAATCTTTCCATCTCCCATGACTCGGAGGTGGAAGCCTTTGTCTTCCCTTCCCCTTTTCTAGAGGTTTCTCCGATCTTAGGTGCCATCAATGGTAATGGAAAAACAAAAAACTTATGCTTTTACCACACCAAACTTAGAATGTTGCTCGCCCTCGAGCAAAAGAAGAAAGAATAGAAGAAGAAGAAGAAGATATGGAGGAGATGGAGGGATGTGTGTATGGATGTGAGTGGTGAATGGAAAACAGAAGGGATGACCATGAATGGAGAGAGAGAGGGTGAGGTGGGTGGGGATCCTGTGAGATTCACAGATCCTGAGGTATCAAGGAATTGCATCCCTGCACCAATAAGGCATGTAAAATGCATTTGCATGCAATTCTGGCGTTTAAACGCCGAATTGATGCTTGTTCTGAGCGTTCAACGCCCAGATGCAGCATATTTCTGGCGTTGAACGCCAGCCAAATGCTTGTTTCTGGCGTTCAGCGTCAGCTCTTCTTCACTGTGCATTTCTGGCGTCTGGACGCCAGGATGCTGCTTGTTTCTGGCGTTCAACGCCAGAAACATGCTCTATTCTGGCGTTGAACGCCAGACAGATGCTCCTTACTGGAATTTGAACGCCAGTGAACTCCTCCTCCAGGGTGTGCTGTTTTTTAATGTTGTTTTTGATTTTTTCTTCAATTTTTTCAGTTGTTTTTGTGATTCCACATGATCATGAACCTACGAAGACATATAACTAATAAAATAATAATTAAATAAAAATTGGGTTGCCTCCCAACAAGCGCTTCTTTAATGTCAATAGCTTGACAGTGGGCTCTCATGGAGCCTCACAGATATTCAGAGCATTGTTGAGACTTCCCAACACCAAACTTAGAGTTTGGTTGTGGCCTCCCAACACCAAACTTAGAGTTTGACTGTGGAGGCTCTGGTTGACTCTGTTTTGAGAGAAGCTTACTGTGCCTCTTTTCCATGTTTACAGAAGGATGACCTTGAGTTTTAAACACAAGGGAGTCCTCATTCAATTGAAGGACTAGTTCGCCTCTGTCAACATTAATTACAGCTCTTGCTGTGGCTAGGAAGGGTCTTCCAAGGATGATGGATTCATCCTCATCCTTCCCAGTATCTAGGACTATGAAATCAATAGGGATGTAAAGGCCTTCAACCTTTACTAATATGTCCTCTACTTGTCCATAAGCCTGTTTTCTGGAATTGTCTGCTATCTCTAATGAGATTTTAGCAGCTTGCACCCCAAAGATTCCCAGTTTCTCTATTACAGAGAGGGGCATGAGGTTTATCCCTGAACCAAGGTCACACAGAGCCTTTTCAAAGATCATGGTGCCTATGGTACAAGGTATTAAGAACTTTCCAGGATCCTGTTTCTTCTGAGGCAATGTCAGTTGATCCAGATCACTTAGTTCATTGGTGAACAAGGGAGGTTCATCTTCCCAAGTCTCAATACCAAATAATTTGGCATTCAGCTTCATGATTGCACCAAGGTACTTGGTAACTTGCTCCTTAGTAACATCCTCATTCTCTTCAGAAGAGGAATACTCATCAGAGCTCATGAATGGCATAAGGAGTTTTAATGGAATCTCTATGGTCTCTAGATGAGCCTCAGATTCCTCTGGTTCCTCAGAGGGAAACTCCTTATTGATCACTGGACGTCCCAGGAGGTCTTCCTCACTAGGATTCACGTCCTCAACCTCCCTTACAGGTTCGGCCATGGTAATTAATTCAATGGCCTTGCACTCTCCTTATGGATTCTCTTCTGTATTGCTTGGGAGAGTACTAGAAGGGATTTTAGTGATCCTTTTACTCAGCTGGCCCACTTGTGCTTCCAAATTTCTAATGGAGGACCTTGTTTCATTCATGAAACTCACAGTGGCCTTAGATAGATCAGAGACTAAGTTTGCTAAATTAGAGGTATTCTGTTCAGAGTTCTCTGTCTGTTGCTGAGTGGATGATGGAAAAGGTTTACTATTGTTAAACCTATTTCTTCCACCATTACTAAAGCCTTGTTGAGGCTTTTGTTGATCCTTCCATGAGAAATTTGGGTGATTTCTCCATGAGGGATTATAGGTGTTTCCATATGGTTCACCCATGTAATTCACCTCTGCTATTACAGGGTTTTCAAGATCATAAGCTTCATCTTCAGAAGATGCCTCTTCAGTACTGTTGGATGCAGCTTGCATTCCATTCAGACTCCGAGAAATCATATTGACTTGCTGAGTCAATATTTT
>NC_029793.2:124444445-124458169 GCF_000816755.2 Arachis ipaensis
GCAACCATGTCAATGAGTTCTTGAGCTTCTGCAGGCATTTTCTTTAGGTGAATGGATCCACCTGCAGAAGTATCCAATGACATCTTAGCTAATTCAGACAGACCATCATAGAATATATCTAGGATGGTCCATTCTGAAAGCATGTCAGAAGGACACTTTTTGGTCAGTTGCTTGTATCTCTCCCAAGCTTCATAGAGAGATTCACCTTCTTTCTGTCTGAAGGTTTGAACATCCACTCTAAGCTTGCTCAGCTTTTGAGGAGGAAAGAACTTGGCTAAGAAAGCCGTGACCAGCTTATCCCAAGAGTTCCGGCTATCTTTGGGTTGAGAGTCCGACCATACTCTAGCTCTGTCTCTTACAGCAAAAGGGAAAAACATGAGCCTGTAGACTTCAAGATCTACTCCCTTAGTCTTAACAGTCTCACAGATCTGCAAAAATTCAGTTAAGAACTGAAAAGGATCTTCAGATGGAAGTCCATGGAACTTGCAGTTCTGCTGCATCAGAGAAACTAATTGAGGTTTCAGCTCAAAATTGTTTGCTCCAATGGTAGGGATGGAGATGCTTCTTCCATGTAAATTGGAATTAGGTGCAGTAAAGTCACCAAGCATCCTCCTTGCATTATTATTATTTTCGGCTGCCATCTCCTCTTCTTGTTCGAAAATTTCTGAAAGGTGCTTGCTGGATTGTTGTAATTTAGCTTCTCTTAGTTTCCTCTTCAGAGTCCTTTCAGGTTCTGGATCTGCTTCAACAAGAATATTCTTGTCCTTGCTCCTTCTCATATGAAAAAGAGGGAACAGAAAAATAATAATAATAGGGATCCTTTTTACCACAGTATAGAGGTCCCTGTGTGAGTAGAAGAAAAGAAGAAGAGAAAATCTGAACTCAGAGAGAGAGAGGGGGTTCGTATTTTTGGTGAGTGAGGGAGAGATGTTAGTAGATGAATAAATAAATAGAAGGAGATGAGAGAGAAGGATTTTCGAAAATTATTTTTGAAAAGGGGTTAGTGATTTTCGAAAATTAGGAGAAGAAATAAATTAAAATTGAATTTTGAAACAATTAGTTAATTAAAAAGAATTTTTGAAAAAGAGGGAGATGTTTTCGAAAATTAGAGAGAGAGGGTTAGTTAGGTAGTTTTGAAAAAGATAAGAAACAAACAAAAAGTTAGTTAGTTAGTTGAAACAAATTTGAAAATCAATTTTAAAAAGATAAGAAGATAAGAAGTTAGAAAAGATATTTTAAAATCAAATTTTTGAAAAAGATATGATTTTGAAAAAGATAAGATAAAAAGATATTTTTGAAAAGATATGATTGAAATTAGTTTTGAAAAAGATTTGATTTTTAAAATCACAATTAATGACTTGATTCACAAGAAATCACAAGATATGATTCTAGAATTTAAAGTTTGAATCTTTCTTAACAAGCAAGTAACAAACTTGAAATTTTTGAATCAAAACATTAATTGATGATGTTATTTTCGAAAATTATGTGATAAAGATAAGGAAAAGATTTTTTGAAAAATATTTTTAAAATTTTCAAAAATAAATAAGAAAATTGAAAAAGATTTGATTTTTGAAAAAGATTTTGAAAAAGATAAGATTTTTAAATTGAAAAATTGATTTGACTCATAAGAAACAACTAAATTTTAAAAAGTTTTGAAAAAGTCAATCCAAATTTTTGAAATTTTAAGAGAGAAAAAGGGAAAGATATTTTTTTTATTTTTGAATTTTTAATGATGAGAGAGAAAAACATGAAAAATAATGCAATGCATGAAAGTTATGGATCAAAACAATGAATGTATGCAAGAATGCTATGAATGTCAAGATGAACACCAAGAACACTTTGAAGATCATGATGAACATCAAGAACATATTTTTGAAAAATTTTTTATGCAAAGAAAACATACAAGACACCAAACTTAGAAATCTTTCATGTTCAGACACTATGGATGCAAGAATGCATATGAAAAACAAGAAAAGACACAAAACAAGAAAACATCAAGATCAAACAAGAAGATTTACCAAGAACAACTTGAAGATCATGAAGAACACTATGAATGCATGAATTTTTTGAAAAATGCATGAACATGCAATTGACACCAAACTTAAAATCTGACTCAAGACTCAAACAAGAAACACAAAATATTTTCGATTTTTATGATTTTATTAATTTTTTTTAATTTTTTTTTTGGATTTTTCGAAAATTATTTGAAAAAGAAAAATAAGGATTCCAAAATTATTAATATGAATTCTAGGAATCTTGCATTCTTAGTCTAAAGCTCCAATCTGAGGGTTAGACATGGCTTAATAGCCAGTCAAGCTTTAGCATGTAAATCAGGTGGATCTGGAACAACAGCAGGTGAATTAGAAACAACTAGCTTGCTCTTGATAATATTGGGTTGGGAGCCCCATTCCAAATGAATTTAGACATGGCTTTATAGCCAGTCAGGCTTCAACATGCTTCATGAAACACTAGAATTCATTCTTAAAAATTCTGAAGAAAAAATATATTTTATTTTTTTTGAAAACATTTATTTATTTATTTATTTATTTATTTTCGAAAACAGATGAGAAATTTTTGAAAGATTTTTTTGAAAAAAATTTTTCTGAAAATAAAATAAGAAGAAAATTACCTAATCTGAGCAACACGATGAACCGTCAGTTGTCCAAACTCGAACAATCCCCGGCAACGGCACCAAAAACTTGGTGCATGAAATTGTGATCTCAGGCAATGGCGCCAAAAACTCTGTACGCACGTCTTAATAAATTGTTTTTCATTCACAACTTCGATACAACTAACCAGCAAGTGCACTGGGTCATCCAAGTAATAAAACCTTACGTGAGTAAGGGTCGATCCCACGGAGATTGTTAGTATGAAGCAAGCTATGGTCACCTTGTAAATCTCAGTCAGGCGGATATCAAATAGTTATGGAGTTCTCGAAAATGAATAATAATTAAATAGAAGATAAAGATAGAAATACTTATGTAATTCATTAGTGGGAATTTCAGATAAGCGTATAGAGATTCCGCCATCAATCTAGCTTATACCACGAAGATTCTGATTAAGAGATCCAAGAGATACTCATTCAATCTAAGGTAGAACGGAAGGGGTTGTCAGGCACGCGTTCATAAGGAATGATGATGATTGTCACGTTCATCACATTCATGTTGAAGTACGAATGAATATCTTAGAAGCAGAATAAGTTGAATTGAATAGAAAAATAGTAGTACTTTGCATTAATTCATGAGGAACAGCAGTGCTCCACACCTTAATCTATGGAGTGTAGAAACTCTACCGTTAAAAATACATAAGTGAAAGGTCCAGGCATGGCCAAATGGCCAACCCCCAAAACGTGATCACCGGATCAAAAATACAATCCAGGATGTCAAATACAATAGTAAGAAGTCCTATTTATACTAAACTAGTTACTAGGGTTTACAGAAGTAAGTATTTGATGCATAAATCCACTTCCGGGGCCCACTTGGTGTGTGCTTGGGCTGAGCTTGAAGTTTACACGTGGAGAGGTCATTCTTGGAGTTGAACACCAGTTTGTAACGTATTTCTGGCGTTCAACTCTGGCTTGTGACGTGTTTCTGGCGTTTAACTCCAAACTGTAGCGTAGAACTAGCGTTCAACGCCTATTTGCATCATCTAAACTCGGCCAAAGTATAGACTATTATATATTTCTCGAAAGCCCTGGATGTCTACTTTCCAACGCAATTGAAATCGCGCCATTTTGAGTTCTGTAGATTCAGAAAATCCACTTTGAGTGCAAGGAGGTCAGAATCCAACAGCATCAGCAGTCCTTCTTCAACCTCTGAATCTGATTTTTGCTCAAGTCCCTCAATTTCAGCCAGAAAATACCTGAAATCACAGAAAAATACACAAACTCATAGTAAAGTCCAAAAATGTGAATTTAACATAAAAACTAATGAAAACATCCCTAAAAGTAACTAGATTCTGCTAAAAACATACTAAAAATAATGCCAAAAAGTGTATAAATTATCCGCTCATCACCTGCACACCTGGTATTTTTCATAAAGTGTGCGTACGCACACTCTTGTGTGCACGCACACGCCAGGGCAAGTCTTTTGTTGGTGGCACCAGCATAGGTTGGGCGCTCGCACACCAAGTGATGTGTGCGCCCGCACGCATACGTGCGTACGCACACGTCCTGCTTTCTTTTTTGAGCTGTGTGCACGCACAGGTGTGTGCATACGCACACGCCCTATTTTTCAAAACCTTTATTTTTCTATTCTAATCATGGTTTTAAACTCTAAAATCCCTATTTTTGCCTTGTTAATCCTAGACCCTATTAGTAAGTTAGTAAATAGCAAGAGTTAGGGAGTTTGAGGTAACTTGGGAGTGAAGAAAAAGGTAAAAATGAGGAAAAGTGTAAAAAGGGAGTTGTTAATGAATGAGGTTGAACTGCAATGGATCTAATGAAAGATTAAAGAATGATTATGAATATGAACTGGCTTATGAATAATGAAATCTGAGATACGAGTTTCCTTGGGTAAAAAGCGTGGCTCGCCACCACGTGTTCCAGGTTGAATCTAGATACTCTGTTAACCCTACGTCGTAAGGGTGACCGGGCACGTATAAATTTCCAGGTATGGATAGGCCCCATGGAGTGATTATATGATGATTGAATATGAACTCTATGCATAAACTCTTGGGGATGCGCGACGGGGGACAGTCTATGGTTTTCGGACTTGTCGGGTTGGCTGGATAACCGACAGATGGGCCCCATCAGCCATAGGACAGGCATGCATCATATTGCATTTGTTTGATTGATTTCTATGCATTTCCTGAGTTTGCTTAATTGATATATATATCATCTGCTACCTGTTATACCTGCTACTTGTACTATCTGCTCGTTACATGTGCGTGAACTTGTTTGGTTGCTTGTTTCTGTTGCTTTATGAATGATGGAGGAAATGGAGACACTGTTTGGTGTTAGGTTAGGATTGAACTTGAGTAAGTTAGGTAGATTTAGAATACCTACCCTTGTTTATGGCTTCTGTTTAGTACTTAAGTTGGTTAATTGAATAACGGAGTTCTAGGATTACCTATGTCATTCTCAAGACCTTATTTATTATACGCGTGGCACTTTTACCATGCTGAGAACCTCCGGTTCTCATTCCATATTGTATTGTTGCTTTTCAGATGCAGGTCGAGAGGCTCCTCGCTAGGCGTATGGATCCTGGGAAGTGAAGTAGTCCATTGGGTGTATTTTGGTTTTCTATTTGTATATATGTACATATGTATCTAGCTTACTCTCCAAGTAACTTGTGTATGCTGCTCCTCTTAGAGGTTGAGGGAGAGATAGGAGTTTACTTGGTATTTTGGTGTATTTTGGGGATACTTATGTATGTTTATATGTATATATATATATCCTCCGGCCAGCCTTAGCTTTGCAGGCTGAGTCAGGGGCTAGTTATGCTGTTTCCTTAGCTTTCCTTTATTCTTTTGCTTATCTTTATCTTGTTCCTATTAGGTTTCTTAGCACGCAATTAATCCATTCCATTGAGCGCTGCGCTTTTCATTTTACGATTTTTGCTTACCCATTTTGATTTAAAGCTCCTAATATATTATCATCCTCTCTATTATGTATTTATTTTGCTGCTTAGAGATCCGTAACACCACACTACCTCTGTTCTATGACTTAAGCGTAAAACTCTGCGTAGTAGGGTGTTACATTATGGTATCAGAGCAGTTCGTTCCTATAGAGCCTGAGGGACGGGCTGTCTATGCTTCTGGGCATACTTTGGGTGTCTATACATGCTATTTAGGATATCTAACTGATATATGTAGCATGAATGTTCGTGAGCATGCATTTGGGACTCTTAAGCATTAAAATTGAGATATCAAAGCTGATCACCTTAATATCAATTATTTGGTGTGAACAGGGACTAAATGTTGACTCACGGATCCGAGCGAGGTAACTGGAAGGAAAATCCTAGGACCGAACCGATGCGGACCCCGAGATGGAAGCTTGGGTGCTGGTACGAGCAACATAGGTCAATATTATAGGTCCATGATCCTTACTGATTTCCTCAAGAGTGGTCCACCCCGGTTTAACGGAAATGCCAATGCATTAGAGGCTGATCAGTGGTTTCGAGATGTGGAGAGATTTTTATACACTCAGCACATACCGGAAGTATAGTCGGTGGAAATAGTGACTTACATGTTGGGGAAATACTCAGGAATGGTGGTAGGAGTTATATCATGCCTTGCAGATGGAGTTAACAGATATTCCTTGGAGTAGATTCAAGACAAAATTTTACGAAAAATATTTCTTACATGCGATTCGCATTGCAAAAGAATTGGAGTTAATGCAATTGAAGCAAGAAAATATGTCTGTTGCTGATTATACCCGTGAATTCGACAACTTGTGTCATCTCTCAAGAGTTTGTCAGGGAAATCCAGCCGACTATGAGGCGTGGAAGTGTGTACAGTATGAGAAAGGGCTTAGAAGAGACATCTTCAACTGCGTGAGTCCGCAAAGGTTAAAGAATTTCCTTGTATTGGTTATGAAAAGTCAAATCGCAGAACGTTACTCCATGAAGTTAGCAATGTTATAGGAAGGCTATGGAGAGACTACTCTAGATGAGCCGTATAGAGCCGGACTAGGCGTGTGTTACAAGTGCGGGAAGCCGGGGCATATAGCTCGAGATTGTCCACACAAGAAACGCCGGAATGCAGTCAAATCCGATCTTCATACCCGAGGTAACCATAAGCTAGCAGTTGAGTTTTTAACTACCTTGTGTATCATTAATATATGTATGATCCATTTGTGAAGCACGATAAGTTTTGATGATCGTGGAGTCCGAGTCGATGGTTAGTCGAAGACTACTAGTTGTTGAGATGGAGCGGTACTTAGCTAACTTAGATGAGTGGCTAGGTTCTTGGAAGATAAGAATCAGAATGACAAAGTGGAAGTCGGGTGAATTATACCTAAGGAATTGGAACCGTTGAGAGCTATGCGGAGTCACCGTTTGAAATCCAGTAACATTAAGATTTCAAGGAAAAGGAATAGAGCGAGTTCAACCTTTAGTTGTTAATTAATCGAGAGACAAGTAGAGGTGAGACCAAATTTCTATACGAGAGAGTTTCCAAGACCGTTCTTGAAGATGTACCAGAATTTCTACTTTAGGGAGAGCATGAGTTTGCTATAGATGTAGTGTCAAAAATCGGATCAGTGTTGATTACACCACAAGTGAAGACATTATTAGAATCAGTAGAGTTCAAGACCGAGTTAAAGAGAGTACTGGAAGAGAGGATCATCCAACTAAGTGTTTCTTTGCGAGAGCATGCCAACTAATCTTGACGACTCAATTCAGCCTGAACTCATCCTAATATAATCACATAATTCTTGAGTTCTGGTGATCTGCGGTGCGTGAAATTGCTCCCTTGTGGGAACTCGCATTCCTTTCAAGCCAGCTAGAACCTATACAATCCGACATGCCTTATTCTTTCTATTTAAGCTTTGATTCGAACTTCTTTCCTGAAATGCGACTAGGTTTCTCTTCTTGTGCATCCCATTAGTTCTGTACAACTCCGGTTAACTGTATGTAAGACTTTCTTTTGAATTCTTGTGAACACCGTTCGTGCTACTCGTTCGTTCCTTTGAACATAACTTTTCCTTGAAAAATAAACTCGTATTGGATTTTGCGTCACACATAACTCTTAGATGCAATTATTAGAGTGTCAATCCTTTAGAGCAAGACTTTGGAACATGAAAATGAATCAGTGATATTCCTAGGAAATCTAGAGCCTTAATCCTCGCCGATCGTATCGCTCATGACTAAATGAATGCAATGAGATGCACCTAGGTTCCTTTCCTTGTGCAATTCATCATTTCGGTATAATCCTGATTAACCATATACAAGATTTTCTTTCTGATTTATTACGAACACCATTGTATTGCTCATTCATTTTCGAGCTTAATATCCTTTTGAAAATTAACTCGAGCCTATATTAGTATCATGTATAGATTATAGCTGCAACTGTTGAGATGTTGATTCCTTAAGAGCAAGACTTTTGGACAAGAAAGATGAAGCATGTAAGTGTGTGCCGTTAAAAAGAGTTTTAGAGCTTTAAATTCTTGCCGACCACAAAGCCTATGATTAGTTTACCGCACTAGAAATACACCAGTTATATGGAAACTCAAATATGAAGAGAGCTTTCGAACTCAGAGAAGGATTAACCCCAATTCCAGTAATCAGGATACTCGAACTTATTTAACAACTCAAAATTAGTGTGATACATTACCAGAAGGGTTTAGGATACGTATAAATACAACATCGTGAAATGGTAATGGACGGCATGAGTGAAAAGATTCTGGGGAAATGCTTGGATATAAATTTCGGAGGAAGGAAGGCTAGGTAAGTTGGAACTTTAAATTGGATATCAAGGGTATAACTAAAGGTAAAAGGGAATAGCTATCGATTTCGTAATAGATTGCCAAGGTCTAGGACAAAAAGTGATACTATTAGGAACTCGTGGATCAAATGATCAAGTCCGTTTTGCCCATCGAAGCAAACTACTTATTAGGAATATCAACGAGACTATACATCAGGGAGAAGGTGAGGCTCTACAGTATGCTAAACACCCTTGAATTAATTGGAAACTGGAACATCGAACGTCTTGATTCCTGAATTTGATAGCCGAGACAACAAAGGAAAAGTTACGAAAATTTGAGTAAAGATTCTCATTGTGGAAGCCAACAAAAGAGATAGGCAGATCTAAGAAGAAGACTTCTCAAGTTGGAAGGAAGAAGATACCTATCTCTGAATATTACTTCAACGAACTAGAAGCGGAAGAGCAATAAAAAACTAAGAAGTTAAATCCCGCCAAGTTAGCCCATCTCAAATTTTAAAGAGTATTGATGGTCAGTGGCATGCCAAATAGTTTTTGTCGTACCTTTCGAACCTATTTCAACATACTCCATATGTCATAACTTCTGAAGCATGCCTCTAAAACAAATTCATGTCTTACAAGCTAAGCCAGCTTAAATGAAAGGAGGTGGACGTTTCGAGTGACGAGGTCAGTTTCAAGAAACTCTATATATGCCGAAGGACTACCCACACCTCTTTTCAGATAACTGAATCTGAATTTTGAGGGCAAAATTCCTAATTAGGTGGGTAGGATGTAAACCCCGCTAAAATCGGTAAATAATTAGTTAATAAATAAAATTTTTATTAGGAAAGCTAAAATTTAAAAACTAATATCAAAATAAGATAGAGCTCTTCGAAACGAGAATTTCGACACTAATTTCAAAGAATTCGGCCCAAGATTGGGTCAAACCGGGCCCGTAGGCCCAATATATATAATCATCATTTCAGCCATTTTCCTATTATTTGTTTCCCTTCCAGCGCCGGGAAGAGGGATTGAAGAAAGCAAAGCCACCAAAACCTAAACCCTTATCAATTTTCAATTCATCATAACTTTCGATCCGGAGCTCCGATTGACAAGCCGTTTGCGGCCACGCATTCGTCTCGGAGTCCTCTTCAATTCTATATGAACAAAGTGGTATGTTTCTCACCAATTCATTCCGAGTTCTCTGTACCTTTTTTCTACACGAAAATTATTGAGGTTCTGTGTGATTTTGATAATTTTGGTAGTTTAGGTGCAAACTAAAATTGGATACTTGTTGGGTTGCACTCCAATCATCAATGGGTACGATAAGAACAACCTAAAACCCTAGCCAATTTTTGATTTATTTATGAAAAATATGAATTTGGATATATATGTGAATTAGGGGTGAATTGAGTCATATATATGCATTGGAATTGAGTTGGGAGTACTTCAAGACTTATTAGTGATCAAGGCTTGGTTTGGGGCTGTTTTAATTAAGCTTGGAGGGGCTGTGATTTGTGTTGTGAGGCTGCCTTGGGTGAACTAAGTGATCGACCAAGGTATGGTTTAAGTTTCACACGTTTAATATTTACGGTGTTATGAAAACTTAGATTAGAGGAACCACAGGATAAGTTGAATTGTTAATTGTACTTAATGAGTAGTTTGTAATATTGTTGGAATAAATAGTTGATGAGCTTAAATTAGAATTATGAGGTATTGAGCTTATTAATGTCATGCTTTTGGACTTGCTTATAATGGGTTGTGATATATGTTGATATGTTGGGATTATTGTGTAGATGTTATGGAATGGTGTGGACATTAATGAGCTAGTAGTTGATGATGATGGAATAATACTTGTGGTATTGTAAATTTGCAGGTTTTGTGAGTAGAAAATGAGAATTGGTAAAAATGGGGTTTAGGGTATTTTTGGTAAAATATGAATTTTGATGAACTTTGGTAGTCCATTTCTTGCTCTACAAATTTTGAATAATGATGAGGTTTGTTTAAAATTAAAGAGTGTTTTATAAGCTTGAAATTGATATAAAGTTTGCGAAAAACCAAATTTTGTAGAGGAAGTTATGGATGCCAGAAAGTTGGTGCGAAAAACTGAAATTTTAAAGATTGCAACAGAACCAGATTTCCTGATGTGTGCCCACACACAGAGCTGTGCGCGCGCACCCAATAGAAGCAAAAATCTACCTGTGCGTACACATGCTCTGTGCACCCGCACACCTAGAATTTTTCATAAAGTGTGCGTACGCACACTCTTGTGCGCACGCACACGCCAGGGGGAGTCTTCTGTTGGTGGCGCCCGCACGCATACGTGCGTACGCACACGTCTTGCTTTCTTTTTCGAGGTGTGTGCGTACGCACACGCCCTGTTTTTCAGCACCTTTATTTTTCTATTCTAAACATGGTTTTAAACTCTAAAATCCCCTATTTTTGCCTTGTTAATCCTAGACCCTACTAGTAAGTTAGTAAATAGCAAGAGTTAGGGAGTTTGAGGTAACTTGAGAGTGAAGAAAATGGTAAAAATAAGGAGAAGTGTAAAAAGGGAGTTGTTAATGAATGAGGTTGAACTGCAATGTCTTTAATGACTAATTAAAGAATGATTATGAATATGAACTGGCTTATGAATAATGATATCTGAGATACGAGTTTTTCTGGGAAAAAATCGTGGCTCGCCACCACGTGTTCCAAGTTGAATCTCGATACTCTGTTGACCCTACGTCGTAAGGGTGACCGGGCACGTATAAATTTCCGGGTATGGATATCCCCCATGGAGTGATTATATGATGATTAAATGTGAACTCTATGCATAGACTCTTGGGGATGCGCGACAGAGGACAGTCTAAGGTTTTTGGACTTGTCGAGTTGGCTGGATAACAGACAGATGGGCCCCATATAAAGTTAGGTAGATTTAGAATACTTACCCTTGTTTATGGCTTTTGTTTAGTACTTAAGTTGGTTAATTGAATAACGGAGTTCTAAGATTGCCTATGGCATTCTCAGGACCTTATTTATTATACGCGTGGTACTTTTACCATGCTGAGAACCTCCGGTTCTCATTCCATATTGTATTGTTGTTTTTTAGATGCAGGTCGAGAGGCTCCTCGCTAGGCGTCTGGATCATGGGATGCGAAGTAGCCAATTGGGTGTATTTTGGTTTTCTATTTGTATATATGTACATATGTATCTAGCTTACTCTCCAAGTAACTTGTGTATGCTGCTCCTCTTAGAGGTTAAGGGAGAGATAGGAGTTTACTTGGTATTTTGGTGTATTTTGGGGATACTTATGTATGTTTATATGTATATATATCCTCCGGTCAGCTTTAGCTTTGCAGGCTGAGTCAGGGGCTAGTTATGCTATTTCCTTGACTTTCCTTTATTGTTTTGCTTATCTTTATTTTATTCCTATTAGGTTTCTTAGCATGCAATTAATCCGTTTCGTTGAGCGTTGCGCTTTTCATTTTGCGATTTTTGCTTATCCATTTTGTTTCAAGACTCCTAGTATGTTATCCTCCTCTCTATTATGTATTTATTTTACTGCTTAGAGGTCCGTAACACATTCATATCAACAATGCATGAAAAAGTGAATGATATCGTTTTGAAAAAGAGTGTGTGAGTTGAGTGACAAAAAGGGATAGATGACCACCAACAATGACCTCATCGGTGGAGTGTGTTCTACGGGTGAAAAAGGATAATCTAATGAGAATGCTTTTATTAAGTGACAAGTCAGAATGCAAATCTCAACCATTAAACAGCTGATGAGATTAAATTTTTAAAAATTTGTGCCCTTTTAAACTAATTTTTCCTCAATTTCTATACTACTATCATATCTTCTTTCGTCTTTTTATGTTAGTTTCTCTTTTTAATTTCATAAATGTCATTTTAAATTCTTAATTTGTTTCCTGTTGATGTTTATCTTTGCCTCTAACATTAATCAAATTCTCTCGTGGGTGGTGTGAGTGGATTGCTATCTAGAGGAAAGAGGAGATGAATTTCCAGTTAAGTGAAAGAGATAAAGAAATACAACAACCACTTTAACTAGAAAGTAGAAATATATGTATGTTGCTCTTAGAAGTAGAAATATTTAAGCAAATTAAAGTAGAATCAAATTACGTATGCTTTAATTTAGTTATCCGCACCAACTCACTGCTATCTTAGCCAGCTAATTTTTTTTATCATATTCATAATAATATACAACATATATATGTCTCTATAAAACTAGTAGGTGTGTGTATTTAAGAAATAATGGAACACAGATAGAGATCTAACAATTTAATTGGTTAACTTTACACAATGCTAGTTAATAAGTGTGTGTATTTAGAGAATAATGGAATACACATAGAGACCTAATAGCTTAATTGGTTAACTTTACACAATGCTAATATAATAATCAAGTCCATTGATTTCTAAACAAAAATATATTATAATTTCTCATATTTGATAATTAAAGTGACAAAGTCTAGTTATTTTTTTTCTACATATTATTTTAATACATAGTAATTATCTTAATATTTAATTTTTTTTGCATGTACATAATATTTTTAACTTACAAATATGTTTGTAATGAGCTTAAAAATTTATTTAAAAATTAATAGAAAATATGGTAAACTCTTAATTTTTGTTTGTAATCAAAATTATGTATGTTATATTTTGTAAAAGCTAGTTATTTTAGTAGGAATTTAAATATTAATAAAAAATAGAGTAAAGTGGATAGAGTAAAAACTAGTTATTTTAGTTTTGGAAAAAAATGTGCGAGTTGAGCGACAAAAAGGGATAGATGACCACCAACAATGACTTTATCGATGGAGTGTGTTGTGCGGATGAAAAAGAATAATCTAATGAGAATACTTTTATTAAGTGACAAGTCAGAATGTAAATCTCAATTTTTAAATCAGAATAAACATCTGATGAGATTAAATTTTTACAAATTCATGCCCTCTTAAACTAATTTGTCCTCAATTTCTATATTACTATTATATCTTTTTTCGTCTTTTTGTGTTAGTTTCTCTTTTTAATTTTATGAATGTCATTTTAAATTCTTAATTTGCTTCCTGTTGATATTTACCTTTATTTTCTTCTAACATTAATCAAATTCTTTCGTGGATGGTGTGAGTGGATTGCTATTTAAACTGTTTATTCTAATTCAATTCTGTTAGATAATTAATTAGAGTACTAGCTAATTACAATCAACTATTATTTGAATTATAAAAAAGTCAAAAAAATACGAAAAACATGTAATTTATTCCAAAAATTAATTTTATTATTAAATAAATCTGGAATCAAAAGATACAATAAAATGAAAAGAGTACTTTTATGTATATAAAAATTAATCACTAAATTAAATGAGTCATTAT
>NC_029793.2:124458230-124458846 GCF_000816755.2 Arachis ipaensis
GTGATATTTAACTTATTTTTAATGTGTATTTATTTATTTAATATTTTAATATATATTTTATACTAGTAGTTAATTTTAAAATTAACTTAACATAGTTATATATGCCTATATGGTAATATTTATTTTTCATCGCAAATTACACGACAAAGTTAAGATAATTGGCTTATTTAATGTGAAAGTATAGCTTATAATTGATCATTAAATTTTATTTTCAGACAATTTGATCTTAACCAGGATGATTAAATATTTGATAGATTATAGTAGTAATAGAGACAACTGAAACAGAAAAGCATCGAAACTTATCTTTTTTATGATATGATCAAAGATCAAAGTATCAAACTCACCACTCATTTGACAAAAACATTTTTCCACACATAATTACCGTGTACGAAAAAAGTGTAAGAACCATCAAAGAACATATAGTGCTACTAATAAACATTTTTCCTTTCTTGTCAACTTAATTAAAATGATAAACCATATTATCTTTTTACATATTATTATTTTAATTATGTCAGGTATACGTAAAAATTAGTTATTAAATTAATTATTCATATAAAATATATTTTAAACTATAAAATATAAATTAAAAATTAATTAAATAATTTAATATTCATAT
>NC_029793.2:124459339-124493271 GCF_000816755.2 Arachis ipaensis
ATATTTTTATTATACATTTTATTATTATTCTTTGCTTTTTTTTTTTTGGTCAAGTATTATTATTCTTTGCTTAAATTTTTATACAATTGTGGTTGCTCCACTGTTGAAGCAAAGATATCTAAAAAGAAGGCACATTGATAGAACATATAATAGTAAGGAATTACATGTATGGTCGACTCATTTGGCATGGAATAATAGAATTGGGAATGGTGGGATTAGGACTTGGGACCAATATTTTTGCCTGCAAAAAAAAAAAAATTTTAGGCCTTTCGTCTCTTACCTTCTTTAACATCAAGGTCATTGTGTATAAAGTTTTTATTTTTAAAGTTAAGAATGAAATTTGAACTCGAGATCTCTAAGTAAAGAAAAAAATACTATATATTTTAAATGCATAAGTTATGACCCAACAATGACTCATATATATTATTTATTTGCAATTATAAAGTAGATATATTATCAAAGTGGTTGACAAAATTAAAAATTAAATAAAATTAGAGACACACATAGACAAATTTACCTAATGTACCTCTAGTTCTTTTCTAATAATTAACTCTATTTTTATAATTTCATTCCTACTTTTAACCAATTTGTCCCTTTTTTTTCAAAAAATTAATTAAATACCAAAGTCTAATTAAAACATTACTGTCAATAATTAACAAAAATAATGAATAACCTAACAAATTAAACTAAATACTATTCGTTGTTGTTCTTATTATATTTACTAGTTACTAAGAGTTGGTAGCTAGTTAGGTCACTGTGCTGGGTAGGTAATTAGGTATGGTGAAGAAAAAAGGATGGCCCCGCTCCCCGATGGTATTATTTTATTATTTATACAAAAATTATGACTCATTTCCTCTTTTATTGTCATATGATTATGGACATCCTTATTTACAAGAATTTGTAACCATTTGATTTTAAATAGAGCATCACAACTTTTTTTTATTATTTCTCTTGAATATTTGAGTTGGTGAGAATTTGTGACGCACTTTATTCTCCCACAATTTGAATTTTGAGTTTGGGTTTAGTTTCATAATTTTTTCCTTCGTAATCTTCTTTCCCCTTTGTAGTGGAAGATATATTTGAGCTTTAGCTTTGTTCGTAGCCATAAATTGTAAATGATATAAACTAAAATTTTTGTTAATTAATTTCTAGTGCCTTTTGTTCCTCAGTGCAAGATTGGTTTGGCATTAATAAGATGCCCGCGTGTTATATTGAATGCATTGTTGTTTATTTTTGCATCCTTTCTAATTATTCAATTTCGACGGGTTCCCATTTTCAAAGTTAAAACCCATGTGAAACTCAAAGCAAGAAGATGTTGCTTATTTGTCGGGTTTTTCGGTAGTAGACTTCAAACTGAAAGAGATATTTTCAATTTTAATTTTCATATATGATCACTAAAATTAAAGACAATTTTAATTTTTATATATGATCACCAAAATTAAAGACAATATATTTAGTAAAATTTTTTAAAGAGGTGTCTGTACTTTTAAAATATTGCTGTATTTTTAAAAAGCAACTAAAGTGGAGTTTTTTAAAATTAGTTTGTATTTTTAAATTTTAAAAGTCTAATATAATTTCATATATTAATTAATTTTTAAATTTAATGTTTAAATTTATGTCTTTTATAGTATTTTTAAATTTTAAAAGCTATCTTATTAAAAGTAATTATTATTTTTAAAATTCAAAATTCTGTTAATTTATTAGCATAGTTTAAAATCAAAATTCTATTAGTTTGTTAGCGTAGTTTAAATTCAAAATTTTGATAGTTTATTTTGGTTTTGTGTATATATAGTTAGAGAGAGAAAATGATAAAAAGAAATTTCTAATTAAATTTGCTCTTCATTTGGATTAAGAATTAAGTGTTGCTTCTTCGCCTTCCAGCACTACTGGAAGAACAGGTTCTCATCTTTGCCAACCGTCATACCATAGAAAGGGTTTCTATTCCACATTTCCCTAGCTTTCTCACAAGTAAATAGGCCATGTATAACTTGTTTGGAAAAGTCTAGGGCCAGTAACTTTTGTGTTTTTTGGCCAGCACTTAACCATCAAAACAAAAGTGAGTGATCTTCTATTATTAGATATAATCTTACACTATTAAAAATACTATTGATGACCAATCAATGGTTACAAAACACCAAAATTACTGACCTCTAATATTCCTCTTTATCACTTATATTTATTAAGAGTTATTTTTAATTTGACCAAACATAGATGCTACGTTTTTTAAAAGATAAAAATTTTATCAAATTAAATTTAAATAGAGCGCACTTATGGGTTTAAGAAAGTCTTAAAGAGGTTCTAGAAAGAATTTTTTTTATTAGCTTTTTTATTAGATTATAAATAGCCTCTTAAATATAATATTTACTTAACACGTAAAAGTTTATACAGTTTGTTTATAACAATATACCAAGTTTTTTCCAGTTGAGAAGGCATTTTAAATTTACATGTAATTCTTTTTTTTTTTTTCCGGGGCCCCCATATGTAGGTAAGCCCCCATATGTAGGTAAATTCTACATCTTATAACTTATGATGATTATGTTATTTGGCCATTTAAATTGAGTGTTTAATATATCTATTTGATGTATTTTGTTGATAACAAGTTATTACCTAAAATACAACTGAATTTTGTGATGCAGATAGAGAACAACGACAGGCTCCATGCAGAACTCATAATGAAGTTTAAGAAAAATGCTGATAATCAAGTCGATTGATTTTTGAAGAAGTCATGAGTGTGCTTCAAGAAATAAAAGTGTATTGTAATTTTCTATATCTGATCATAAACAGATTCTTAAGCCGCATGAGACATGAGTAATTGAGTAGTATTATATTCCTTTGATTTTTCATAGAATCCAACAAAAATGAGCGATTACTCAGTTTTGTCTATAATTACATCTTTTAAAGATGATTTTATTTAAAAATATACATAAATTTCTAAAATTATTTCAAAATGCATCTCAATCAATTGGCTAAAAGTTCAGCGGACTGTTACATTGTCACTGTCTGACAATTTACTATTTTTAAATTCATGTTAGAAATTATAAACGATTGATAATTGGAGTTAACTCTCTATATAATTCAACTTTTTTATTAGTAGAAGTCGATTATTAAGATTGCTGCTCTGTAACTATAAATGATATGTCTAATTGGGGTAAGGTGTATTATAAAAATACTGTTTAATGCACGAATTTGTACTCAACAAATCAATAATATAGGAAATGAGTCCTTGATTAAAGAGAAGAAGTCCTCACAAAAAAAAGAAAGAAGAAGGTAAACGGTGATAAAAATGTTTGTAATATCTAAAAAAATGCTTTTTTAATGTAAATAAAAGATATTTAAATGATACAATTTATTTTCACATAAAAATAAGAGAGAGGGGGAGGAGAAAACTATCAAGTAAAAGCTATTTCATAGACTTTTTGTTCACAAATTTTTTTTGTTTCATATTTTATTTTAAGAATTCCATTATGTAGATTATGAGAAAAGTTATTTGACAATATAAAATTATTTTATATCACCAGCATATTGAAAGTAATTTTTTTTAACAGATGCATATCATATATTTAGAAGTTCAAAAATACTCTCACATTAACATAAAGCTAGTTATAGAAGAAGCTAGTCATAATAAAAAAAAAATAAGAAAATAAACTAATAATAGTATCTTCGTCAAATAAGATTAGATATAGTCAATTTGACAATTCACTACTAAATTATGGAGAATTCTTCAAACCAATTCTAGTTTTCGATTAACTTGAGTTTATTGGTACATTAGATCTAAGGCTTTATTTTGTTTTATGTTTAGAAAATCAGACAATACACCGTACAAATTATATTTGGATATAAAACTATTTTTTTTCTCTTATATGTGTATTCTTTCTAATAATTTTCTTCAAATAAAAAAAATTGTTACAAAATAAATATTTTGCTTTTGTAACTAAAGAAAAAAAAATGTTACAAAATCATGTTATATTTTGTAACAAAATTTTATGATAGGAAAAAATATATTGTCACCAAAAATATTTTGAAGATCAAAATTTGTTATCACTTTTGTAACAACTTTCGGTTTTTTGTATCAAAAAAATTTGTTACAAAATATAACTTTGAATTGTAACAGTTCCATTTTTTGTTACAAAATTTTTTGTAACGGGACATATTGCAACGACCCTTTTTTGTCACAAATTCCTTTTGTTTCAAAATTTCGATTTTTTGTAATAAATTTTTTTGTTACAAATATTGCTTTTTCTTGTAGTGCGCAATATATACCCAATGATAAAAGTAAAACCTTGCTGCTGAGTCAATTGCTTCTGAAATTGTATAGATTGCCTCCAGTGATCATGTACACAATGCATGTGTCAACTTCAACCAGCAAAATACAAAATGGTGGTACTCCACTTTCCATAATCTGACTGCTATGGTTGGTGTGAGTGTTCTGATACTAGAGGCAAGTCCTTAAAGAAGGTTCATGAAATGTTTTGTTCTGAATGCACGTGCTCTGATACTGGAGGCAAGTCCTTAGAAAAGGTTCATGAAATATTTTGCTCTAAATGCATGTATTCTGATACTGGTGGCAAGTTCTTGAAGAAATAAAATGTTTTACACTGAATGGACGTGTTCTAATACTTGAGGCAAGTCCTAGAAGAAGGCTTATGAAATGTTTTGCCGACTTCAATGATTATTGCCTCCAGTGATCATGTACACAATGTAGGTGCCGACTTCAACTAGAAAAATGCGAAATGGTTGTACTCCGCTTTTCACAACCTGACCGCCATGGTTGGTGCGAGTGTTTTCATACTCAAAATTAGTCCTTGAAGAAGGTTCATGAAATGTTTTGCCTTAAATGCACGTGTTCTGATACTAGAAGTAAGTCCTTGAAGAAATGAAATGTTTTACCCTCAATGCACGTGTTCTGATACTATAGGCAAGTCCTTAAAGAAGGTTTATAAAATGTTTGGCTGACTTCAACGACTATTGCCTCCAGTGATCAGTACATAATGCAAGTGTTGACTTCAACCAGCAAAATGTGAAATTGTGATACTCCACTTTCCACAACCTAATCGCCATGGTTGGTGCGAGTATTAGTTTTTACCCTTTTTATTTTTTTACCTTCACATTTTTTTATTTTAAAATGAGATTATTTTGGGAATGCTCTCTGAAAGTCTTTGCTAGGCAACAGGCCAACAATAATACATAGGTTCTATTTATTTTTATATAATGATGAATAAAAAGAGAAAAATAATTAAACAATGAAGATAGTAATGATCAGCTGCAACGAGTGATCAATATTTTTATGCACTTCTTTTTTTTTTACTAATATTTTCCCACCTCACCATTCCACAAAACGTTGAGCATATTATGAAATGGAATAGAATTATAAGTTTAAAGAACCTCTTTTTTACTGGCATGTATAAATGATCCATGACCACGCACATGTTCTTAGTTTGTTTCTCCATCCACTATGCTCAGGAACATTTTCAGCAATATCTGTTCATCACTCTTATATTCCTTAGTTTTTTTTTATTATTTAAAATGAATAATAAAATACTAGTTGATTTATATATAACAAAATACTATAATAAAATACATGTTTGAATTATGTATGTTTTTTTTTTACATATTATATAAATATTGACTTGCTCAGTAAAGTAGTTAATATATCAGTTAATTAAAAAAATAATTTGGTAAATTATGCATGCAATTTGTATTAAAAAATTGTTACAAAATAAATATTTTGCTTTTGTAACTAAAGAAAAAAAATGTTACAAAATCATGTTACATTTTGTAACAAAATTTTATCAGAATTTGTTATTACTTTTGTAACGACTTTCGATTTTTTGTATCAGAAAAATTTGTTACAAAATATTACTTTGAATTGTAACAGTTCCATTTTTTGTTACAAAAACTTTTTGTAACGGGACATACTGCAACGGTCCTTTTTGTCACAAATTCCTTTTGTTTCAAAATTTCAATTTTTTGAAACAAATATTGCTTTTTCTTGTAGTGCTGCAATATGTACACAATGATAAAAGTAAAACCTTGCTCCTGAGTCAATTGCTTCTGAAATTGTGTAGATTGCCTCCAGTGATCATGTACACAATGCATGTGTCAACTTCAACCAGCAAAATGCAAAATGGTGGTACTCCACTTTCCATCATCTGACTGCCATGGTTGGTGTGAGTGTTCTGATACTAGAGACAAGTCCTTAAAGAAGGTTCACGAAATGTTTTGTTCTAAATGCACATGCTCTGATACTGGAGGCAAGTCCTTGAAAAAGGTTCATGAAATATTTTGCTCTAAATACATGTATTCTAATACTAGTGGCAAGTTCTTGAAGAAATAAAATGTTTTACGCTGAATGGATGTGTTCTAATACTTGAGGCAAGTCCTTGAAGAAGGTTTATGAAATGTTATGCCGACTTTAACGACTATTGCCTCCAGTGATCATGTACACAATGTAGGTGCCGACTTCAACTAGAAAAATGCGAAATGGTTGTACTCCGCTTTTCACAACCTGACCGCCATGGTTGGTACGAGTGTTTTCATACTGGAGATAAGTCCTTGAAGAAGGTTCATGAAATATTTTGCCCTGAATGCACGTGTTCTGATACTAGAAGTAAGTCCTTGAAGAAATAAAATGTTTTACCCTGAATGCACGTGTTCTGATACTAGAGGCAAGTCCTTGAAGAAGGTTCATAAAATATTTGGCTGACTTCAACTACTATTGCCTCCAGTAATCAATACATAATTGATGAGCGGATAATTTATACGCTTTTTGGCATTATTTTTAGTATGTTTTTAGTAGAATCTGGCTACTTTTAGGGATGTTTTCATTAGTTTTTATGTTAAATTCACATTTCTGGACTTTACTATGATTTTGTGTGTTTTTCTGTGATTTCAGGTATTTTCTGGATGAAATTGAGGGACTTGAGCAAAAATCAGATTCAGAGGTTGAAGAATGACTGCTGATGCTGTTGGATTCTGCCCTCCCTGCACTCAAAATGGATTTTCTGGAGCTACATAACTCAAAATGGCGCGCTTCCAATTGCGTTGGAAAGTAGACATCCAGGGCTTTCCAGCAATGTATAATAGTCCATACTTTGCCCAAGTTTAGACGATGCAAACTGGCGTTCAACACCAGCTCTCTGCCCAATTCTGGCGTCCAGCGCCAAAAACAAGTTGCAAAGTGGAGTTCAACGCCCAAACTGGCACAAAAGCTGGAGTTTAACTCCAAGAATGACCTCTACACGTGTAAAGTTCAAGCTCAGCCCAAGCACACACCAAGTGGGCCCCGGAAGTGGATTTATGCATCAATTACTTACTTCTGTAAACCCTAGTAGCTAGTTTATTATAAATAGGACTTTTTACTATTGTATTAGACATCTTTTGATCAGATCCTGGATTGTATTTTTGATCCTGTGATCACGTTTTGGGGGCTGGCCATTCGGCCATGCCTGGACCTTTCACTTATGTATTTTCAACGGTAGAGTTTCTACACTCCATAGATTAAGGTGTGGAGCTCTGCTGTTCCTCAAGGATTAATGCAAAGTACTATTGTTTTCTATTCAATTCAACTTATTCCGCTTCTAAGATATTCATTCGCACTTCAACCTGAATGTGATGAACGTGACAATCATCATCATTCCCTATGAACGTGTGCCTGACAACCACTTCCGTTCTACCTTAGATTGAATGAATATCTCTTGGATCTCTTAATCAGAATCTTCGTGGTATAAGCTAGATTGATGGCGGCATTTATGAGAGTCCGGAAAGTCTAAACCTTGTCCGTGGTATTCCGAGTAGTACTCTGGGATTGAATGACTGTGACGAACTTCAAACTCGCAAGTGCTGGGCGTAGTGACAGATGCAAAAAGATAGTAAATTCTATTCCAGTATGATCGAGAACCTCAAAGATGATTAGCCATGCAATGACAGCGCATCGGACCATTTTCACAGAGAGGAATAGGATGCAACCATCGACAAGGGTGATGCCTCCAGACGATTAGCCGTGCTGTGACAGAGCATTTGGACCATTTTTCCGAGAGGATTGAAAGTAGCCATTGGCACCGGTGACATCCTTACAAAAAGCCAGCCATAGAAAGGAGTAAGACTGATTGGATGAAGACAGCAGGAAAGCAGAGGTTCAGAGGAACGAAAGCATCTCTATGCGCTTATCTGAAATTCTCACCAATGATTTACATAAGTATTTCTATCCTTATTATATTATCCTATTTTCGAAAACTCCATTATTATTTTATATCCGCCTGACTAAGATTTACAAGGTGACCATAGCTTGCTTCATACCAACAATCTCCGTGGGATCGACCCTTACTCACGTAAGGTTTATTACTTGGACGACCCAGTACACTTGCTGGTTAGTTGTATCGAAGTTGTGACAAATTATGAATTGAGATTAGAGCACCAAGCCTTTGGAGCCATTACCAGAGATCACAATTTCGTGTACCAAGTTTTTGGCGCCGTTGCCGGGGATTGTTTGAGTTTTCGGCAAGCTTTTGGTCCGGTAACATCAGTGCCAAATTTTGATCCGACAACAGCACCAAGTTTTTGGCACCGTTGCCGGGGATTGTTCGAGTTTGGACAACTGACGGTTCATCTTGTTGCTCAGATTGGGTAACTTTCTTTTCATTTTCTTTTCAAAAAGTTTTCAAAAATTTTTCAAAAATCTTTCAAAAATTTCTCCTTTGTTTTCGAAAAAAAAATGTTTTCAAAAATATATTTTCCTTCAAAATTTTTAAGAATGAATTCTAGTGTTTCATAAAGCATGCTAAAGCCTGGCTGGCTGTAAAGCCATGTCTAAATTCCTTTAGACTGAGGTTTTGGCTTAAAATTGAATGAATTACACTCATATTTTTACTAAAGCTTGGCTTGCTATTAAGCCATGCCTGACCCTTTGATTGGAGCTTTAGACTAAAGAGCATAAGATTCCTGGAATTCATATTAAAAATTTTGGAATCCTTATTTTTCTTTTTCAAAATGATTTTCGAAAAAAATTTAAAAGAAAATACAAAAAAATCATAAAATCATAAAAATCAAAAATAATTTTGTGTTTCTTGTTTGAGTCTTGAGTCATGTTATAAGTTTGGTGTCAATTGCATACTCATCTTGCATTTTTCGAAAAACTTTCATGCATTCATAGTGTTCTTCATGATCTTCAAGTTGTTCTTGGTAAGTCTTCTTGTTTGATCTTTGCATTTGCATGTTTTGTGTCTTTTCTTGTTTTTCATATGCATTCTTGAATTCTTAGTGTCTAAGCATTAAAGAATTCTAAGTTTGGTGTCTTGCATGTTTTCTTTGCATTAAAAATTTTTCAAAAATATGTTCTTGATGTTCATCATGTTCTTCATAGTGTTCTTGGTGTTCATCTTGACATTTATAGCATTCTTGCATGCATTCATTGTTTTGATCTAAAAATTTCATGCATTGCATCATTTTAGTGTTTTTCTCTCTCATCATAAAAAATTTCAAAAATAAAAAAAATATCTTTCCCTTTTTCTCTCTTAAAATTTTGAAAATTAGATTTGACTTTTTCAAAAATTTTTAAAAATATAGTTGTTTTTATGAGTCAAATCAAATTTTCAATTTAAAAATCTTATCTTTTTCAAAAATCAAATCTTTTTCATTTTTCTTAGTTATTTTTGAAAATTTTAAAAATATTTTTCAAAAATCTTTTTCTTATCTTTATCTCCTAATTTTCAAAAATAACAATAACAATTAATATTTTGATTCAAAAATTTCAAGTTTGTTACTTGCTTGTTAAGAAAGATTATTCAAACTTTGAGTTCTAGAATCATATCTTGTGATTTCTTGTGAATCAAGTCATTAATTGTGATTTTAAAAATCAAATCTTTTTCAAAAACTAATTTCAATCATATCTTTTCAAAAATATCTTCTTATCTTATCTTTTTCAAAATATGATTTCAAAATATCTTTTCTAACTTCCTAACTTCTTATCTTTTCAAAATTTGTTTTAACTAACTAACTAACTTTTTGTTTGTTTCTTATCTTTTTCAAAACTACCTAACTAACTCTCTCTCTCTCTAATTTTCGAAGATATCTCTCCTCTTTTTTTTAAAAAAAATTCTTTTTAATTAACTAATTATTTTGATTTTTTATTTTAATTTTTGAAAAACCACTAACCTTTTTCAAAAACTATTTTCGAAAATCACTAACTCTTTTTCAAAAATTATTTTCGAAATTCTCCCTCTCTCATCTTATTCTATTTATTTATTCATCCACTAACATCTCCTCATCTCACATCACTGCCAGTGATCAATAAGGAGTTTCCCTCTGAGGAACCAAAGGAATCTGAGGCTCATCTAGAGACCTTAGAGATTCCATTAAACCTCCTTATGCCATTCATGAGCTCTGATGAGTATTCCTCTTCTGAAGAGAATGAGGATGTTACTGAAGAGCAAACTGCCAAGTTCCTTGGTGCAATCATGAAGCTGAATGCCAAATTATTTGGCATTGAGACTTGGGAAGATGAACCTCCCTTGTTCACCAATGAACTAAGTGATATGGATCAACTAACATTGCCTCAGAAGAAATAGGATCCTGAAAAGTTCTTAATACCTTGTACCATAGGTACCATAATCTTTAAGGCTCTGTGTGACCTTGGTTCAGGGATAAATCTCATGCCTCTCTCTATAATAGAGAAACTGGGAATCTATGGGGTGCAAGCTGCTAAAATCTCATTAGAGATGGCAGACAACTCAAGAAAACATGCTTATGGACAAGTAGAGGATGTGTTAGTAAAGGTGGAAGGCCTTTACATCCCTACTGATTTCATAGTCCTAGATACTGGGAAGGATGAGGATGAATTCATCATCCTTGGAAGACCTTTCCTAGCCACGGCAAGAGCTGTGATTGATGTGGATAGAGGAGAATTGATCCTTCAAATAAATGAGGACAACCTTGTGTTTACAACTCAAGGATCTCTCTCTGCATCCATGGAGAGGAAGCATAAAAAGCTTCTCTCAAAGCAGAGTCAAACAAAGCCCCCACAGTCAAACTCTAAGTTTGGTGTCAAACCCCCATATCCAAACTCTAAGTTTGGTGTTAGGAGGTCTCAACAAAGCTCTGCACATCTGTGAGGCTCCATGAAAGCCCACTGTCAAGCTATTGACATTAAAGAAGCACTTGTTGGGAGGCAACCCAATGTTTATTTATCTAATTTTATTTTTGTTTTTCATGTTTTCTTAGGTTCATGATCATGTGGAGTCACAAAATAAACGAAAAATTTAGAAACAGAATCAAAAACAGCGGAAGAAAAATCACACCCTGGAGGAAGCACCTGTTTGGCGTTCAATGCCAGAACAGAGCATGGTTCTGGCGCTGAACGCCCAAAATGGGCAGTATCTGGGCGCTGAACGCCCAAAATGGGCAGCATCTGGGCGCTAAACGCCAGAATTGCACCCTGGAGAAGAGCTGGCGCTGAACGCCCAGAACAAGTATGGTTCTGGCGTTGAGAAACAACAAATGGGCGTTGAACGCCCAAAATGGGCACCAACCTGGCGCTGAACGCCCAGAGTTGTGTGCAAGGGCATTTTACATGCCTAATTTGGTGCAAGGTTGTAAATCCTTAAACACCTCAGGATCTGTGGACCCCACAGGATCCCCACCTACCTCCACTCACTCTCTTCTCTCTTCTCTCTTCTCAATCATCCTCTATTCCCAATAAACACTCTTCTACACACCCCTCTCTCTCCCTTCTTGGCCGAAACACACCTCCCCCCTCTTCTCCATTTCTTCTTCTTCTTCATCTATTCTTTCTTCTCTTGCTTGAGGGCGAGCAAAATTCTAAGTTTGGTGTGGTAAAAGCATAAGCTTTTTGTTTTTCCATTACCATTAATGGCACCTAAGACTGAAGAATCCTCTAGAAAAGGAAAAGGGAAGACAAAAGCTTCCACCTCCAAGTCATGGGAGATGGAAAGATTCATCTCCAAAGCTCATCAAGACCACTTCTATGATGTTGTGGCCAAGAAGAAGGTGATCCCTGAGGTCCCTTTCAAACTCAAGAGAAATGAGTATCCAGAGATCCGACATGAAATCCAAAGAAGAGGTTGGGAAGTTCTAACAAACCCCATCCAACAAGTCGGCATCCTAATGGTTCAAGAGTTCTATGCCAATGCATGGATCACTAGGAACCATGATCAAAGAAAGAACCCGAATCCAAAGAATTATGTTACAATGGTTCGGGGGAAATACTTAGATTTTAGCCCGGAGAATGTGAGGTTGGCGTTTAACTTGCCTATGATGCAAGGAGATGAACGCTCCTACACTAGAAGGGTCAACTTTAATCAAAGGTTGGACCAAGTCCTCATGGACATATGTGTGGAAGGAGCTCAATGGAAGATTGACTCCAAAGGCAAGCCGGTTCAACTGAGAAGACTGGACCTCAAGCCTGTGGCTAGAGGATGGTTGGAGTTCATCCAACGCTCCATCATCCCCACTAGCAACCGATCTGAAGTTACTGTGGATCGGGCCATCATGATCCATAGCATCATGATTGGAGAGGAAGTAGAAGTTCATGAAGTCATCTCCCTTGAACTCTACAAGATAGCTAAAAAGCCCTCCCCTGGGGCAAGGCTAGCTTTTCCTCATCTTATTTGCCATCTATATTACTCAGCTGGAGCTTTCATAGAAGGAGACATTCACATTGAGGAAGAGAAGCCCATCACTAAGAAAAAGATGGAGCAAGCAAGAGAGCCCATTCATGGAGCTCAAGAGGCACATGAATCTCATCACCATGAGATCCCAGAGATGCCTCAAATGCATTTTCCTCCACAAAATTATTGAGAGAAAATTAACACCTCCCTAGGAGAACTAAGTTCCAACATGGGACAATTAAGGATGGAACATCAAGAGCACTCCATCATCCTTCATGAAATAAGAGAAGATCAAAAAGCAATGAGGGAGGAGCAACAAAGACAAGGAAGAGGAATTTATCCTTGAACTTAGTTTGATTATATTGATGTGGTGACAATGCTTCTTGTTTTCTGAATGAATGCTTGAACGGTGCATATGTCTTTTGAAGTTGTTGTTTAAGAATGTTAAGTATGTTGGCTCTTGAAAGAATGATGACAAGGAGACATGTTATTTGATAATATGAAAAATCATAAAAATGATTCTTGAAGCAAGAAAAAGCAGTAAAGAACAAAGCTTGCAGAAAAAAAAATAAATATATGCGAAAAAAAAAGAGAGCAAAAGCAAGCAGAAAAAGCCAAAAGCTCTTAAAACCAAGAGGCAAGAGCAAAAAGCCAATAACCCTTAAAACCAAAAGGCAAGGGTAAATAAAAAGGATCCCAAGGCTTTGAGCATCAGTGGATAGGAGGGCCTAAAGGAATAAAATCCTGGCCTAAGCGGCTAAACCAAGCTGTCCCTAACCATGTGCTTGTGGCGTGTAGGTGTCAAGTGAAAACTTGAGACTGAGCGGTTAAAGTCAAGGTCCAAAGCGAAAAAAAAAAGAGTGTGCTTAAGAACCCTGGACACCTCTAATTGGGGACTCTAGCAAAGCTGAGTCACAATCTGAAAAGGTTCACCCAGTTATGTGTCTGTGGCATTTATGTATCTGGTGGTAATACTGGAAAACAAAGTGCTTAGGGCCACGGCCAAGACTCATAAAATAGCTGTGTTCAAGAATCATCATAATAAACTAGGAGAATCAATAACACTATCTGAACTCTGAGTTCCTATAGATGCCAATCATTCTGAACCTCAATGGATAAAGTGAGATGCCAAAACTATTCAAGAGGCAAAAAGCTACAAGTCCAGCTCATCTGATTGGAGCTATGTTTCATTGATAGTTTGGAATTTGTAGTATATTCTCTCCTTTTTATCCTACTTGATTTTCAGTTGCTTTGGGACAAGCAACAATTTAAGTTTGGTGTTGTGATGAGCGGATAATTTATACGCTTTTTGGCATTGTTTTTAGTATATTTTTAGTAGAATCTGGCTACTTTTAGGGATGTTTTCATTAGTTTTTATGTTAAATTCACATTTCTGGACTTTACTATGAGTTTGTGTGTTTTTCTGTGATTTCAGGTATTTTCTGGCTGAAATTGAGGGACTTGAGCAAAAATCAGATTCAGAGGTTGAAGAAGGACTGCTGATGCTGTTGGATTCTGACCTCCCTGCACTCAAAATGGATTTTCTGGAGCTACATAACTCAAAATGGCTCGCTTCCAATTGCTTTGGAAAGTAGACATCTAGGAATTTCCAGCAATATATAATAGTCCATACTTTGCCCAAGTTTAGACGATGCAAACTGGCGTTGAACGCCAGCTCTCTGCCCAATTCTGGCGTCCAGCGCCAGAAACAAGTTGCAAAGTGGAGTTCAACGCCCAAACTGGCACAAAAGCTGGCGTTCAACTCCAAGAATGACTTCTACACGTGTAACATTCAAGCTCAGCCCAAGCACACACCAAGTGGGCCCCAGAAGTGGATTTATGCATCAATTACTTACTTCTGTAAACCCTAGTAGCTAGTTTATTATAAATAGGACTTCTTACTATTGTATTAGACATCTTTTAATCAGATCCAAGATTGTATTTTTGATCCTGTGATCACGTTTTGGGGGCTGGCCATTCGGCCCTGCCTGGACCTTTGTGACCTAGTATCAACGCTTCTATGACTTAAAAATATAAAAGTTTTTTTAGATAATTTTGTTAACTGAAATGTATTTTTCATGGATAATAGTAAAAAATTATTTTTATTTTTTTTGTATAGATTTGTTAGCATTCTAAATATTTAATGATAGAAATTATAGTTTATCCCAAATAAAAAGAGAAAGAAAGCTTAAGCAAAAATTCATATAAACCCAAAAAGAAATTATTGTAGAAGAAAAAAAAAGTAGTTTCCTAATTGAAGCTCTGGTTTTCTACATGAAACTGTTAGTGTTTTTGGAGAGTTCTGCAACTAACGATTCCAAGTCAGAAGGTTTTTGAGAGGAAGAGGATGCATGGTATGATTGCGAGGACTGAAATTGACGGTTGTTGTTGTGGAAATTATTCTAATTGAAATTACCTTGAGGAGAATTGTTGTTGTTGAAATTTGGTTGCTTCTATGGTTGATTTTTCCATCCAAATTTTGGTGATTCCTCCACTCCGGATTATAAGTCTTGAAAAAAAGATCATTATTGGGAGTCTGGAAAAATTGCCCATGTAATTGACCTGTTCAAAAGAAAATTGACTATAATCATAACTCTCACCTTGAGAAAATCCACCACTCATATCACAAAGAGCATCTTGGCTATTAATAGCTGAAACTTGTGGTCTACCAAAGTGTTGAGTAATGGCATTTATCTATTGGGACATAGCTCTATTCCGAACAAGAATGGTATCCAAAGCATCTAACTCCATGACTCCCTTCCTCATGGCAGTCCTCTCAGAAGAGTATAAATACTGGTTATTAACAATCATCTCAATCAACTTGAGAGTCTCTTAAGTGGTTTTCTTCATATGAAGGGATCCTCCTGCAGAATTATCCGAAAAGTCCTAGCGACTTGAGTAATCCCATCATAAAAGATTTGCAATTGGATCCAGTCTGAAAATATGTCGGCAGGACCCTTTTTTAGCATAACCTTGTATCTCTCCCAGACTTTATAAAGAGACTTACCCTCTTATTGCCTGAACGTCTGAACACCGGTTTTCAGCTTGATCAGTCTCTGAAAAGATAGAAAAGATGCTCATGGGACAATGTGGTCAGTAGATTCCTGACTAAATTCTTCATAGTGCGTGTTGCGTGTGATTTGGACAAGTGTCCAACACGTTACCTGAGTATTGAATCAGCACGTTCCATGTATATTATATTATGCATCTTTACAGCCTCTATCCATTTAAATATATACCAAAAATTTTCATTTCCAGCAAAACCTCACATAATTTCTCAATATTAAAATTTTTTAGCCCACCATAAAACTGTATGTAAGTAATATTTTAATATTTCAATAAAAATTGTTAATTATTTGGTCAACGGCAATAATTAGGCTTATCTAAGTGTCACTTATTGGGTCTGTCTAAAATCAGCCCACCTCTTATGAGCTTATGTGATGCACCATTCAATTTAAAGCGTTAGATTAGATTGAGAAACAATCTAATGGTTTATATTTAAATTATTATTAATTTATTAAAAATTACACTTAAACACAATAACTATGTTGTTATTTTACAATTGCCCACTATAAAATTTTAGAATCAAACCCTACTTGGTGCAATGATGAGCCCTTCCTCTGCCCACTTCCTCTGGCTTCTTCGTCAAACGCGTCTGCCTTCTTCCTCTTCGCGACGTCCCTCCGCTTCTTCCTCCACCCACCATGCTATTCCTTCTTCTACATCACGATGAACCTCCTTTTCTTCTTCTACCCCCTTTACGTCTGCCTTCTTCCTCTTCGCGATGTCCTCGGTGAGCTTTCTCTTTTTAGGGTTTATCGGATTAATTTATTTTAATAATTTTTGTGTGAGTACCAATATTCAGTCAAATGAAGAGGTTGCGATTAAGCTTGTGAGTACTCTGATCTACCTGTGTTAATTTTGAAAAAGAAATAGTAATAATCAGGAGGGGCAGCTGCGGTGGCAAAGGAGAAGAGAAGGGCGGGGGAGGAACCAGTGGACAAGGCCACTCTTCAGAAGTAGAGACACATGATCCAGAGTCTGCTGCTAGGTCCAGGGAACGCAAACAGGTACTTACCCCCTTTTCCAATTTTTTTAATAAAGTTTATTTTGTTATATATTTTGATTTAATGTTTGAAAAATGGAGATTCTTTTGTGGTAAGTGATGTTCACTATTGTTGGGAATCTCACTATTGGGGGGCTATAATTGTTGAGTTGAAAGGAACATGAACTGAATTGAAGTTGAGATTTTTCAATCTTATCTCTATAACTTTAAATTACTTCTTGCAGCTTCTTGAGTTCGTCATTCCAGTATCCAGTTGTGAAAATTGGTACAGAAGATCAATCTTTTATTGACTATGTTATAGTGATGTGAAATTGGGCTGCGTTTGTTTATGGTGGACAGGACACAAAGACGTGGACAATACATATGTAAAACGTGTTTGGATAGAGAGACATGGACAGTGGACACAGTGTCTCTGAAACACTTTTTTTCATTTTTGTGTCCACTTCTAAACGAAGGACACTGGTGGACACGGAAATAAGAAGGTGGACACGGGATTTTAATGAAAAATTTTTCCCTTTTTGCCCATAGTAATTTTTCATTATTCCCCTATTACCCCCTTTTATTATCTTGTGAAAAACCTAACCTAAGCTTTCTGCTGTCATTTCCAATACTCTCTCTTCTTCTTGCTCTCTCTTTCTACTAATCTTCTTCTTGTGAAAAACCTAACCTAAACTTTTCTGCCGTCATTTCCAGGTACTCTCTCTTCTTCTTGATCTCTCTTTCTACTGTTGATCTTCTTCTTGCTCTTTCTGTCGTGATTTTGTACTTCGTTCTGTTCTTCCTCTTCCTTCACTTCTTTCACAATAATATCTTCTTCTTGTTCTCTGTTTCTGTCTCTCTTTCTTCTTCTTCTTTTTCCTGATTCTGTATCTTCTTTTTTGTTTTCGATTCTTGTCTTGGTTTTTTTATCTTCTTCTCTTTTCTGATTTGTTATCTTCTTATCTCTTTTTTATTGATTTTTTTGTGCAGTTAATCTAATAACAATATTTCTAATAGCCAATTACCGTTTGTTCCTATTCCAATTTTTGGAAGACTGTTCTTCTCTTTATCGGTCACATAACCAGGTATTACTTTGCATCTCTCCTTATTGTTTCTTATTTTTGTTTTTTTTTTCTATTCAAAAGAATTTCGTTCTGCTTTATTTTCATTTTTTTCGTTTTTTATTTTTTTATGATTTTTCAATCTAAAAATTATATAAAAATAAGAGCTACATTCTTTTCTTTGATAAAATCTCAAATGTTTACAATGATAGTATGAATGAATGAAAAAATTATTTTGAATTTTAATATATAATATAATTAGTGAGTTTTGTTGCTGTTGCTCTTATGACTGCTGTGTTTATTGTTGCTGATAATTTTTAGAATGTGTTAATTATATAAGTTATTTCTTATGTGTTATTTAGGGAAGAATGGAACCATCAAATCGCTCTGAGCAATTTAGACGATTTATTTTTTTTATTTTATGATTCAGGCTGAGCTTGAAGTAGTAACGATATTAGTTTTGATGTTTGCATTTTTATATTTGAGAAAAAGGAGAAGAGGACATTTGTTGATTAGGAATAGAGAAATTAATACTAATCCCTTAAGACAGAATGTATTAAACCGCTTAATAGGAAGGGGCGATAGAAATTGTATTTGGGAATTAAGGATGAGCGTAGATGCATTAGGAAGATTGTGTGAGTTACTAAAAGTTCAAGGTGGATTAAGAGATGAATGTCGTGTAAGTATACCTGAACAAGTGATTACGTTTTTAATAATACTAGCTCATCATAAAAAGAATCGCACGCTTCAAGTTAGATTTTATAGGTCAGGAGAAACAATAAGTAGGTATTTCAACAAGGTGCTATCCTCAGTCATACGTGTCCAAAGTCTATTGTTTGCAAAAGTTGTTCCTGTTCCAGATGACTGCATAGATCCCAGATGGAAATGGTTTAAGGTAAATGTAGTAAATAATTGAGGTAGTGGTTTTGTATAATCTATAATTTTGTATAGAATTAGTCTTGACACTTCAATTTCTTTGGTTTAGGGTTGTCTAGGAGCATTAGATGGAACATATATAGATGTGACTGTCCCTGAAAAAGATAAATCAAGATACCGAACAAGAAAAGGTAAGATATCAGCTAATGTCCTAGGCATATGCAATCGAGATATGAACTTTGTGTACGTACTTAGTGGATGGGAAGGATCCGCTTCGGATTCAAGAATCCTTAGAGATGCCATTTCACGTCGTAATAACCTCAAGATACCAATTGGTATGTAAGTATTAATTTTTAGGTAACATAAACATTTCAATGTTTTTAGCTCATTCAGATTCCATAGTCCTCATAATGTATCTCTTTCGATTTATAGGGAATTATTATTTAGTAGATGCAGGTTATACTAACTGCAAGGGATTTCTAGCACCATATATGCATACTCGATACCACGTTCAAGAATGGGCTCATGGTAGAAATGCTCCTAGGAATTTTCGAGAATATTTTAACAAGAAGCACTCTTCGACTAGAAACATTATTGAGCGCTGTTTTGGTTTATTGAAGAAGAGATGGGCAATTTTGAGGAGTCCTTGTTTCTACAAAATTAAGACACAAAATAAAATAATTATTGCTTGTTGTCTACTGCAAAACTTTATTCGGCTTAATATGGAATTTGACCCTGAAGAGGACACACTTCTTGAAGAGGAGCAAGTGCTTATTGGAGATGATCATGGTGGTAACGAAGATGGCGATGATGACATGATTGAGAGCATAGAGGGCAGCAACGATTGGACTGCTTGGCGAGACAATTTAGCAAACGAAATGTACAATGATTGGATGAATTCCCGAATCAATTAGTTAATTTATTTGTTACATGTGTGTTTTATTAGAATCTTTCAATTTGTTTGGTTGGACATTTGTTGTAAGAGCTAATTGTAAAACTTTAATTATGTGAACTACATGTAGCACTTTATTAAATGTATTATATTTTATGAGTTATTACATTGAATACATTATGTATATCTTAAATGTTTACTTGAATTTTGATTGAGTTAATCTAGATTATAGGGACAAATGGACAGACATGTCTGGACTGACGAAGAGACAGAAGCATTTGTCGGTTTTATGGAGGAGCTTGTCATTGAAGGAAGAAGAGCTGATGCGGGTCAGTTTAGACCTGGTTCTTTTGAAAAGCTTACGACAAAAATGAATGAGAAATTTCCAGGTGGTAATAAGCTATTGCAAGAATAAAGTTAAAAGGCTAAAAGAGAAGTATCAATTTGCAGCTGACATGGCAGCCTATAGCGGTTTTGGATGGGATGATGTGAAGCAATGTGTGGTTGTGGATAACAAAGAGATCCTAGCTGCATATTTGAAGGTTGGTTTACTAGTTTGAATTTACTAAATTATTTATATTTTGTGCAACATGTATTTTTGTCCTTTTATGATATTTTTGTAATTCCTTTTCCTAGAAACAAGGACAAAGGTTGTATACTCCACGAAAGCCCTTTTCTCTGTATCCTCGTTTGGAGAAAATATTTTGCGAAGAAAGAGCAAGTGGAGTGGATGATGTAAGTGGCAATGACGCTGAAGAAGAAGTCCAAAAAGATGGAGATGAAGAAATGGATGACGAAGAATTTTTTATGTTCAACTCAACTCAGGATTTCAGTGAATCTCTTCCCCAACAATCTAACTCTGTGGCTTCATCCTCTGAGAGGAAACAAGGAAAGAAGCCACATTCATCTAAGGCGACGAAGGACACTAACATGATGAAGGAACTAACTGAGACCCTAAAATATGTGTTTGATCAACATGGAAAACGTTTGGATGCATTTGCTTAGGCTATGATGAACACTCATGAAGAAAAAAAAGGTTGGTGACATGCTTAGCAAGCTTGGCTTCACAGATGATGAAATTATTTCGATTGCACTTAAGTTCTCCACAAATCCTCAACTGGAGAAAACCTTTTGGTCACTAGGACATACTCAGAAAGCTGGATTTGCCAGAGCTATATTGTATAGTCAGAGTTAGAGTTAATCTCTTCTCAATAAACAAATGACTGAAATTAGTATTATGTTTTATGTTTAATTTGTGTGTTAGGATGTGACATGTGATACATTTATTAGTTATGTGGTTCTAATTTGAATTTTGTAATGAGTTTTTATTAGTGCAGATTTTTAATGCAGAATTTGACTTTATGTTAGTGCAGAATTTAGGATTTTGTTTCAATTTTGCATTGAGTTTATAGTGTAGAATGTTGATGCAGAGAGAGATTGATTTGTTATTGCATTGAGTTTTTATTATTGCAGTTTTTTAATACAGAATTTGACTTTATGTTAGTGCAGAATTTAGGATTTTGTATTCTTTTTTGCATTGAGTTTATAGTCTAGAAGTGTTGATGCAAACAGAGATTGATTTGTTATTGCATTGAGTTTTTATTAGTGCAGATTGATTTGTTATTGAGTTTTTATTAGTGCAGATTGATTTGTTATTGCAGATTGAGTTTTTATTAGCTGCTTTTTTGTCCCACTAAAGAGAATACTAATCCATGCTTCCAAAGCAAGGCAAGGATACTTTCTTCTTTCACATTTTGACTAAATTAAACAAGAAAGTTAAAAAAAAAAAAAACTGTGAATACTTCCATGATAGAGAAATTTGTACTGAAACTTTTTAGATTTTGATCATTTGGCATAACCACTAAATATTTTTTTAAAGTGTGTTGGAACCATGAATGATAATTATCCTGAAGGGAAAACTGAGACGCACTTGCCAAATACCTATATCATAAGGAGTATGCTTATTTCTTCCATAATAAATTTGAACCAAGAAGAAATGATTTGTGTTATCCATAACATAAAATTTGACGAAACAAACCTTTTTCTTTAATTTGCAGCATTGCTCAACATAGGAAAAAAAAGAATGTATTATAAATGTAATAATGAAAACAACAAAATAAGTATCTTAAGCAACTATCTCATGAAGGATGAGGAATATGAATAAATATTAAATAATGGTACGAAATTTCGACTGTGGTTTGTCATATTTGTATTGCTATTCTGTTTTTTTTTTCTAAAAGGCTGGCTTATTCAAAGCAATACTCCTAGCTGTAGCATCTTCAGTATCAAGCACAGTTTTGACTAAGCAATAGCAATAGCAATTCAAATAGGAAGTTTGTAAACTACAAATCCTTTAAATTTCAATACATTTGAAATCTTAACAGCAATGATAGTTCAGCTTACAAATTAACCTTACAATACCCAACAGCACCATTGTGCATTTGTTCTTCAATGAATAACCATATCATTAAAAACTAAAAAGGACTATTGTGCATTCAAATTGACAAGACTTAAATAGCTACATTGGAGAATCGCCACAGAAAGCATGATCACATGTATTAAGTGCTAGAAAGAAGGAACAATCCCAATGAACAAGGTGGTTGCAGCAGTGGCGGCACAAGTAGGAACACTGAGACCTCCAGGACCAACAATGTCTTTGATTTCGGAATGTTCCAGATTATGCTTGTGTTTCATCTGCCACACAGAAACATATGAAATAGACATATCCATTAGAATTACAATTAGAATTAAGAAGAAAAAAAAAACGAGATACAGAAAGACTCACAGCTTTTTCAATTGATTCAAGCCTTTGTTCAACCTTTTCATCATGGAAATGGCGCAATGAATACCCTGAAACAAGAAATCAACCAATCTTACAATCAATGAACCCAATCAAATAATCAAATCAGATGATATGAATGGAAAGCACTGAGAAATGAAGACACCAATCCAAGCAGTGGCAACGGAGGCAATGGAAGTCCCAACAGTGAAGACCACGCGGTGCCTCTCGAACGCATCCTGAAAGAAACAATAAACACAAAACGACAATTGAAGAAGCAAAAACAACAATCAAAATGAATATAGTGAAAAATTGACATTGGTGAGGAAGAAGGTGTCGTTAACGGCGGCCCAGGAATTATTCCTTTCCCAAATAAACTTTCCCCTGACATGTTTTGTTCAAGGTCAAGGGAAAAACATCAATTTACTTATCTTTTTTTCTTTTTTTTTTTTTAAATCAAGGGTTTGGAACTAATGAAAATCAAGGGTTTGGAAACTAATAAAAATCAAGTAAGATAGAACTTACAAAGAGAAGGTCCAGAACAACAGCCAAGAAGAGAAAGAAGAGAGATTGAGTTGGGAGAAACAGAAAACGAGTTAGAAGCGGCGTAAAAAACAGGCAACGTCGTGCAGGTGGAACAACATTCACTCCTCCACCGTTCCTGGAGAAGAGGAAGAGTTAGGGTAGCAGCCAAGGAGTGCAACACGGAGACAGAGACGGTGAGAGGTGGGTATGAAAATTAAAATTAGATGGGCCTATTTTAGTAATTTTACATTATATTTTAGTCTTGTTTATATGTATCCAAACAGAATACTAGACATTACATCAGTATCTTGTCCATTGTATCCAAACACAATACACAAAGAGTAATTTTTAGTGTCTCTGTCTCAATGTCTCTGTCTCAGTGTCATGTCATGTCCTGGTTACAAAAACAAACGTAGCCTTGGTGATTAGATTTATATCTAATTGATTATTGAATACCCATGGGTTAGTTCTGATTTTGATGGTGGTTCGTGTTTAACTATGGAGGTCGTTTTTGTTGTTTCTTTGCTTCAGTAGAAAAGGTTATTAAGAAAGTCAAACAAATAAATAGAAGAAAAGAAGCTTGACCATTATTTTGGATTTTGATGTTGGTATCTAATATTTATACAAATGCAATTGAAGTTTATAGCATTCTAGTTCTAGGATCTGATTATGATATGTATGTTATCAGTTATGTCAATAATTTCTGTAAACTTGATCTATAATTTAAAAAAAATGTTTTGATTTTTATTCTGGATGTTTTGTAGTAAATAGCAGGAATCCAATTTGGCATCATTTTCTTGGAACTTTTCCATCTTGTTCCTGGAACTTTTTATATGTGAAGATCTCTTATCTGCATCTGCTTGTATAGTCATTGCCGATTCTCTAATGTCACCTCACCACCAAGAGAGCGGGTAACAGATCCGCCACTACATGCATCTATTTTGCAACATTCTTCAAGGGACCATTTCATACAAAATCCACTAGCAAAAAGGTCTCCTACTCCAGTAACATCTATAGCTTTTGCTTCCCCTATGGCTGGGACACGTACCACCTAACATGGAAAGAGAAACATAGTTCATGATAGCAAATAGATATTAGATCATTAATCACATGAGCTTTAAGCTAGTTCACATTATGATCGAGTGTCACAAATGTAAACTACCAAGAAAACCTAAACTCTATCTTAACGGTTTTCCAATTTAGATCATAATAATGTGCCTAATATGCATTCATTATGACACAGTAAAAACATTTTTGGCAAATAACTAGTCCCATGCTCCTATACATGGTGAATTTTGCTGATTTACGCACCTCCTTGCCATGTTTAGCAATGCATCCATTATTGCCCAAAGTTACCACAGCCTATTTGCAATATTTAGCTGGAACTTCTACAGCAGCAACTGGATCGGCATTATGCTCATCCCTGAAAACAATGGTAATGTAAATGGATGTAATGTACCAAAAGAGTGGAACAGAGGTCTATGTTGCCATACTCCAATAACTTCATAAGTGGTGGCTTAAAATCAAACCCTACTTCCAATAACTGATGATACCTCACTAGGCTATATGCAAGAAATTTGTTGTAATGCTTTCAATTTGAAATGATCTTGCCAATTTTTGGCATAGTTTTTACTTTCCAACTCAACTTATGTTTGGTGTAATAGGATCCATGAATGGTTTTATTCTATTGTCATTGAAGATCATGTTCGCTTCCAAAATTACAGTTTGGTTAATTCAGACGAGTGAGCAACCTTGTTAATAGCTAATTCTGGTTAAAATAAGATTGGATTATATTAAAACTCTTTATCAAAGTATATTTATAAAGATATTTAAAGAGGAATATATTATTCTGAAAACAATTTAGAATGATATATGAAGAAGTACATCATTGCATTACATTATTCTGATAACTAGAAATACAAAATACCACAGACTAAGTTTGATTGCAAAAAGTGATACATTTTAGAAACTAAAATTTATTGAATATATAATCTAGCAACTCCAACACACTTCATGTATCTTGGCACTAGCAGTAACCACCCAGGTCAAATGAGTCCATCCCAGATTAGAAATGCGGAGCGAATCTGCATCAATATGCAACCAAATGGATGTATCATGTATGTGGATATTCTACAAAATATGTAGAACCATAAATGCACTAAAAAAAATAAAAAATCAAGCTGCATTAACAAATCAAAAATAAAATTAGAACATCACAAATAGAATCATAAACACAGAAATTGAAATCAGATTTATAAAAACAAATTCCAAAATTTTATAACCCTTATAAACAGAACAAGAAAAATTCAATCAAACATATAACCAGAAAACAACAATTGAATGAAATCAATGAAGCAAATTCATACAAAAAAATTGAACAATAAGATAAATGGAACAAAAAAATTGAATTAAATCAATGAAGCAAATTTATGCATGAGGTTGAGGATCCATTGGAACTGAGACCTACGTCGCCGCTACTTGCTAAGGACGATGCCGCTGAGGAGGGAGAACGATGCGGGTGCACGACGACGGCAGAGAGAACGACGGCACTCCGAGTTTGAGAACGAACGACGTGAAGAGAGATACCGAGAATGAACGACGCGGAGAGAGAGGCTAAGAACGACGCTGGGAGAGGGACTGAGAACGGCAGCAATTGCTGGGCTGGACGGCTACGGCACAGATCCAGAGAAGAGTAGTGGTGGTGGTGGTAGTGGTTCTGTGTATAGAAAGGAGAGTGCAGTGAGTTTGGGGTAAAGAAATTAGGGTGGCTCAAAATGAATTTTAAAAACATTTGAGTGAATATAAAAAATTAATAATTATTATTAAACTCCTTTAAGAGTCATATTTATAATTTATATATTGTGCACATCACAAATGCTCAAAACACTTGAGCTTACTAAAGACAAATCCCACTTATTGTATGCAAAATCTTTAGCTGGTATAAAGATCAAAGTTGATTGATTAGTTTTATGATATCATAACCAAAATTCTCTTTAGCTGGTATTTTCTTGTTACTGGTACTTTCTCCATTCATAATAATCTTCTAAACTTTTAATAAAAAAAATAATCTGTTTCAAGTATATTCTTTTGTATTAAACTGTGGTTAGTATATTTATTAATTACGGATAAATGCAAAATAAAAACTACTTTAAAAAAAAGAATAATTAATTGACAGTTTGATCTTGATTATAAATTTCTGCTCAAAAATATTTATATATGAATATACAGAGAGGAATAAAGAATTTAAAACTAAAATACAGAGTTGCTTAGGCGATTTAAATTTGAATAATAAAGATATTTTAAATAAATTTAATTTTGATATACTTATAGTGTAAAGTAATTTTACACATACATCTAATTATATAATGTCACATCAGTAAAAATAACTACTTTTCACATTGACCGCGTAAATGATTATCTAAAAAATTGATATAATTGCAAGACTGTGTGAAATACTTTATACTGTCAGTACATCAAAATTAAACTCTTCTAAAATAATAATGGTTTATATTTATCTAAAAAATATTTTTAAAAAAATGAATATTCATTCTGTTTTAAAATAACTTTTATTTTTATAATTTTTTGCGTACACTAAAAATTGAATGTATCTAAACTTATTTTGTATCTAAATACATTAAATTTTTAATGTATTAAAATTAAAGAAAAAAGGGTCAAAATTACAGGTATTTTAAAACGGAAAAAATACTATTTTTATTTAACTGATTTAAGTATAGAAAAAATCTCTTGCCTCCATCCTCTAAATTAAGACATAAACTGATGTTATAAATTTATATGAACAAGGTTATGGTTGACTTCATGAGCAATTTGCCTAACATCACATTCACATTCACATTCAAGAGTGTTGATAGTCTCCATCATCAACACCTTCTTCTACTTTCTGAGTTCTGACTCTATATATAAGCCATAAACTTGGCTTCTCCATTCACACAACACCATTTGGTACATTCCATATATACTCTTTTTCCCTTCCAAGAATTTAACTTAATTAAGCTAATAAACGTCACATTAATTAGATAACATATGAATTATCATTTGCTTAATTAAGTTTTGGAGCTGTTGACTCTAAAATAGGGCGTTGCACTACTACTATGCACGCATTTTTTTCTCTTTTTCTGCATGCTAATAATTGCAGTTTGAATTATTTTTTGCAGGCTATTATTGTAATTAGTATTAATAAGCGTGTTGTGTGGGGATTAATATTCAATGAGTCAGCGTACGGCAGAAGTTATAGCAGAAACAAGAAGTGATTCTTCTTCACGTAGACATGGAGGAGGAGATGATAATTTTGTTACTGATCTGCCATATATGCACAGAGTTGGAACTCCTCCTAAGCAGTCACTCTTCCAAGAGATCAAGCATTCTCTCATGGAGACTTTCTTCCCTGACAGGCCCTTTGGCAAGTTCAAGGACCAATCTGGATCTAGAAAGTTCGTTCTCGCTCTCCAATCTCTCTTCCCCTCAAGAAATTCAGAGGCGATTTGGTTGCCGGACTCACCATTGCAAGTCTTTGCATTCCTCAGGTACGTACACGAAGATGATCTCAACTATCATTTTCACGTGAAGTTAATTTTATGCGAGTAGTCACCAGAAAACTAATGTATTTAGGTATACTTGTGTAAATACATAATTTTTTAACATGTAGTCAGTGACCACTTTGTTGTTTATAACAGGACTTTGCATATGCGAAGCTTGCATATTTGGATCCTTGGTATGGATTATGTGAGTATCATGATGATAATTGATAAGTTCTTATTTCTAAGTAATTAATTTCTTCTGCTAATTAATATTACCTTTTTTGCAGACGCAAGTTTTGTGGCACCTCTTGTGTATGCTTTCACGGGAACCTCAAGAGATATTGCGATAGGACCTGTAGCTGTGGTGTCCCTCTTGCTTGGGAGTTTGCTTTCTAGTGAGATTAGTGACACCAAAAGCCATGACTACCTGCGCCTTGCATTCACCGCTACCTTCTTTGCAGGAGTCACTCAATTGGTACTTGGAGTTTGCAGGTACATACACTACTATGCAAAAGCTTCATTATTTTCATTCATTCATATAGGCTTTGCCTAAAGTATTGTGCATTCATGAATGGTTATTGTAGGCTTGGTTTCTTGATAGATTTCCTATCTCATGCTGCCATTGTGGGCTTCATGGCTGGAGCTGCCATTACTATTGCACTGCAACAGCTTAAAGGTCTGCTTGGCATCAAGGACTTCACCACAAAAACTGATATTGTTTCTGTAATGCATTCGGTTTGGAGTAATGTGCACCATGGGGTAAATCTTTTCATCTTGCTTTATATTTATATATGTTTCAGTACATTTAGATGATGAACAAGCTCATAAATAATAATTGTTTTCTTAATTTCTGCTTACAGTGGAATTGGCAGACTATACTCATTGGACTATCGTTCTTAATCTTCCTTCTTATAACCAAGTATATTGTAAGAATCCTAATATTTTCCCTCCCCTCCTCTAATTTACTATGTCAAATACAAAATGATTGTCACTTTGATCAAAGTTATAATAATCATTTTTAAAGAAAAGTATTACATAAATAGCATGTCTAATAGGTCATGGGGACCATAATAAAAATGCACTAGCAGCTAAAAGTTACTTTTTACAAATATTAAAAATATACAACAGTTCTTAGCACATAGTTTATTCCTTTTTACAACTTGAATAACTGTTATATTGTGATAACAGGCTAAAAGAAACAAGAAACTCTTTTGGGTATCTGCAATTTCTCCTATGATCTCTGTTGTAGTGTCTACATTCTTTGTGTACATTACCAGAGCAGACGAAAAAGGCGTATCAATTGTAAGTACCATGATGATAATCTTGATTGAATATACTTCCTCTAAAGTTGAAAACAAAATTTAATCAAAGTATTTATATGATACTTCATTAGGTGAAGCATATCAAGAGTGGTGTGAATCCATCATCAGCTAACGAAATCTTTTTCAGTGGAAAATATCTAGGCGCTGGTGTTAGAGTTGGTATTATATCTGGCATGGTTGCACTTACAGTAAGAAAATTCTGAAGCTGATTCCTCAATCCACATAACATTTTTTATATTTAGCATAAGATGTTTCTAGAGAACGCAATAAAATCTTCTAGGCACTTATGCCGAATTCTTTAAACTACTTCAGGAAGCTGTAGCAATTGGGAGAACATTTGCTACAATGAAAGATTATTCACTGGATGGTAACAAAGAAATGGTGGCAATGGGAACAATGAACATTGTTGGTTCTTTGACATCATGTTATGTGACAACAGGATCTTTTTCTCAATCAGCAGTGAACTTCATGGTTGGTTGTCAAACTGCTGTATCAAACATTGTGATGTCCATTGTTGTGTTACTAACTCTGTTGGTCATCACACCACTGTTTAAGTACACTCCAAATGCAGTTCTTGCTTCTATTATAATAACTACTGTTGTAAACCTGGTGAACATTGAAGCAATGTTTATGCTCTGGAAGATTGACAAATTCGATTTTGTTGCTTGCATGGGAGCATTCTTCGTGTCATCTTCAAGAGTGTTGAGATTGGCCTTCTAATTGTGGTACAACGCAGATACTAATCTATTCAACAGATAACCATTTATGGCTTTCTTGCATCTCATCTCAGTAGTGTTTTAAGCTAATCTCATTTTGTTTATGAAGGTGGCAATTTCATTTGCCAAGATACTTTTACAAGTGACAAGGCCAAGAACTGCAGTTCTTGGTAAGCTTCCGGGGACTACTGTTTATAGGAACATCCAGCAATACCCCAAAGCAGCACAGATTGCTGGCATGCTCATTATCAGGATTGACTCTGCTATCTACTTCTCAAATTCCAACTATATCAAGGAGAGGTAAATTTATACACATTTTTAACTTGATGGGGCTGTATTTTTAAAGATCATTCTTTAATTAGTTATGATCTTATCCATGTTATGCTCTATTATTGTTTGTACCATAATTTAAAATGGTAAAGATTAGTTGCTAATATGATAATCTAAAAAATGTGGACTGTATCAATCAATAATGTGATGATATTAGTTTTTGGGTGGTTTGACTTTAATCAATGTAATTGTGGACTATGAATAAGTCAATTGATTCTTTTTTTGCAGAATATTGAGATGGTTGATTGAAGAAGAATCTCAGGGTGTGTGTGGTTGGGGGAATTATGCAACATTTCCAGGAATTTTAAGATGGGAATATGAAATTTTTGGTTCAAAGTTGAAAAAAACATTTCAAGGTAACTTTTATTCTTTGGAATTGAATTACCACTCATTCAATTCCCATCTCCCCCATGGTTATCTTTCATTCCAATGGAAATGGAATGTAAATAATGAAACAAAAAGACTAAATTACCCTTATTATTTAATACTATATTTCACTTCTTCTTCATTTTTCTCTGGAGAACTAAACCCTAGCAGAGCAGTTTTTTCCCCAAATTTGTGAGCTTCACCAACGCCACCAGCACCGGAGCTGGCACCGGCACCGGCACCGGCACCGCCGTCACTCTAAACAGAAGATTCGTCTCCTTCTCTTCTCCTATTCATGTTCGCACTGTTTTTCTCTATGAATTTTCTTTGAATCTTATATTAAGGTTTGAGTTTTTTTCCAAATCAGTGGAGGCTTCACCAACGCCACCACCATCGGAGCTACACCGGCGCCACCGTTACCCTAAACAGAAGACTGGTTTCCTTCTCTTCTTCAAGTTCATGTTCGCATTGCTTATTTCTGCGAATTCTCTTTGAATCTCTCATTAAGGTTTGGGTTCTTTTTATGCTTTCTACATCATATTACACTAATTTCCTGCAATAGACTGCTAATTTGATTAGCTATTTTTTATTTTGCTTGATTTTGTATACGCTCTTTGTGATTATGTTGCATGCAAACAACATGTTTGATGATTTGCCTTAATAAAGAGTTTAAGCTTTTGACATATTTTTACATGCTTAATTTGGCTTGAATCTGACAAAAACATATTTTTACATGCTTAATCTTGTCTTAATTTGGCTTTTCGTGCTGTGTACTTCATGAGCCATGCTACAATGCACTACTAAGCTTGCATTACTATTGCTCTGCTTCTTTATCCTGTTGTCTTGATGAATTTTACATACTAGTAACAATATAAAGTTGTTTTGGTGGCAATTTAATTTTCAGCTACAGGATCTGTGGAATCTAGTTTTCCAGTTTTAAAATGTATTTTGGTGTGCATGTTCTGGTATATTTGTATGTTCTGGTGATATTTGTTACAGTTTTGTATGATAGTGCAAGTTTGTTTGAAGTTTCTGTTTTTCTGAAATGGGTGTCTCCCATGATTTCTCACTTCACGGGTCAATGCTTTTGTGTCATTGAAATGTCTCCATTTGGTAATAATGTGTCTCTGTCTCTCTATGTTTGTGTGTGTGCATTTTCAAGTAATGTTTGTTTTTCTTACTTTGCTTTTGGTAATTCATTTGATTTGGTTTTAGTTCTTGATTGTCACTGTTAAAAGTGCTTCTGAATTTGAGTGGTTGGTCATTTTTTGAACTCTGTCATTTGTTCAGAGAAACGAGATTGGGTTGGTTAAAGGCAAATACAGTGAATCTACACCAGTGTATCAGCTTCACTGATTCGTAAGTGTTCAGATCTGAACCACAATACATTATTCCTAATATACTTCGAGATTTAATTCCATGATATCAATTTTGATCTGAGGCACCCGCTTTTTCTTTCACTATTTTGTTTTTCCCCCTTTTTTTCACACCTTCGGAAAGTGGAAGCTCTATTTTTTTTAATCTATTTAGCAATGCATATTCTGCGTTATTGGATTTTTAAAAATTGAAACTGGCATTCTACTTGTGTGAAGAATTGAAGTTCAAGTTTTTTTCTTTTTTTCCATTTATTATTTCTCTACTTGAATTATAATTATTTCTTTGAGGTATTGTGTGTGAAAAATCCATGTTTAAGCTTGCAAATGCAGTATTTCTTTCTATTCGCAAATGATGACAAATAGACAGGGACATCAGCACTCGAAGGAGAGTGATGACTTAGTCTAAAATGGGAATCTCTTTGATGCGTTCATATAAAATCTACAATCTGTTATTATATTTTTCGTATTAGCCATTTGTTTCATTTAGGGATTAAGCATTTTGATTTTATATCGCATCCTTTGTAGCTATCAGTGTATCACTCATTTTCTTATGAATATGGTTATGGCAATGTGTGTTTATTTATTTTGTTCCCTAATGTGTTAATTTTCTGCTGATTTTTCATTTGTCAATGAACCTGATGTTAAAATCTATTTTGTTTTTCAACATATGTATGTTATTGTTTTTACTCTATTGAAGAACCCATCGTTTTAACTTTTAAATCAATTTTCAAATTATACTTGGCCTTTGCTTAATGCAGACACCTTACTAGTGGTTTGGCCAATGATGTATTCTATTGCACGTATTATCAGATATATGTATCTGATGAAATCTTAAATTGTCACTACCTCTGAGGCCATCCATCTTGTATAGTTAAATCTTTTTACCGGTCTTTGTTATTTGGAAGGGGGGTTGAATCTATGCCTTCCTTTTGGTTGCTGTTATTACCCTTTTAAAACAAATTTGCAATTCTGATTCTGTTTGAACTCAGCAGCGGAAATTTATGAGACAATTTATTTTTGTCTCATGAATATCAGAAAACAGAACACAGCAGAGAAGAGAAAAGCTAACACCAGCATGTATCCTGGTTCGGTTGCCTTGTGCTATGCAACCTACATCCAGTCTCCTCCACAACTATGGAAGAATTTTACTATAGTTAACAGTATTACATACACCAATAACACAGGATTGACCCAATCCTTTCACACTCAAGTTCTAACCTAACTTGACATTGGGTATGCTAATACCTAACTATACCTCTTAGTGCTAACCCAACTAAGAAAGGGATACCTTACAGGTACAAGATACAAGACACAATCATACCTAAAGAAATCAGAAAACAACTCTAGGCTTTTCTCTTAAGTGTATCTCTCAGACTTTTTCAACTCATGGCTTTTTCTCAAGCTTTCTCACAGTGTCTTTTCTCTCAAGAAATTACAGAAAGATAAGCTTAGAAAAGTACATTACAATCAGTAAAACATGAAGGAGATTGACTTCATCAGCAGCCTCTTTGCTATGTGCAAAACCAGATTCACAAATCTCAGCTTGAGTTCTTCAGTATTGGCCGAATGCTTCTTTGAAAGAAAGCATTATCCAAGTAGAGGAACTTCTTAACAGAACACTATTCTTACACTCTGGTTTTCTCTCCTTGCTTTCTGAATGAACAGCAAGCTTCTTTTATCTCTTTGCATGTGGCTGAGTTCTTCTTCCAAGGTCAACACCTTGAGCCTTGAGCTTCACCAACCCACAAGCTCACTTTTTCTTCTCAAACATCAAAGTAGAACCTTTGCTTCTGACTTTTCCAACTTGACCGAAAGCCATGAAGGAGTAACCGAAATTGTCTTCCAATGGTCAACCAAATCTGAACCATAGAGATGCAACTTGGTCCCCAAGAATCTCTTGTGACCGTGGATTTGTAGTAGTGAAGAACAGAGATCAACTTTACCTTGAATGCCATTTTCGGATAGTGCAGAGAGTTGGAAAGAAGGGATGAAGATCTGATGCATGCAAGATGAGATGGATTACCTTTAACCTAAGCTTGATTTGGATTAGATTTTCTGCTTTAGCTTCTGTGCTTCAAGCTTAGATTTTCTCTTTCTTGCTTCTTTGGTTACTGGCTTATGGAGGAAGCTTTTCTTCTCTTTCTTACTTTTTGTGAAGTTGATTTGACTTGGTCAGAAAGTAGAAGAATGTTGCACTTCAAGAGGGAGAAGACTTCAATCTTACAAAAGAAGCCTTGTGAGATGGATACGGGTTTGGATTGAATTTCCATAAAGCAACCCGGTTGGCCCATCAGATCCTTTGGCTTTGTTTCTTTTGGGCTGAGCTTGATTATTTACCCATCAGCCTTGCTAAATTTTTATTATACCATTGGGCTGCTTAAAAATGAATTTGGCCTGCAATATGAAATAAATAATTAGCAGCATATACTTATTAACACTTAACTCTAATTATTTATTTTGCCCAAAAATAATGTTTGTCATCATTAATT
>NC_029793.2:124499820-124507332 GCF_000816755.2 Arachis ipaensis
AATTAAAAAAAATAATGTAAAAAATAATAATATTTAATTAGCTTTATATTTAATTTTAGTCATTAATATTTTAATTTGAATGAGTAAGGGTAATTTTGACATATTACATAATGACCAAAAAATTTAAATTCAACCAAACAAAAATTTAGTCATTCCTAGGATTATTACATAACATTCCAAGACATTAAAATTTATAACCAAACATAGGTATCCTATATTTCAAGTAATCTTATTCCTAGGTATTATATTCCTAAGAATGACATTTCTAGTAATAAAATTTAATCTTTGAACCACACGCACCCTCAAAGGACAGAAAGTGAATTACCGGGAATACAGAATCTCATTGTTGAAATGTCATGTAAGACTTTCTTTCTACCAACAAGTCATTATTAATGATAGTAATTCTGATGCATGAACTTAATTATAATTGACCTTGTCACATTGCAGCTGTTACTGATATTGACACAAGTGGCATCCATGCCTTTGAAGAATTATACAAGACCCTTCAGAAAAGAGAAGTTCAGGTATAATGATAATAATATCACAACAATAATAATGCTGATGTCATGTACAAAACAATTGTGATTGTATTAATTATGTTCATGTGTGTTTATATAAACAGCTTATATTGGCGAATCCGGGGCCAGTTGTAATAGAGAAGCTCCATGCATCCAAGCTTACCGATCTAATTGGAGAAGATAAAATATTTCTCACAGTGGCTGATGCTGTTGCAACTTTTGGTCCAAAGGGTGTTAAATAAAACATATCTGTTTCAAGATCAAATTCAAGTGTTGATTGAAGCCACGGTTATAATTAAGATGCTACAAATACAAACGGGTGGGGATTAGTATAATATTGTTTAATATATAGTCTTATAGGGAATTATTATTAGTCACCTTGATCTGTCTTCTATGTAGTTTCATTTAATTTTGTTTGTCTTTGATTTTACGTATAGTCCCAATTAATGTATAGAAGCAAAATTACATATTCTGTTTTTCAACTGGTAGTTGTGATTTACAATACAATATACTTTAAGGTTGCATGAAAACCAGTGAAGATTAGAATATTCGGCTTCATGATTTGGTGGACTGAGAGGGTTACAATGGATATAATAATTGGTGTGTGGATAAGAGCTCGCCAATAATGGATGCTAATATCATTTTATAAACAAATAATGTGGGAGAGTTGAAAGAGTTCACTTTGCTTATACTTGTTGAACATATACTCATAATAATGCAATTATTGTATTAACAAAATGACATACTTCAATTACCATCATTGGGATATCATCATATTGAAACACTATAAGCATAGAGCATTATTTATCTTGTTTTTCAACCCTGTTTTATATTCAGATAAGTTATATTAATATTCATAAGTGCTCTATATATGACTTTATCTTAAGCATATTAGGTACTATGTTACACACATTATCCTTTGAAGTTGGAATGTTTGATTCATCAATTGTGGAAAAGTTAATAGTTTTCTTAGATTGGAAAGGAGTCTACAGTCTACACTGTTATTATTATGTTTTTTTTTCTCCCTTAATACTAAACTCTCGTAATAACATTAGGGTGCTTAAGTAACTCTAAGATCAAATTTCTTGATGAACATAGTTTAAGAGGCGCAAACTGAATTAAACCGTAAACCAATAACAAAGAAAATATAAATTTCGAAAATTAAAATAAGTATCATATATTCAGTTAAATGATATATAAGGTACCGTACAATAGTTAATAAAATTGTTATTTTATAAAACAAATTACGTGATGATCATCAATTATTTATTTGTACAGTTCAATATATGCTAAAATAATTATATTATTAATTAGGACGGAGTTAACCCTTGTAAACATATAATTAAGTTTTATCACTTTATGTATATCTGCACAACGTATTTAAAATGTTTATACACGTCCCTTCATATCGTCAATTATCATTTGATTTTTAGTTAAAATAATGCGAGATGTACGATTAATTATTATTGTAACACCCAGAACTTTCGAAAAATAATATTATCAGTTAATTTTAATTTATTTATTTGTTAAAAACTTTATTTTTAGAAATTATTTTATTAAAAGTAATTAAATCAAGTCTTGATAATTAAATTAAAAATTTTACTTAATTTTATAATTATTGAATAATTTTTTATATTTAAATTATACAGCTTAACAGTTGTAAAAGAATAAGAATTTTATACAATTTAGTTAAATAATTGAAATTCTAAAATTTAATATTTTAATTTTTATAAACAAAAAATAAATTATATTATTTTTAATTTTTAAATTAGAATACGTGATTAAAAGCTGATTAGTAAATTGATAATTAATTAGTATTTTTAAATAATTTTAAGAGATCAAATTAGATTTCAATTTTATATAATATACTTTAATTTTATTAAAATTGACCAAACCCCAATTTACCCAAAATTCTTAATCTCACTTTTGTCCCAAATTAAACCCTAATTCTACCCTAACCCCTAGCCACCACCGCCACACTTTTCCCCCTTTCTCCCAAAAGAAGCATAGCTTCAGATTAAACTAAGAAAGAAAAAAGAGAAGGGAAATGGAAAAAGGGGAAGTAGGGAAGGGAGAGTGAGATCCGAGAAAGTAGAGAGGAAGAGAGGGTTGCGTCGGGGAAGAAAAGGAGAGGAAGAGAGGTCTAAGGGAGAAGACGGAGATCTAGCCGTCGCGCCAACCGCCGTTTTGCCGAGTTGCTTCGTGGCGCCGTCCTGCCCGAACCGCCGCCATCATGCCACCGACTGAGGAGGCCGAAGGTTACTATCTTCGAAGCTCCCATCGTCACTGTTGAGCAGAGCCGTCGCCTCTGGATCCGTCACCGCCACTGTTCTCTCCGCCATTGCCGAGTCTGACCCTGCGCCTTGCCGTCGTCGTGTTGCTATTAAGGGAGAAGGGAGCGCGAACGACAGCCATGGACAGAGAAGAGAGCTCGCATGCAGAGGAGGTGAAGTCGTCGCTATCACCATCGCGTGTGGAGTCACCGCCGTGCCCAACCGTCGTCGCCGCCGTTCCTCCACCGTCGCCGAAGGTCCATCACCGCAACTGAAGCCTCTGCCTTATTTATTAATCGAGAAGCCTGAAAAAGGAACAAAATAAAATCGCGAGCACAAACACACACGTATCGAACATCGCCCGATCGATAAAGTAGAGAAAAATAAGAACTTAACGGAAGAATAGAATAAGGAGACATGTATAAATATATATGTATAATATCTATTAGTCTCGGCAGTAGAGTTTAAACCAGCTAGAGTTACAGAAGTAAAACAGTTGATAAACATAACCTGTCTCTCCACGAATACATCGTACTCCTTTATAGGCAACTTTTCATAGGAAACAACTACATGATATAAGTTTTCCAAAATAAGAGAAAAGAGATGCTAAACAAAATACAAAACAGAAATCAAAGTAAACTTTACTGTCTTTCAGATGAGTTACAGTTCACTGCTGAGCACTAAGACCTACATCTGAAAAATAAAAGAGATATACAGAATGAGAACCTCCAATCCATAGGTTCCCAGTACAGTAAAAATGCCAAATAAATACAATCTAAGACAATATGAAATTCACTAAGAAATCTTAATCTCCATGCATCAATATTTCCATCCTGGGTTCTCACTAATTCGTAATTAGGCAACTATCATTGTAAGACCCAGAATTTTCGAAAAATATTATAATGAATTAATTTCAATTTATTTATTCATTAAAGTCTTTATTTTTAGAAATTATTTTATTAAAAGTAATTAAATCAAGTTTTTGATAATTAAATTAGAAATTTTACTTAATTTTATAATTATTGAATAATTTTCTATATTTAAATTATACAGCTTAACAGTTATAATAAAATAAGAATTTTATACGATTTAGTTAAATAATTGAGATTTTGGAATTTAATACTTTAATTTTTATAAACAAAGAAAATTAATTATATTATTCTTAATTTTAAATTAGAATACATGATTAAATGCCAATCAATAAGTTGACAATCAAATAATATTTTTCAATGTAATTTTAATGGATTAAATGAGATTTTTAATTGATACTCTATACTCTAATTTAATTAAAATTACCAAATTCTAATTTATCTAAAAACCCCTATTTCACATTTGCTTTGCCCTAAATTAAATTAAACCCTAAACTCCTTTGCTTTAGCTGCACCGCCACCCCTCTTTCATCCCTTTCATTATAACACTACTCACCCACAATCCCTAATTCAGTGCTGCTACCCCCTCACACACCTTCACCTCAGCTCCACACATACTCAGCCTCACTACCCTCTCATTGATACAACACACACGCACAGCTCCGCACTCACCGACGGAAGAGAAGGAAGGGAGCGCCAGGGGAGGAGAAGCTCGCCGCCGTCAACCCCGCCGTCGCCGTTCGCGAAGTCCGCGCTAGTGCCGTCGCGGAGGAACGTCCCTGTCGTCGCAAACTATCGCCATCGCCGAACAGGATCCATCGTCCTCGCTGGGAAGCATGTCGCCACTGCTGCTGTCCATCTAGCCCGAGCCGTCGCCGTCGCTGTCGGTCCGCCTTGGAGCCTTTGCCGTCATCGATGGGGTTGAATCCGCCGCCGGTTTGAGCTGGGGGAAAGGAAACGCGTATAGGAAAGAGAGCAGGGGGCTTCGTGGCAGCTCCATCGCACCGCTCCTGCCAAGCCACCGCCAAGTCCTGCCGCCGATCGGAACACTAGCCACCACCATCGAAGACGCCACCACCGCCACTGCTGTCAATTGGGATCAAAATTGTTGCTGTGTTCCCAGAGCTGTCATGGAAGTGGTTGATTCGGTCCCAATTCCTCCATTGTTGAGACTGTAAGCTTTAATCCTTGTCTTGGTTTCATCCTGTTTCTCTGTCTTTCTCCTGTTCTAGCTAAGGGAACCTATGTCTCTGTTTAGTACTACTACTCTGTTTTCCTGTTTGTTGTTAGGACCTTTATGGTGGTGTTGAGGTCATCAGAAAACTGTTAGATTTGCTGTTGATAAGTTTGATATTGCTACTTCAATTCTGGTTTGCTCTTCTCCTTGATTACGTTCCATTTGCACATTTTTTTTGTCATTCCCATGCTTCTTTTGATTTAATTCTAGTATATGCCCTGTTTTGAAATTCTCAGGGCTGTGTTCACTTTCGATACCTATTTAATTTGGATTCTCTATTCTGCTGTAACTACCATTACCGTCGTGGATTTATTGTCGCTGCAGCCATGAAACGAAAAGGGAAGGGGAATCGTCACGTTTGATTTCCTTGGATTTCGACACTTTGAGGTAGGGGTTTGTTTAAAAGTTAACATATTTTGGGGTTGAATACCTGATGAGTTTAGTGGATTAATGCAAGTGAATTAATTTCTGTGCTGAAAATGACTTTCTGCTGTGATTGAAATGGTGGCTAAATTGATTATTGATTTATCATTTTTTTGAGTTTCTGGCAAAAAAATGATTGAACAGGTTAATTTTGAACCTTGGTTTGAAAATGATCTTTTATTGATTATGCAAAATGGTTTTGATTGGGCCGAAGTTGAAAAGAGGGGACTCGTAATGGGTGGAAAATTCCAATTTTTAGGGGAGGTGCTGCCGAAATTTTTTTAAGAATTTCGAAGAAGTTTTGACTGTGATTTCGAAGATGGTTTTGATTTAAGTATCTTTAATAAGAGAAGTATGTTTTGAATGTTTTTAAAGATCATTAAAGAGACTTGTATTTTTTTATGATTTGGTTAACTTGTGGTTTTAAAACCCATTTGTTTTCTAATGATGAAATGAGATTTGATTAACTAGAAAAATACTTTAAAATAGTAAATTGAGTATAAATTTAAGGATTTGGGAATAAAAAGGTGAGTTTAAAGTTTTTAATGAAATTGAACATAACAGTTAAGAGGGAGAAAGTTATTTTAAGAAATATGATGAAATATGTGTGGTATTGGTTTGGAGGCGAACTTAGTGAATTGTTTGAGGGTTGTCCTTGAAATTGAGGTAGGATTTAGTGACAATTGGGTTGTTTGAGATCTGGTGATGATTCTGGTTATAGTGTTGTGGGGTGATGACTGAGATTGATGACGTTGGTTATGATATTGATGACAAGATTTGTGATGAAAGAAACATGGTTGAGAATGATGTGGATTCTTGATGAATTATGATTGAAATACTCTTATGGCTTATTTATTTGAATTATCTGAGATACGAGTTTCCCTGGGTAAAGTACCGTGGCTTGCCACCACGTGTACCAGGTTGAGACTCGATACTCTGTTGACCCTACGACGTAAGTGTGACCGGACACTATATAAATTTCTGGGAATGTTACCCCTATTGAGAAATATTGATTATTTGAGAAAAAGCTATGCATAGACTCTTGGGGATGCACGTCGGGGGACAGTCTAAGGACAATTCAAACTTGTCGGGTTGGCTGGATAACCGACAGATGAGCCTCATCAGCCATAGGACAGGCATGCATCATATGCATTTGTATGTTTTGATTGAATGTGCAGTTGTTTTGGTTTGCCTAATTGCTTAGCCATGTTTATCTGCTACTTGTTTTACTTGCTGTACTTGAATCATATCTGTGATTTTCTTTGTTTGTTTTGTTTGTGTGTGTCTATCTGAGAAATCCTTTTCGGTGGAGGCGTGAAGAGGGTGGTTCATGGTTTATGGTAGTGAAGGTTGGGGCAGGTAGACTAGGTGTCACTTGAGTATTCTAATGTAGTAGTGAGCGAAGTAAGTTGGACAGAAAGTCACTAAGCACGTCTTTGGTCCTTTTGTTTCTTTAAGCTATTAATCCTTCTGATTTGTAAGTTAAATGAATTTTCTTTAAACACCTTTTAAAATAAGTCTTCCACCAAACTTCTTCAAAAGCTATTTTAAGAATAAACTGCTTTATAATGGAATTAATTCTATTTGCAAGTATTTCTTTACTTTAATGGTATTCCCATCCCTACTGAGAACGTGTGGTTTGTTCTCACCCCAAAATCTTCCACCCTTTCAGTGATAGGTTCGAAGACTCAGTTTGAAGCTGCGGGCGATTATTGACTTTATCTATGCGTTGTGTTACCTTTATAGAATTCCCTCGCTTGTTGCTTAAGATTTTTATTTTATACAGAGGGATATGTATTGCACCTGAGTTTTATTTTGACTTACTTGTATAAGATTTATTATTATTAGTAATTATGTAATTATTGTTAATTGGTGATATCTGATATATGATTTTTAATGAGTTATAAACAACTTTCTAGCATTTTATTAAAGATTGAAATGCGAGTTCGAACTAAAGGCTCAATATTAAATGGTTAGTAAGGAAAACCGGTTAGTAACACCTTACTTTTGGTACAATCATGACGTATTGAATGTTGGGTTGTTACAATTATCGTTTCATACTATCACGTAATTAATATATTACTAGATTTTGACCTGCATGATACGCAGAAAATTTGAATTATAATTTTATATAATATTTTTTATTAGATTTTATAAATTTTTATAAATAAAATAATATATATTTATATGAA
>NC_029793.2:124507414-124508150 GCF_000816755.2 Arachis ipaensis
TTAAATAGTAAATTTTAAAAAGTTGTTCAATATAATTTTTTACTTTTTTTATTTTTAGTGTCTTTTTTTTTTATTGAGTTTTAGTAATTAGTAATACTTGTTTTATTTTTCTCCGCTTAAATGTTTGGAGTAAAATGTACTTGTCATTTAATTTTTTACATTGTTGATTGTGTTCTTTTTTTTTTTGCTGTTGCAATTTGTTGATCCATCTATTTCTATTGTTGGTTGTTGGATGTGTTTTGGTTTTTGTTTGTTGGTAGTAGATTTTCATCAGATGATATTAGCGTTGGTGAGTCCAATTTCTTTTTTAAAGGGTAAAATTTTATTAGTAAGTGTCTAAAAATATATAAATGTTAAATAAGAGTGTTTATTTGTAACATAGAGATTAATATTATGCTTTAATATTAATACATATTTGATTTATTTTAAGGATATTTTTTATTGGACATCACTTTGTGGAACAAATGTCTTTGTCACAGTAAATTTTTGAGAACTTTTCTTTAAGTTGTAATCATAAATCTTTTACACTATTGCATTTGTATAAGATTAATTTATAGTTAAAGAATCCATCTAAAAATAAATTCATAGAAACAACTAAGTAGAAGTTGCAATAATAATAATAATAATAAATTGACAAAAGTTTCGGATGGTTTACAAACATATTTTCTTAAAAATTGATTAGTGAAAAAAATATTAAGGACAATATAATATTAAATAATTATTAAAATATCACATT
>NC_029793.2:124508368-124509160 GCF_000816755.2 Arachis ipaensis
TAAAATTATAGCATTGTTCTTTTGTTTTTTTTTTCCATAAAAAATGTTGGCAAAACAACTTAGGATAACAAACGTGGAAATAACAAATCAAATTTTATGAAATATTATGTTTTTTATTTTTTAAATGTATTTGTTATGTATTTTGTGTATTTTTAATTTATGATTTTATTATAATAGACGTGGTTCATTTTGTTGGTGATGTGCTGGATTTTTATATTTTTTATGAGTATTTTGGTTTCTAAATCCTTTATTATTATTTTATTATGAAGGCATTATACATACATGATATTTTGATATATTTGTGTGTGTATTTTTTTAATTATGAAAATTTGGGTTGGTCGAGTGATTCATTTAGTCGTCTGCTTAAGCAAGTGTTGGGAATTCGAATTTCATCTCGTATGTGTAGAAATTCATTGATCCTCTTAAATGAAACTCAAATTCACAATAAATTGTTAACTTACTGGGTATCGTGGGAAGTCAAAAAAAATATATCTATACCTAAATTTTATTATTTTTTTGTCCCCACAACTAAATTTTTCTGGTCCATCACTAGTTTTAACATTGTCTTTTTTTATTAGGATTTTTTTTTTCGCCGTTTCAATACGACTATTTTGCATAATAAATTTTGACGATGATCATGGATTTTAAAAAATATTGGATCAACATATGAATTATACATGATCAAGTTATAAGCATTCGTATTTCTTTTAAGAAAGAAGAATAAAATACAATAAGATTACAAAATAAAAAATATATATTTATATTGTTCTTTATTATTTATGATTATTAAAA
>NC_029793.2:124509703-124511023 GCF_000816755.2 Arachis ipaensis
TTTAGTGAAATTTTAAAAAATATTTTGTACATTTAATTTTTATTTCTTGTAACATTTTATTATTTTAGTGGCGTTTTAAGAATTAATTTTTTTTCCTTTGTAATGTGACTGAAAGGTATCAGATTGAAAAAGAGAGGAATTGAAAGAAGGAAGAATCAAGAAAAAAGAATAAAAGAACCAAGAAGAGAGAGTTGAGAACAGAGAGAAGAAGAAGCTTCTAGAAAAGAAGTGTGTAACTGAATTAGTTGCTCAACACCGTTCAATAGTTTATTACACTATATCAAAGTGTAAAGACAGCTGGCAGTATAATAGAGTTAACAGGCTTTAGCTATTACTAACTCAATTAGTTCTTATTTTCTCATAACCTCTATCAGCGGCCTTAAAATCAATGTAGAATATGATAATTATACATTAAAATTTAAACTTGTAATATTTTGTAATTTTAGTAAAATTTTAAAGTAAAATTATTATATCAATTTATATTGAATTTTATTTTTTTGTAATGTTTGATAATTGTATTACATTAATTTATATTAAATTTAAGGAGAGGTTTGATAATAATTTTGATTTTTTTTTGTATTTAAAAAAAATAAAAAACTAAAAATAAATTTAGAATCACTTAAAAGTGACGTAATATTATAATAGAAACTTAGAAGATTAAGAATAAATATAAAGACTACCTTTAATTTAGGAGTGGCAAAACGGGTTGAACCCGTCGGGCTGACTCGCTAAACCCGCTAAAAAGGGCGGGTCGGGCTAGGATTTGGAGCCTGCCAAATTTTAACGGGGCGGGGCGGGCTGGTCCGCCGGGCCGAAGATTTTTATTTTTCTTTTTTTATTAAATAAAAGAGTAATTACTATTATAAAATTAATAATTATAAAATTTTTAAATATTTTTTTGTTTTTGTTTTTATTCTTCTTTTCGTTATTAACTTTATTTCGGTTTTTTCTTTCTTCTTTCTCTATCCCTATCTCGTAGGTATAGCGTTTGAATCAATAGAGAACCCCAATCCTTCTACCAATTAACATCTTAGAAGATTTCACAAAACCCCTGTCGCTTAGCTTTTGACTTTTCAGAAATATATTAGCTGATGAATTAGTAGTTGTTGTTCTTGTTTCTTTAGTACCCTTATCCCGAGATACAATTTTTATTCAAATAGGATATACATCATGAATAGATATGCTCTGGGACGGAAGGATTCGAACCTCCGAATGGCGGGACCAAAACCCAGTCGTATATTTGTTCGAATTATGTTTTTTAAAATAAAGATAGTTCTATTGATAAATATTATTTTGAACATTTTTATTGAAGTTAAAAAT
>NC_029793.2:124511188-124521187 GCF_000816755.2 Arachis ipaensis
TAAAAAAAGGATAGTAAAAAAATTATATTATAATTTGACTATTTTTTATTTGTATTTGATTTTTAATTATTATTTTTTAGTTAATTTTAATGAATTTTATTTAAAAAAAAAGAGTCAAGCGAGTTAGTTCGCCAACCCGCTAATCTGCCAAGGCAGGCTAGCATTTTAAATCCATTTTAGTTAGTGGGACGGGCCGGTCTGACCCGTTTATAGAACGGGCCTAAGCGGAACGGGACGGATTAGAGCGGTTTGACCTGCTTTGCCACCTCTACTTTAACTGTTTGTTAATATATAAATAATAGATAAGTTAAGAGTAGTAAATTAATTTTTTTTTTTTGTTTTAGTATCGTAATTACAATTCTGCCGTCTGCATAATTGATTAACTTATAGAAAATTTATGAAGAACCGCCAATTATATATGATTTCCATCCGACCACATGCTACATTGTTACGTTCATTCACATCCCACATAAATAATTTAGATAAATCTATACATGTTTTAAAAAAAGCATATATTTCAACTGGCATACACATTGCACTTTTGCATAATATATATACTAGTACCAAGTTTTTCAAAGTTGGAAAGGCATTTTAAATTTACATGTAATTCTTTTTCTTTTTTCCGGGGCCCCATCACATGTAGGTAAGCTTCCAGACAATGCTAAACAGTCGGTAAATTCTATATTTTATAACTTATTATGATTATGTTATTTAGTTATTCAAAAGAAGTATAGATTAGTGTGTAGTCATATATTGATATACATGCTTTAATTTCGTTATTTATCAATTTTATTTCTATTTCATCACTTTTTACTATCTTAACTAGCTAAATTTTTTGTCGTATTTATAATAGGATATAATATATGTCTTTATATATACTAGTAAGTATGTGTATTTAGAGAATGAAACACACACAACAATTTAATATTTTTAATTGATTAACTTTACATGTTTTTTATTAAATTATGGTTATCGCAAAATATAAAAATTATAAAAAAAAAATACACATTTAACGACAATAGTTGTCTCATTTATTTATACAGTACTTAATATCCTATTAATTATTGAAATTACAACAAATAATAAGAGAAAAATACTAAATATATTAGTCTGTCGCACCTTTAACATAATAAAACTCTGTGTGAGTAATGTGACTTAGTTATTAGTATTACGAAAATTAAATCACCCAGATCTGATGCAAATTAAAAAAAACTTCAATCATGGAGGGGGAAAAAGTTTTATTATTAGTATGAAAATTTCAGTGTTGTCAGTCAATAATAATGTCTCTAAATTTATTTAGACATTGACTTGTTCGTATTATTAAGGTGCTCAAATTCTACAAGTAGAAAAATGACGAAAGAAGAGAAAAATTATTCAAATAATTAATGGATATAGTTTAAGCCTGCACTATCCTCAATCAATGATTTTATCCAACAAATTGGGATTAAAGTTTCATTTAACGGTACATATTAAAGTGCGTGTCATTATTTAGATATTACGTTTATTTAATTAGACTACTTCAATATCTACATGCATAACTGAATTTCTTCCCTACCCTCAATATAAATACACAACAGCATTGGATATATAGTCATGCAAAAAGAAAGAGAATATATTATAGTAGTGTATGTCCATAAATATAATCAGTATGAAGGCCATTTTTATTGCATTCTTACTTTTGGCTTCCTTGGCCGGAAAGAGCTTCTTCCATGGACTCCCAGGTTCAACCTCCTGATGTTGCTATTGTAATTCCCATGGATGGTTTCCATCTTTATCGTTCTGAACTAGATGTAATGGAGGTTAGCATCTTTCTTGTGCTTACCATTAGTTGTTGTCAATATGAATTTTCATTCATATTTCATTTCATCTCTTCACATCATTCATGATACTGTTCTTGAAAGTTCAAAGTGCTGATTTGCATACTGTAATATCTAATAGGTAGTCTATAAACATTGGAAAATGAACATGACATTTTTATTTGTTGATTTCTTGGAGGTAGAACCAAAAAGTAGCGAATGAGAGTGTGAAGTGTAACATAAGCAAATAGAGCAGGAATAAATAAGGCACACAGCAAATCTTCCAGCTTACTTCTTATGAAATCAAAAGGTCTTGACCACACAAAACCATTATTTTCTCCAAGCATATCCATAAAAGAGAGAGAGAAATACAGGCTAGACTCAAAGCTACAATACAAGTGTAGATTTGAACACCAAATCTTGTATATTGCTTTGCTCCATAGACTTAGCCACCTAAAGTTTCCAATGCACATGACATTCCAAACTTGAAGCCAGAGACAGCACAAAGAGAGGTAGCAATAGCTGTGCTAGAGAGAGCAAGCTTTCCCAAATGACCAACCATCATCATGGAAATTATCTGAAGAAAATAGGTTGACAAGTTGACAGTTATCATAGGCAGTGCTAAATAACCAACACCCTTAATCTCTTTTGCCACTACACTCCATGTTATGGTTCCTGAAAAACCACCACCTTCTCCATTTTCTTCTCTTTTTGGCCCTTAATATCTTCCATTAGAGAAGCCAAAAGGGGAGCATGATACACTGTTTGAGAATCAGTAAACGGTAAAGAATGAGATTTGCCTATGCAACAAGAGGGACAAAACGACTTATTTGAAGAAAAGGGGAGATTACATTGCTGTAAAACTTTTGAGACTACATTATGTGAGGCATGTCCAAGACGAGCATGCCACAACATGGATTGATCTGAAATTGACTCCACCGAGCCAAGAAGTGCAACAGGTGGGTGTACAGGATGAAAATTTAGCAGCTTATATATGCCTTTTTCAACAGTTCCATTCAAAAGTAGTTCCTTAGAATCCTGAGATTTGACACAGCAACCATGAGAGTGAAATTCGAAAAAGACATTATTGTCACGACAAAATTGATAGACACTTAGTAAGTTCTTGGTTATATCAGGCACTAGTAGTAATTTCTGCATAATAAGAGTTTTAGAGCTCAATTCAATTTTAAAATATGCTTTACCAACACAATTAATGCTTAAACCTATTTTGTTGCCAACAACTACTTGTTCTGGACCATCATAATTCTCCTTTTCAGCCACATTCTGAAGGACAGATGTCATATGATGTGTTGCACCTGAGTTTGGGTACCACACAAACTCATTGAGAGTTGCTGGATTTGCTAACACATGGTTGTAATTGGCCCCTGGTTGCTCAATTTTCTGAGGCCTGTTGCTGGTCCTTCCATGGAATTGATCTGAAACCTGAGATTGTGAATCTTCTTCATACCTGTACCAACATGTTTTGGTTATGTGGCCAACCTTGTTGCACAACTGACATTGAGGCCTATCATAGTGTGATCTCTCATAATTCTGTGTTCTTTCATAGTGTTGATTCCTTGACTTGTCATCAAACTGTTGTTGTCTTTCAGCATATTGTTGTTGATTTCTAAATCTAGAGGCATGCCATCCTCCTCTGTCAAATTTTCCTCTTCCTCTAAAACCTCCTCGAAAATTTCTTGTTTGAGTCCAATTTGCTTGATATTGAGGGCTTTCTTGCAAACCTTCTTGATTCGCATAGTTGGACTGTGCTATGTTTGCATATGCTGCCTGATTCAGCTCAATTTTTTTGAACCTCTCCAACATGCTTTCATTAGCAAAAAGCACTGTCTCTAATTCTCCAACTATGATTTCCTGCGGTCTTGTTAGCAGTGAGGTGAGCAAAGGTGCATATTCTTCAGTCAGGCCATGGAGTAGAGCATTGACATGATCACTCTCAGTCACTGTCTCTCCTACTGACACTAATGCATCAATTGTGCCTTTTATCGACAACACATACTCATTTACTGGCGGACCTATGCTAGTAGTACTCAATTTGTTCCTTAATTGCATGATTCTAGCTTTGATTTGTGAAGCGAAATGAGTCTTTAACCTGTTCCAGATCTGATAGGTAAACATGCAGCCAACCATTTGAGTAGTGTAGGATTTTGTCATTGAAGCAAGAAGCCAAGATTCGAGTAAAGCATCTTGCCTTTTCCACCGTTAAAATTCTGGATTAACACCTCCATTTTCAAGAAACTGCAGTGGAATTCCAATTCCAGTTATGTGATTCAATAGATCATTACCTTCAATCATTGCCTCTACTTGATCCTTCCATTGCAAAAAATTATCACTGTCCAGCTTCATGTAGATGGGAGTTGCAACAAATCCAGGTGCGCTCACCGTTTGTGCTGAGCTATGAGTGTTCCCTGAAGCTGCCATGGCGTTGATCTCGTTTTCCATTGGAACCTAGCTCTGATACCACGAAAGGTATCAGAAACTAGTGAATGAGAGTGAAGAAGTTGAGAAAGACGGAGAGAACTCAGAGAAAGAGGGGGTGCGTGTTATTGTATCTTCAAAGTAAAAAATCGCAGGCTCACAATTGTACTACACTATTTATAGACATACATAGAAGCTTCTGGAGTATGTGAAACTATCTGTGCCAGCTCAGCAAACTTAAACTAACTCTGTAACAAACTAACAAACTAAACAGCTGAATGAAGACTAACTAACTCCACTCTCCTCCTTTACTCTATCAAGCACTTTCAACTTTCAAGCACACATTTGACTGTCTTCAAACTAATAATTTCAAGAATAGTATTATGGATGATGTGAAGAGACGAAATGAACTATGAATGAAAATTTATATTGACAACAACTAATGGTAAGCACAAGAAAAATGGTAAGCACAATGGTAATTCATATTGACAACAACAAGATAATTAAAGAATTTTCTTAATTATAACTTTGAATATACACACATAACAATTCTCTCACGCTAATACATATTCATAATAAATATCATCTTAAATATTTAAATCTAATCTCTCACACTAATGCATGTTTTATAAAATATCTTTCTTCAAATATCTTTTCTCTTGCCTTTATTGCGTGCAATTCAAAAAAAACATATAGCATAAAGTAACAATTAAAATATATTTTTTCCAACATTCTAAATAATAGAAAAGAAGCCAATAAACTAAACAGACTCTAAAAATTAGAAAAATAAGGATAAACCTATTTTTTTCAATTTGTACTTATTGTAATGAGCAGAGAAAGCAAAATTACTTTGCAGAAAGTACCACTTATTATTCCAATCCACAAGTCTTTAACTCTCAACTGTACACAAAAACCCAATATAATAGCAACTGAAATTCCCAAAATATAATAAGCTCCAAGGTTCACATATGTTTCTAACTTTTACCAACCACATCCTATAGCAATATCTATATATTAACATGACCAAGTGCTTCTTTTGGACTTCCAAGGTTCACATATGACCACCACTCGTGCTTCTTTTGGACTTCCAATTCTCAATGTATTTAAAATTTTAGTGCTAAAAAAGTTACAAAAAAAAAAAAACAAAATTTAATGACAAAAAAAATGTGTAACTAATATGAAATAATATGTATATGATAATAAAAATAAACCTTGTTATTGAGCCAATTGCTTCTGGTATTGTATAGATTGTCATGATGATTGAGCAACTAGCCACAAAAATTTTAACATTTAAACAAAATTAACACAACTAGTATAGAATGGATATGAATATGAATATTGAACTATGAGTAATAATTTCAAGGGATTACTACGGTACAGCCGTACAGAGTAATATGTACAAATATTTCCTCTAAATAAAGGTGAATGCGACACGTGCAAATGCTGAGAAATGCTGTCAGACGCTGAACATGTGTTGCAGAGGTGTTTAGTGAAGACTTGTTTGTGGCTTTGTGTTGAGCTAACGGGTTGATAGTTGTGTGGGCTTTTTAATTGTTGGTCATGTGTGGACTGTTAGGTGAGGGAGTATGTATGTAATGTTAGTATCTACGTGTAGTTAGGCTGTTGTGTCTCACTTATAAAACACAAACAACAATTCCAATCATACGATTGAGATGATTATAATTGTGTCAATAGCATTATAGAAGAAAACCCTTCTTATTGTTGTGATTTGATGAATCAATAAAATAGTTAGGCTTCGTCACTTTAATTATCAGATATGGGAAATTACAATACACTTTTGTTTAGGAATCAATATTGTGTAAATTTAACCAATTAAGTTGTTAGGTTTCTATGTGTGTTCCATTATTCCCTAAATACGCACACCTATTAGCTAACATTGTGTAAAGTTAACCAATTAAGCTGTTAGGTCTCTATGTGTGTTTCATTATTCCCTAAATACACACCTACAAGCTATATAGAGACATATATATGTTGTATTTTATTATGAATATGATAAAGAAACTAGCTGGCTAAGATGTAGTGGGTCGGTGAAGTAAATAGAATTCACAAATAACTAAATTAAAGCATGCCTAATTTGATTCTACTTTAATTTGCCTAAATATTTCTACTTCTAAGAGCAACATACATATGTTTCTAGTTAAGGTGGTTTGTATAAAAAGCTAATGAAGTCTCTCATTATTATTAGTCGAGGGAGTACGTATGTAATGTTAGTATCTACATGTGGTTAGGCTGTTGCGTCCCGCTCTTAAAACACAAATAACAATTCCAATCATACGATTTAGATGAATATAATTGTTTCAATAGCATTATAGAAGAAAATCCTTCTTATTGTTGTGATATGATGAATCAATGAAATAGTTAGGCTTAGTCACTTTAATTATCAAATATGGGAAATTACAATAAACTTTTGTTTAGAAATCAATAGACTTAATTATTATATCAGCATTGTATAAAGTTAACTAATTAAGCTGTTAGGTCTCTATGTGTGTTCCATTATTCCCTAAATACGCACATCTCTTAGCTAGCATTGTGTAAAGCTAAACAATTAAGCTGTTAGGTCTCTATGTGTGTTTCATTATTCCCTAGATACACACCTACTAGCTATATAGAGACATATATATGTTGTATTTTATTATGAATATGATAAAGAAACTAGCTAGCTAAGATGTAGTGGGTTGGTGAAGTAAATAGAATTCACAAATAACTAAATTAAAGCATTCCTAATTTGATTCTAATTTAATTTACCTAAATATTTCTACTTCTAAGAGCAACATACATATGTTTCTAGTTAAGGTGGTTTGTACAAAAAGCTAATGAAGTCTCTCATTATTATTAGTCGAGGGAGTACGTATTTAACGTTAGTATCTACGTGTGGTTAGGCTATTTTGTCCCGCTCATAAAATACAAACAACAATTCCAATCATGCGATTGAGATGAATATAATTGTTTCAATAGCATTATAGAAGAAAACCTTCTTATTGTTGTGATATGATGAATCAATAAAATAGTTAGGCTTCATCACTTTAATTATTGGGAAATTACAATACACTTTTGTTTAGAAATCAATAGACTTGATTATTATATCAGCATTGGGTAAAATTAACCAATTAAGCTGTTAGGTCTCTATGTGTGTTAAATTATTCCGTAAATACACACACCTACTAGCTATATAGAAACATATATATGTTGTATTTTATTATGGATATGATAAAGAAACTAGCTGGGTAAGATGTAGTAGGTTGGTGAGGTAAATATAATTCACAAATAACTAAATTAAAGCATGCCTAATTTAATTCTACTTTAATTTGCCTAAATATTTCTACTTCTAAGAGCAACATACATATGTTTCTAGTTAAGGTGGTTTGTACAAAAAGCAAATGAAGTCTCCCATTATTATTAGTCGAGGGAGTACCTATGTAATGTTAGTATCTACGTGTGATTAGGCTGTTGTGTCATGCTCATAAGACATAAACAACAATTCCAATTATGCGATTTAGATGAATATAATTGTTTCAGATAGCATACTAGAAGAAAACCCTTTTCATTGTTGTGATATGATGAATCAATAAAATATGTAGGCTTCGTCACTTTAATTAATAGATATGGAAAATTACAATACACTTTTGTTTAGAAATCAATAGACTTGATTATTATATCAGCATTGTGTAAAGTTAACTAATTAAGCTGTTAGGTCTTTATGTGTGTTCCATTATTCCTTAAATATACACACCTACTAGCCATATAGAGACATATATATGTTGTATTTTATTATGAATATGATAAAGAAACTAGCTAGCTAAGATGTAGTGGTCACAAATAACTAAATTAAAGCATGCCTAATTTGATTCTACTTTAATTTGCCTAAATATTTCTACTTCTAAGAGCAACATACATATGTTTCTAGTTAAGGTGGTTTGTACAAAAAGCAAATGAAGTCTCCCATTATTATTAGTCGAGGGAGTACCTATGTAATGTTAGTATCTACGTGTGATTAGGCTGTTGTGTCCTGCTCATAAGACATAAACAACAATTCCAATTATGCGATTTAGATGAATATAATTGTTTCAGATAGCATACTAGAAGAAAACCCTTTTCATTGTTGTGATATGATGAATCAATAAAATATGTAGGCTTCGTCACTTTAATTAATAGATATGGAAAATTATAATACACTTTTGTTTATATATCAATAGACTTGATTATTATATCAGCATTGTGTAAAGTTAACCAATTAAGCTGTTAGGTCTTTATGTGTGTTCCATTATTCCTTAAATATACACACCTACTAGCCATATAGAGACATATATATGTTGTATTTTATTATGAATATGATAAAGAAACTAGCTGGCTAAGATGTAGTGGATTGGTGAAGTAAATAGAATTCATAAATAACTAAATTAAAGCATGCCTAATTTGATTCTAATTTAATTTACCTAAATATTTCTACTTCTAAGAGCAACATACATATGTTTCTAGTTAAGGTGGTTTGTACAAAAAACTAATGAAATCTCTTATTATTATTAGTCGAGGGAGTATGTATTTAATGTTAGTATCTACGTGTAGTTAGGCTGTTGTGTCCTGCTCATAAAACACAAACAACCATTCCAATCATGCGATTGAGATGAATATAATTGTTTCAATAGCATTATAAAAGAAAACCCTTCTTATTGTTGTGATATAATGAATCAATAAAATAGTTAGGCTTCGTCACTTTAATTATCAGATATGGAAAATTACAATAAGTTTAGAAATCAATAGACTTGATTATTATATTAGCATTGTGTAAAGTTAACCAATTAAACGGTTAGGTCTCTATGTGTGTTCCATTATTCCCTAAATACACACACCTAGCTATATAGAGACATATATATGTTGTATTTTATTATGAATATAATAAAGAAACTAGCTGGCTAAGATGTAGTGGGTTGGTGAGGTAAATAGAATTCACAAATAACTAAATTAAAGTATGCCTAATTTTATTCTACTTTAATTTGCCTAAAAATTTTAACTTCTAAGAGCAATATACATATGTTTTTAGTTAAGGTGGTTTGTACAAAAAGTTAATAAAGTCTCTCATTAAGTCATTATTATTATTATTATTATTATTATTATTATTATTATTATAGTGAGAACAAAATAGTAGATAGTGAGATAGAAATAGAATTAATGAATAACAAAATTAAAGTATGAATGACTATACACTAATTTATATATTTTTACATAAGCTATGCTGTCTCGAAAATTTTTGGTTAGGATAATGTGTACATAGGTCTTCTAATGTTATTTGTTTTCATCTCTTAAGAATTATGACTTCAGGCTTTGAAAATTGTGATATGTGGTAACATGTTTTTTTTTTTAAATTATTTGGTCGTGAATTTTTAGTTGAATAAAAAATAAAATAAATATGTAACTAAACAATTCTTGTAACCTAAATGTAGTTATTACACCTCTTAGTCTCTGATTTTATTTTTATTATATACAATATGGTACTGAATTGTTAGTTTTCAGTGCAAAGAGAGTTTTATATAAAATTAGTATGAACAATAATTTTGAAGTACTAATATTAGTAATTGTTTTCATCATTCACCAATGAATTTAAAAATGAAATAAAACAGCTTACGGGGTTGCATCCTAAGATGAGATGAGTCTCGCAAAGTAGAAGAAAAAACAATCTCTAAATATAAAGAATTTTTTGGGTCAAAAATATTTTTCATTAAAAAAATACTTTTTTTTTTACTTAAAGAAA
>NC_029793.2:124522585-124523564 GCF_000816755.2 Arachis ipaensis
TAAATCTTGTAGCTTGTAGTCAGAGATTCATCCACAAATAACATAAGCAATAGAGTAGTCATATGGTAACAATTGTAAAGCTGTCAATAGAGTATGCTTAATATACTAAGCAAAAACACTTCACTATTAACACCTACACTTATTCATTACTCTTCACGTATAAAATTATTTTTATTTTTTGAAACGATTTTTCGACTAAAGATAAGCAAAAAAAAAAAATTTTCTTAAGTAAATTCACCCAAACGAACCCTTAATTTATGAATATAGTAGACTTACTCTAATAGATAAATCTTGTAGTCAGAGATTCATCCACAAATAACATAAGCAATAGAGTAGTCATATGGTAACAATTGTAAAGCTGTCAATAGAGTATGCTTAATATACTAAGCAAAAACACTTCACTATTAACACCTACACTTAAATGTTTTTCATTACTCTTCATCATACCAGAACTTCTTCATCATATTGTGCCTCCAACCCTAACCCTACTTCTTCATTGTGCCTCCAACGTAACCATAACCCCAGATAGTTTGGTCGTGCCTCGAACCCTAATGCCAGAGTTTCGTCGCACCTTAAACCCTAACCCCAGAACTTCATCGCGCTTCCAACCTCTGCTTTGGCGCTCCTTCCATCGGCGCTCCAAACAAATCTGTTCTCTCATTAGAGGAGAAAAAAAGTCCAGATCTACGAGGTATTCGGGGATAAAAATATGATTACAATAACTATATATTTGTAAAAGATTTCAACTAAGAATGTATTATAACTCAACTAAAAGAAAATACCTATAAAATAAAAAAAAATTAGTTATACAAAACATGTTTCTCTCATGGGATTGCTTCTAATCCAACATTAAGTTCTTCTTACCTAAAGTCTTAATAACCAAAAAAATAAAATTACATCACCTAGAGTGAAAAGACATAGTGTATAAATACAATTATATTAGGTGTATATTAAAAATAGCCACAAAAAATAATTATTA
>NC_029793.2:124523712-124533989 GCF_000816755.2 Arachis ipaensis
AACGACTATTGGTAGTGATTAATTTTAGTGTATAAATAATATTTTTGATATAAATAATCATTAATATATTATATAAGTTTGTTTAACAGGGTGGAAAATAAAATAACAATAAATTGAGTGTATATGTGTTGCATATAAATGTGTACGAGAAAAAAATGTTAATTTTCTGAAACATTGATTGTATGGTACAGTAAAATAATTTTGTTTTAAAAATATTTTTTCTTTTTCTCCCCATTTTGAAAAAGAGAAAAACAGAAATACAAAAAAGTCTCAGAAAAAAATACATGTAGTACAATTTATAACTAAAAATCCAACTCCAAGACACACATAAATACTTAGCTGAAGTCACAACTTAAAAAGAAAAAATACATAAAAATTGTTCGGCCCACTTCTAATAACAACGGAAGCCCAATTCATATTAATTCTGTTACAAAAATTGCATACAGCTCAAAAAAAGAGCCAAGCCGAGAAAGGCATCTATCATGCTTGTGCTACACCCCTAAAGGAAGATAAGCAACACACGTGCAAGAAAATGACACAAGGATCAAGAATAATCTCTGAATATCTTTATAAACTTCATTTGTACCATGGTGTAGTGTGACCCTTTCTTTGATGATTCTTATCACTTTCTTTGGTGAGTTTGATACTTTGATCACATCATGAAAAAGTTAAGCCTCGATGCCTTTCTGCTTCAGTTGTCTCTATTACTACTACAATCTATCAAATATTTAATCATCCTGATTAAGATCAAATTATCTGGAAATAAAATTTAGTGATCAATTATAAGCTATACGTTCACATTAAATAAGTTAATTATCTTAACTTTGCCGTGTAATTTGCGATGAAAAATAAATATTACCATTATTATTATTATTATTATTATTATTATTATTATTATTATTATTATTATTATTATTATTATTATTATTATTATTATTATTATTATTATTATTATTATTATTATTATTATTATTATTATTATTATTATTATTATTATTAGTTACTTCTTTCTTTTGGCCGAAGCCATTAAGAAAACATGTATAAAGAAAAGCCAAATGTGGCTCATTTACAAGTATGTGCATATATATATATATATATAACTAATGCCATTAAGGGACTAAGAAAGAAAAGAACGTGGCTTGCATGCTATTATACTTATATGAACTTATGACACCTAATAATACTTTTACACTACAAACTATCATTCATTAGCATCATTTTCTTTTATTACTTTTATTCATTATAGCCGAACCCTTTAGAAAGAAAAAGAGAAACAAAGGGTCGTGGCTTATATGTATACATATATCTATGCAACCATGACACCTGTTACATTCATTTAATTCCCAATGACACCTAATAAACCTTATTACCACAAATCCTTTTTAATCACCTTCATCACTAATCATACTTTCTTTTCCTTCATGCATCACCGAACCAACTTTGAAAGAAAAGAGAGAGTAAGCCGTGAGTGAGAGGAATCAGAAACCATGGAACCTTACCTCTTCTGAGTTCGATTTCTTATGATTTGTAACCCCAATAAAAAATCTAATCCGGTAAAAGTGTTCGTATCTTCCTCCTCTACGTGTTGGCGTTACTTTTGTCCAGTGAAAATCGACGGTGACGTAGCTCCCTTACCTCTTGAACTTGGCCAATTGGAGTTCTAGGAGCCACGAAGGATTCCAGACGTTTTTCCTTTCAGCAGCACGGTCAGAAAGTTTCTCTAGAGTTTCGAGTATTTCGATTACGTACGAAGGTAGGGTTTTGATAAATTTTCACCGACTAAATGATATTTGAAAGTAAATTGATGTTTGGATTGAGTGTTATTGAAATTTGATTGCATTTCCTGTTGAATTTTGTTGGTATATTGATATTTTGATGAAGTTGTGTTTAGTCAGCTCGAGAATGGATAAATTTTTAAGTTAATATTTTGATCAAAATAAAACAGGTTTTCGGTCTCGTTGAAGGACAAGATATTAGTTTGGAAATTTTATTTTAAAGGATGTCATTATATTTTTATAAAAAGACTGAGGTTATGTTTATCATTATAAACTAAGTTTTGAAAGGAAAATGCTATTTTGAGTTTTTATTCAAAATTACTACCACAGGAGAGCAGATGTGACATTGTTTGGGCCTTAGTGCCAAATGTAAAGTGGGGACGCCCACACACTGAGAACTATTTTCCAGATGTACGCTTATTGATTTGGAAAGTCACATTGTATGCGGCCTAGCCGTACGACTTATAAGCACACTGTATGCATCTGGAAAGCCATATCTGGGACTTGTACCCGGGTAATGTCGGGAGCGGGTAGGCAATCGACACATGAGCTCATGGTCTGCGTTAGGAATAGACATGCATCATTCTTGTTGCGCATTTACATTTTACTTGACATTGTGAAATTGTTTGTGATTGTCTTCTTGTGTTTATACATTCCTTAATGTTATTCTGAATAGTGGTGACTAGATATTTCTTTGTGACACTTGTATATTTCGTTGTGAATTACTTGAATTGTGGTAATCCTGACTAAACTAACCACCCTCGACCCTACTAAGAACCCCCCAGTTCTTACCCCTTCTCTTCCTCCCCTTCAGATGGAGATCGGAGTTATATTTTACGAGATGGACCCTCCCTATATATACGAGGATATTGTACAGCATAGGTTTTATGTAGTAGCTGCGGAGATTAGGAATCGTATGTACATTCTGCGTGATCATCATTTCCATCACCCGATTGACACTCCACAGTTTAACCCCGACATGCCCTATGAGTTCCCACTGCAGTGGCTCCACCCGGATGCTCCATTTCACCCGTTTCATGATGGGCCGGTGCCTCACCAGCATCCCGATCAGCCTGCGGATCAGGCGGACCCTGAGCCTGAGCCCATGGAGGAGCATTTTCCAGAGCCTGTACCAGAGGAGGACATCCCCGTGGAGTAGATCTCAGTATCTTCTTCTAGTAGGGTGTATATAGTGGACTAGGCTAGTTCGGGTGCCAGTTTAGGGGTTTTCTATATGGACCAGAGCCCGGAGTGTTGGGTTGTACATAGTAGTATTTCTGAAGGGTTGTATGCTAACTCAGATATATATATATATATATACGACAGTACCTGTATGCTTATGCGTGGCCTATGCTATGTGTTGTGATTGTATATAATGTCGGCTTGTGTATGTTTAATTAGTTGTCCTTGCAAGTTTTCTTATAAAATTTTTGCCAAAACTCGATAGTACGCTAACCCGATTACAGGCTTAATAATACATAGTAAAGGTTTCATGTAAACAAGTTGGTGACCCTTGATTTCTGGTATGATCATGACTTACTGGGAATTGGGTCGTTACAGAGGACAAATTAATTTAAGAGGGCACGGATTTTTAAAAATTTAATCTCATCAGCTGTTTATTCTGATTTAATGGTTGAGATTTGCATTCTGACTACTTGTCACTTAATAAAAGCATTCACATTAGATTATCTTTTTTCATTCTCAGAACACACTGCACCTGCGATGAGGTCATTGTTGGTGGTCATCTATCCCTTTTTATCACTCAACTCACACACTCTTTTTCAAAACGATATCATTCACTTTTTCATGCATTGTTGATATGAATATAATTGTATCTAAAAGAACAGTGGCGTTAAGTGTGATATGATAGTAGGGGTGAACGCGGATCGGATCGGATCGGATATGGCCAAAATTTCTATCTGATTCGCACTAAAATCATCGGGTCGGATCGGATCCAATATTCGCAGTTTTTTATGTTGGATCCGATCCGCACATTTGCGGGTCGGAATGGATATCAGATATATCCGCAAAACACAAAAAATATTTTTAAAAGCTTATTTTTGTTAAAAACATATCAATAAAATTCAATTTTTCTATTTTAAATATATTTACTCTTAAAATAATATTAAACATATTTTTCTTAAATAAAATAAATTAAAATAATACAACATATATGATAATTATTAGTTGAAATAAAATATAAAAAGAATATTTACTTATTTATTTCTTTATTTTTGCGAATACACGAATATGCGAATCCGATATGCGGATACCAATACAAAATCTGCAATCCGATCCGATTAGTGTGCAGATCTGATCCGATCCGATTTGTGGATCGGATCCATATCCGCAATTTTCGGATCGGATTCGGATAAACGCCGCGGATATGCGGATCGGATCTGATCCATGAACACCCCTAGTTATCATAGGCAGTGCTAAATAACTAACACCCATAATCTCTTTTGTCACTACACTCCATGTTATGGTTCCTGAAAAACCACCACTTCTCCATTTTCTTCTCTTTTTGGATTCTCCAATGGAAGAGATTAAGGGCCAAAAAGAGAAGAAAATGGAGAAGGTGGTGGTTTTTTAGGAACCATAACATGGAGTGTGTTGGCAAAAGAGATTAAGGGCGTTGGTTATATAGCGCTGCCTATGATAACTGTCAACTATCAACCTATTTTCTTCAGATAATTTCCATGATGATAGTTGGTCATTTGGGAAAGCTTGCTCTCTCTAGCACAACTATTGCTACCTCTCTTTGTGCTGTCTCTGGCTTCAAGTTTGGAATGTCGTGCATTGGAAATTCTAGGCGGCCAAGCCTATGGAGCAAAGCAATATACCAGATTTGGTGTTCAAATCTACACTTGTATTGTAACTTTGAGTCTAGCTTGTGTTCCTGTGAAATTCTCTACTCAGTGTGAAAAGACTCATGCTCCAATCTTGATGGAACTATTCTATGGGCTTGGAGAGTTCTTGTGCTACGCCGTTCCATCTGATGGGATGATTTGGTTAGTTTCTTCCTCTAGAATATGATCTTATTATATACACACATGCGTGTGCATGCACGCTTATCAACCTTAATTTGTTTCTATTGTGTTTGATGATCAATGCAGCCTCGAATAGTGGTCATTTGAGCTGCTCACTTTGCTTTCTGGGCTTCTACCAAATCCAGAGCTTGAAGCTTCAGTTCTGTCCATATGGTAAGTAAGACTTGGTCATTGAGAATGAGAGAGATTTTTATGTTTTACAATCTCAATTGAAATTATTACTCATAGTCCAATATTCATATTCATATCCATTCCATACTAGTTGTGCTAATTTTGTTTAAATGTTGACATTTTTGTGGCAATTTTTTTCTCTCATAGCATTATTATCGTATGTTATACATGTAATAACTCTAATAGAACTTTATGGTGATATTATACATGTTTAATAAGGACTGTTTAAGCTTGGTAGTCATCATTTCTGTTGTTTATTACATAACTGTGAAATTTGTAAATGATGCCACTAAGGTATTCTATTTTGATATCTTCCTAAACCCTTTGCTTATCTTTAATGAACTCTATTTTTCAAATCATGGTAACCTATTTTTAAGTTGTTGCTATTTGTTAAACTATCTGCTTATTTTAGTTAAGCTCAAATAAAAGTTACTGCATGAAATGATTTTTTTCGTTTTCTTCATTTATCTAGGCACAAAGTTGTTATTGTAGAAGCTAAGGTAACTATTTGCTCTTGAAAGATGGGGTTTGGAAGGAAATATCATGTTTTTGTTAAAATTTTTAGTCCCTCCAAAAATTTCTTTTAAGCTCTGTCATTGGCCAGCATATTCTTCTAGTATGACTTTCTTGGTGGCCAGCCTACCACTTGTAATTGTAATTGGTGGCCAGCATGTTCTCCAATAAAAGATGCTTTACTATAATAGATTAAGATAAGAAAAAAGTGTAACTGAATTTTTTTGCTACATTCTTACAAACTCAAACAAATTTAGAGCATTGAATTATTGATACTTAGACATCTCACTGTTTTAATTTATTTAAAATATTTATATTATATTACAAACTACAGTGATATACAAATACATGATAGTAAATTCAACACCCTACTATTTCATTCCTGATAAAGAATGGAACAGGTCATCATGAACTGGTGGTTGGTAACTACTATATATAGTCTAACATATATATAATAATCACTTTCTATACTAATGAAAGAAAAATGTCATCAATATGTGGGGATCTATAGTAGACATATGTCATCGTCAATGGTTCATGAAAATTGACGGACATCATCTTTGGCCAAATTTCTTTTCCAAATTTTTTTATTAATAAATATAGCAATAAATTTAAGTTTCTATACTATTTCAATTTTAAAGATGATTGCATTGCGTTTCTTTTTATGGTAGCAAGTTACTAGGGCACCCCAAAAAATATTTATCTGATAAATATGGTTTTTATATAACTCTCTAACCCTATTCCATGTGCGCCCTCTAGGGCACCCCGCATTACTCTCTTAATCTTTTTATTTTCTTCATTTGTATTATATATGTATCTTAAATTTAATTATTAACATTATTACAATTTAAAAGGGGAGAGTAAAAAAAATGAATAAATCAACCATGAAGAAGAACAAGTGTAATATTTAAATTTAAAATTTAGAGTTTTAAATTTTGTTAATAGTAATAAAAAAATAGTTGGTTGTCTAGTTGAATTTATTATTAAATTATATTATACTAAATTAAAACATTAATCTCTGATGCAATTGCACATTTACGATGAATACAAAGACGTAAAAATAATAGACTTAGATATATGTAAAAAAAGAGAGCAACAATTTAGTTTGCATCATCATAAAACCTATTGGGAGAAATTAAAGTCAAATAATGTTGTCATTAACTTATTGCCTTTATCCATGACTTAGATATAAAAGACAATTTGCACATTAAAAAAAATCACTAAATTAATTACTATGTATTTGCATTGCATATAAATATATGTGTATTATTTAATTTATTTTTAATATATATTTAATATTTTAATGTATATTTTATATTAGTAGTTGATTTTTAAATACGCGTAACATGGTTGGTTATACATAGATATATTTATTTTTCATCGCAAGCACGGCAAAGTTAAAATAATTGACTTATTTAATGTGAACATCTAGCTTATAATTGATCATTAAATTTTATTTTCAGATAACTTGATCTTAAGCAGGATGATTAAACATCTGATAGATTGCGTAGTAGTAATAGGGACATATGAAGCAGAAAGGCATCAAGGCTTAGCTTTTTCATGATGTGATCAAACTCAGCACCTCTTTGACAAAAGCATTTTTCCGCCACAATTACCATTTACGAAAATAAATATAAGAACCATAAAAAAAAATATAGTGCCAATTAAGTGTTACTAATAAACACTTTTCTTTCGTTCTTATCAACTTAATTATAAGATGATAAATCATACTATCTTTTTTTAATTATTAATATAAAGTATATTTTAAAATATAAAATATAAATTAAAAATTAAATAAATAATTTATGTATTATATATAAATAAATAATAACTAATTTGATGATTGATTTTTTATAAAGACATAGTATTTTTATTACACATTCTATTATTATTCTTTGGTTAATTTGTACAATTGTAGTTGCTCTAATGTTAAAATTAAGACATCTGAAAAAAGGCGTATTGATAGAACATAATAGTGAGGAATTACATATTTGTATGTATAATAGAATTGGACATGGAGAGAAGCAAGCAAGCAAGTAATTAGGAGCAATGTTTTTGCCTACAAAGAAATTAAATTTTGGGCCTCTGATCTCGTTCCCTATCTTCTTTTAACATTTAAAAGACTCTAGTTCCATTACGACGTATGTCACTTAACTCACTAGGCCCACAATATTTCTTTCCTTCATTATTTAGTTAGGACTCGGGAGTAATAGTTATTACTGTAAGATCCAAGTTTTTGAAAATTAATTTAATAAAATAAAATTTAATTTAGTTATTATTATTATTATTATTATTATTAAAGTTAAAAAAAAAAAGAAAAGATTGGCCGAAGCCATTGAGAGAACGAAGAAAGAGATAGAACGTGGCTTACTATGCATGTGTGTGTATATTGTTTACTATGCATATATATATATATATATATATATATATATAACCAAAGGAAAAGAAGATTAGGAAACGTGGCTTAGTGCATATATATGTACATGACACATACTTGCTTTCATTAATTGAGCATGCCACCTAATAAAATTTATACCACAAACTTCCATTAATCATAACACTCATCTTTTTCATTCATTCATACTTGTTACGGCAAAGAAGAGAAAGAAAACTGACCGAGAGAAAAAGAAAGAGAACCGAAGCTCCTTTGATCTTTCGGTCTTGATTTCTTGTGATTCATAACTCTAATAAAAAATTTAATTCGGTAAAAGTGTTTGTATCCTCCTCTTCTACATGATGGCGTTACTTTTGTCCAGTAGAAGTTGACGGTGACGTAACTTCTCTTTCTTTTGAGTTCGGCTAACTGGAGTTCTAGGAAGCACAGACGATTTCTGACGCTTTCTCCTTCAGCAACCCAGTCAGAAAGTTTCTCCGGAGCTTTCGATGATTTTGATTTCATACGAAGGTGGGAAATTTTATTTTGAAATTAACTGTTTTAAATTATGAATGTCACGGAAGTCTAGTGGATATTTGCAAATAATTTATGATTGTTTGGAATGACTGAATGATGAGTTTGAATTGAAGCTATGATTGATATTGATTTTGTGATTGATATTGGTTTTCTGATTTTGATGGAGTTTTTGAAATTCTGATTTTATGTGATTATGATGAATTGGTTGAGTTGTGGCTGTAAAAGGTGATTAAATTAGTGTTACTTGTTAAATTGTAATATGATGAGTTAATTATTGAAGAAATTATCGTATTGATAATTGTTGAATGGAGTTGGATTTGAGTCTGGTTTGAAAAGTGATGAATTTGAGGGAGCCCGTATGGGTGGTGAAGTCCAATTTTTAAGAGGGATTATGCGCAATTTTATGTAAAAGTAACCGAAAACGTGGTATTATTTCGAAAATCTGATTTATAAATTTATTTTGAAACATGATTTTATAGTGAAAAACATTTTATTTACATATTTACTCATATTGAGAAACGTATTTTGTATTGAAAATTGCCAATCTGATTTATGAATATTGTTTGATTTTTGAATTATTACGGAAAGAGTTATGTTCAATCCGATTTATTAAGAAAATTATAATCTTTTAAATTCACTCTTTTGAGAAGAGATTTTGTTTTAAGTTATGATATGAATTTGGTTTGTTAAGAAAAAGAAAGAATGAGAAAAGAACATGGCACGTGTGATTATGAAATGTTTAAAAGGTCACGAGAGGGTGACGGAAAGTAAATGGTTTTGGTGCCAATGGGATAATGTTAAGCTGTGGGCTTTATATGTGAATAATTGTGCGGGGACGCCCGTGTGTATGAAATGGCTTCTAGGAGAAAGTGGTATTTATTTCATTACTCTTACGGCATTCCCATTCCCTACTGAGAACGCGTGGTTTGTTCTCACCCCAAAATCTTCCACCCTTTCAGTGACACAGGTTCGAAGACTCAGTTCGAAGCTGTGGACGATTATTAGTCTTATTTGAGTTAAGTTTATGTGTTGAGTCGCTTTTGTGTAATATTTATTACTATTACTAATTATGTGATTATTATTATTTGGTATTCTTTGATGAATGATTCTGATTATTAACAAAAAAGATTTTCTTTTGGAATTTTCTCAAAAACTGAAACCCGATATCGACATAAAGGCTCAATATTAAGTAGATAATAAAAGAAAATAAGTTAGTAACTCCTACTTTTGCTACGATCATGACGTGCTAAAAGTTAGGGTGTTACATTATGGTATTAGAGCCAGAACCCGGATCGATGTACCAGCGAGGGCGCTGGACTCTCTTAGGGGGTGGATTGTAAGGTCCCACATCGGTTGGGGAGGGGAACGAAGCATGCCTTATAAGGGTGTGGATACCTCTCCATAGCATGACGCGTTTTGACGAGTGAGTGTGGGGGGCTTCGGCTATCATCCCTATCGTCAAAGGCAAAATCGTGAGGCCTTGTGTGCCAAAGCGGACAATATCATGCTAGCGGGTGGTCTGGGCTGTTACAATTACTTATTAAGAGGCGTAATTCATATTCTAATATTTAGAATTTAAATATATAGGTTAGTTTTTAATAAAAAGATAAAAGATTTAATTTTTTATTTAAAATAAAAAAAATTAAAAAATGAATTGAGATTCTTAATCATTTTTTTGTTAATGTCTATATCTATGTTTAGGTTTATAAAAACTATGAATATTATGACATATATTTATTATTTATTTTTAATTTTTTGATTAATTATCTTAAATTTGAGTTCACCAAGTTAAGAAATAATAGTTTAGGAATAAATATCTCCTTACAAATTAATTCGATATTCCAATTTGATTATTTT
>NC_029793.2:124534333-124552770 GCF_000816755.2 Arachis ipaensis
TTGAGATTTTTAATCATTTTTTTTTGTTAATGTCTATATCTATGTTTAGGTTTATAAAAACTATGAATATTATGACATATATTTATTATTTATTTTTAATTTTTTGATTAATTATCTTAAATTTGAGTTCACCAAGTTAAGAAATAATAGTTTAGGAATAAATATCTCCTTACAAATTAATTCGATACTCCAATTTGATTATTTTCCCCTTCTCTTTGTTTTTTTTTAGTTTTGCTATAAATTCGGTTAGATTAAATTGTGATGCTAATTTAAATATTGATATTAAATATGCTGACTTTGAATGTATCTTCAATAATTTGGATGGCTCTTAATTGAAAGGATACATAGAAAAGATTCAAAATCTTAGTACTTTTTGCACTAAAAATACATGTAATTCTAAAAAAATAAACATAAACAAACGCATTCATTGTGTATAAAGTTATGATACGTCGTACGTATCATTCATTCACAACTATAAAGTATATTATTAAAGTGGTTGACAAAATTAAAAATTAAATAAAGTTAGAGAGACACATAGTTACCTAATCGAAAATGTTTGGTAACCAATGAAAATTAGTCAAAAACAGCCATAACTTATCTTATTTAGCATTCATTAATTGTTGCGACAATTAATAAATGCTAAATAAGACAAATTGTGGCTGTTTTTTTTTTTGTCTCCCTAACATTACCCTATCTAATAATGTGCCTTTCATAGTCCTTTTCTAATAATTAATTCTATTTTCATAATTCGATTCCGACTTGTATAGTGCCTTTTAGAATTATTTTTCTGTTCATATAATTGATACTTAGGTATCTTACTTGTTTGAAATATTTATAGTATATTACAAACCACAATGATACACAAATACTGATTAATAACTAAAAATAGTAACATGTATATAATAAATCAATAACCTGCTATTTCATTCATAATAAAGAATGGAACTGGTCATCATGAACTGGTGGTTGGTAGCTACTATATATAGGCTTGGTTTGGTAAAACTTTTCGAAGAGGTGCTTGTACTTTTTAAAAGTTCATATCGGGATACTTTTAAAAGCATTTAAGATAGAGTTTTCCAAAGTTAGCTTGTGCTTTTCAATATTTAAAAGTATGATATAACCTCATATGTTAACTAATTTTCAAATTTAATGCTTGTATTTATGTCTATTATAGTATTTTTAAATTTTAAAAGCTATTTTACCAAACACAATTGATGTTACTTGTTTTTATTAAAAGCTATTTTTTATTTGATTTACCAAATATAAATACTACAATTTCTGCTATTTCATTTTTACAAAAGTTATTTTCAAAAGTAGCTTATAAAGGCTAATTTTTAAAAGATGACTTTTTAAAAGTTGTAGTATTTATGTTTGGTAAATCAAATTAAAAATAACTTTTAATAAACACAAGCAACAAGAATTGCATTTGGTAAAATAGCTTTTAAAATTTAAAAATACTATAATAGACATAAATGCAAGCAATAAATTTAAAAATTAGTTAACATATGAGGTTATATTAGACTTTTAAATATTGAAAAAGTACAAGTCAACTTTGGAAAGTTCTATCTTAGGTGATTTCAAAAGTATCCCTATTTTTTAAAAGCTCCAAACACAAGCACGTGATCTTTTTTATTTACCAAACACGAAATGAGGAGTTTGAACTTTTAAAAAGTACAAACACCTTTTCAAAAAACTTTATCAAACCAAGCCATATCTAATTATACTTGAAAAAAATTAAATCATTACATATTAATTAATTAATTAGTATATCAATCACATGTAAATAGTAATATAAAGATTAAGATATATACTAACCAAGATCAATAGCCTCTTACGCTTGCATGATTTCACAAACATCCTGGTGGTAAGGTTAATTGAGATAAAGAAAATTAAAACTATGTTTTATGCACATCACTTTTTTCTATATATATAATTTAATGTAAAGTTGATAGCTGAAAGCTGATAGTTAAAAATTGTCCGATGATAATTTAATAAAATTTGTCAAATTATTTAACTAAAAGAGAACTTCTCAATTTTAGTTTCCATATGTGATCACTAAAATCAAAGAAAATAAGTTTTCTTAAATGAAACAGTGCAATTTATGAGTTTAAGAAAGGCTTAAGAAATTCTGAATTTTTTTAATTTTTCTTTTTTTTTTGCTAGCTTATAATATTTATGTAACACACGTAAAAGTTTATACAGTTTGTTTATAACAATACTAGTATAATTTATTCACATATTTTAGAAATAAAAATACACTAAAGGTATAATACTGTATTAAAATGGTCAATTTTAGTAATTATACATTCAAAGGGAATTTTGAATTTATTATTATTAACTTAACCAAACAATATTCATTCTAATTAATAACCTTTTTTTAAATTAAAAATTTCTAATATACTAATCCAAACATGAGTTATAATACACTTTGCTGTATTCTTTATTTGTTCACCATTATTTTGTGGAGGCTACTCAGATAAATACGCCTAAAACGTCTTTTTTTAAAGATGTCTTTATGTTGTGTTTTAATTGGTTTTGGTATAATTTATTCGGTGTTCCTCATCACATATTATTAAATTCCTCAAAAGATTTTCTTTCCAAAAATAATAAAAAACATTTAATTTGATCATATTCTCAAATTACAGATCAGATACGGATAAATACTGTGGATTTATATGGATATGATCTAATCTATGAACACCCCTAACTATTACTATAGGTTCATTGTTGCAAAAGAATGTTTCTTTTATTATAAACTATTATTAGATTTTAATTACCATTAAAACAACTGAATGGTCAACTTAATTACCATTATTATATCCATAGTTGTAAAAACCGAACTGGATCGGTTGGTTCGACCAATAGTTGTAAAAATCGAACTGGATCGGTTGGTTCGACCAAAAAACTAGTGAACCGGACTAGAACTGGATTATAGTCCAGTTCAATTTACTCTTTGGACCGTTTAAGGAATAAAATCGGTGTGAATTGGTAAGAATCGGTGCAAACTGGTCTGCTTGAAAAAATTTTTAAAATGTCTCCACAAGGTCTCGAACCAAGAACCTTGGAGCAAAAGTAACCTCTACTTGCCACTTAGCCATTACACTCCTAAGTACTATATTTGACAAATACTAATTATATAGTATACATAAATATCTAATTTAATTTAATTTTTGTTTTTTCTATTTTTAAAATTAATTATATTTTAATTATATACCATTATTAATATAAATATAAATTTCACTAAAAATTTATTAATTTACTTGATCTATTTTATTGCTAGTATTGTGATTAAGGTTATTTGTTTTGATGTTAGTGTTAAAATCTACTGATATTATAGTTAGATGATAGGCTTTGTGAATTAATTATTTTTTTATTGTGTCAAAATAAGATACTATTGTAGTATTAAAATTTTATGGTTTTTTTTTTATATTAGTTATTTTTAGAAGTTGAGACTTGATTCTTCATAAAATGTTAGTGAAGATATGCATTTCAAATTTTAATTTTAAGTTTTTAACTATTTTATATTTTATATTTACGTGAGACTAGTTTTATCGGTTCAACCAGTGATTTATCAGTTGAACTAATAAACCAGTGAACCAGTAGCTTGATCGGTTCGATCACTGGTTTAGTTCTAACAATTATATTTCAATCTAATTTCAAAAATTTCGATTTACTCAATTTAATAGTTATGACTCACAATTGGTTCCTAATCAAGCAACAACAAATTATGTCTCCCAATTGGTTCCTAATCAGTTCTAACAATTATGTCTCCCAACTTAATAGTTATGACTCACATTGGTTCCTAATCTCATTTTTGTCACTGTCTCACAAAATCGTTAACGACATGCTGAAATGGACTAACGACTGCTACATTATACATTCTAGCGACTATTTGATGTGACAATTGAAATTTTTTTACCTTATTTTTTATTTTTAACTAAACACTTAAAACCCTAATATGAGTCACGGATACCTAAGTTAAAAAATCAAACTAAGTAAATTGAAACTTTAAAAATCAGATTAAAGCTCGAATATAACTTCAAAACAGAACTTTAACTTATGTAGTGCTTAATTTAAATGAAAATCAAATAAATCAAAATTCAACATAATTTTTATCAATGTTTTTAAATTCGAAATTTCTATACCAAAATTAACTAGGATTTTTCTTTAAATTAAAAATTTAATGAAATAGTGACTTTAATTATCTTAACCAATGTCCTAATTAATTGCTTTTATGTCTTAAAAAAACCGTATATGAGAAGAAAATAATTAATTTGTCTACTTTAATAAATAGTTATTTTACTAAAATGAGAAACTATTTTTTTAAAATTTTTAAGAACTAATTAATATTATATATATTTTGTTACACTACATTTAATTATAAAAATTTTATTTATTTCTAATACTTATATTAAAAATAAAAAAAATTAAATTAGTGAATCTTAATCTATAATATAATAATAATATAGTAATTATTTTATATATTGTACGAATATAAATTAATTATTTTTTTTATTTATAAAAAACGCTAAACGCTTGAGCTTGTTTTATATATATATATATTTTGATGAATGTGATATATTTTTTTATGTAAATAATCTTTTAAAAAAAAATCTAATAGTTAATCTATTCCTTTTTTGTTTTAGTCCAAATTAAATATTTTTTATTGTTTTTGGAAAGAAAATCTTTTGAGGAATTTAATAATATGTGATGAGGAACACCGAATAAATTATACCAAAACCAATTAAAACACAACATAAAGACATCTTTAAAAAAAGACGTTTTAGGCGTATTTATCTGAGTGGCCTCCTTATTTTGTTTGTACCTTATTAATATGTTTATATCATATCCCTCAAAAATACAAAAATAGATGAAGTAGTTGACAAACGAGCGTTTACTTTTGTTGTTCTCAAATTAAATTGCAACGTTTTTTACAACTATAATATTCTATAAAGAAAGCAACAGTAATTATATATAGCTAATTTCAAGCTAACTAACCTTAGGTCCTTAGCAAAGATTGTCCGTAAATATCTATGGAAATAATAGTTTCAACTCTGAAATTGGGTTCAGTTTTTCAAGACAAGGGCATGTGAGACTGTGAGTGTGTGGTTTAGCTCAGATCTTATGTACTTAATTGTTTTATCGGAAAACAGCAAAACTTAGATGCCACAGAATCTCTCATAAAACGAGAAGACATCAAGATAAACAATATTAATTTTGTATTAGATAAAATAAAATAAATAAGCCAAGTTGATTGAAAATCACAAGTTCACAACTCATCAAATGATACTAAAGTATATCCTTTTAAATCGTGATAGAATAAGCTTCTGTTTTTTGTTTTTTGTGTAATCAATTATGAGAGGGCAAATGCTAATATGTTCTTCAAAAAGGAGAAAATATAAGGCTTTTTAAAAAAATAACCTGTTTTTAGAGGTAACATAAAATTAGAATGTTCTAGGTTTTTATTTTTTAAAATCTTGCAAAAAAAAATCATGGTAACCTATTTTTAAGTTGTTGCTATTTATTAAACTGTTTACTTATTTTAGTTAAGCTAAAATAAAATTTATTGCATAAAATGATTCTTTTATTTTTTTTATTTATCTAGGCACAAAGTTGTTATTGTAGAAGGTAGCTATTTACTCTTAAAAGATGGGATTTGGAAGGAGATATTATGTTTTTGTTAAAATTTTTAGCCTCTCCAAAATTTTTTTCAAATTTCGCCACTAACTGGCATATTCTTCTGGTATGACTTTATTTCGCTAGCATGTTCTCCAAAAAAAAAGATATTTTACTATAATAGATTAGAATAAAAAAAAGTGTAACTAAATTTTTTTGTTACAATCATACAAACGAACAAACAAATTTAGAATATTAAATTATTGATACTTAAACATTTTACTGTTTTAATTTGTTTAAAATATTTATATTATATTACAAACTACAATGATACATAAATACATAATTAACTAGAAATAGTAACATATATATAATAATTTATCAGTCTACCATTTCATTCCTAATAAAGAATGGAGGAGGTCAACGGTGGTTGGTAACTACTAAGGGTGTGTTTGGGAACTCGTTGAAAGGAAAGAAGTACGTTTAGACTTCTTGAAAGCTTCAACTTTTGCGTTTTCGTAACGAGCTTTTTAGCCATGATACTAACCATTTATTTAATGTAAAAAAATACTAAAGTAACATTCTTAGTTAATACTTAAAAAAATGTAACACATTTGATTAAATATTCATTTATATATTTATAAAATTTATATTGTTTTATTTTTATTTAAAAATATATTTTATCTATTTTTATATGTTATTTTTATTTTAGTAAGTAAATATTAATTTTATTATAAAATTAACTAATAAGATTTATTTAAATATCTAAATTAAAATTATAGGATAATATAAAAAAATTATTTAAGTTGACGTCTATTTTAGTAATTTTTTATCTAAAAGTGATTTTAAATGGTACAAGCCAAACAACATTTATTTTACTATAATCAATTTTGATACAAAAATTACCAAACATAAATCACTTTAACACAAACTTACTTTTTATCAAAATCAAGTTTGCAAAATTAATTTTATACAAACTCCCGTTTACAAACTATAATCCAAACACACACTAACTAGCTACTATATATAGTCTAACTTCTCTTGCATTTTTCCATGGCTCTTGATAAGGTGCTAATGAAGAAAGAACATCAAACAAGTTTTATTATTGTTATTAAAAAATGTGCTATAATATATATAGCATACACTGTAATTAGATTATATCTAATTATACTTGAAAGAAATTAAATCATTGTATATTAATTAATTAATTAGTATATCATATGTAAATAATAATATAAAGATTAAGATATATACTAACCATGACCAATAGCCTCTTCTTCTTTTATGATGTGCAAACGCTTGCATGATTTCACAAATATTCTGGTGGTAAGCTAAGGTTAATTGAGATAAAGGAAATTAAAACTATGTTATATGACAAGCAATGTGATATGCACATCACTTTTTTCTATATATATAATGAAAACATTATTTCATGTTAATTAGAAATAAACCTAGCTATCACTTTCTACTAAAGCTGCTGCTTTGATAAAAGACTCCGAATCCTACCGAAACAAGCATGTATATATATATGCATAGAGTTATTGTTATTGCTGTTGTTTTATAACACAGTTAAATTAGTACTAATGGTTATTCTTGTTTGAATTTAATTAAAAACTTACTTCCATGGAACATCACCGACAAGCATCCAGTCACCATCCTTGTCTTCATTGGTTGGGACATAATCAAAGCCGTTCAATAAAAATCCATCAACTTACTCTTTCATGAAGTCCTTCATTCCCTTGGGATACACAATTTCCTTACCCATCATAATATCAACACCACAAAATATCACCAATTAACAATCGTATTTCACTGCATGCAAAAAAAGAAAATAAAGTGCGATTTGTTACCAATGGTGAATGAACAGAACAAGTTGCCAAAGGAGAGAGGTGTTGGTAACTATTGAACATATTCAAGTCGACTTTTTGGAGGTAAGGTGCTCCATCCATGCTCATTTTTATAAAGTTTTCATTTTTTTCACTTTCTTCTGCAGTGCTCTCTTTTATTGAACTACCACCATGTTCTTTCCGTACGACAATTTTAATGATGACCAATCTATCACTTGTGCTTTATGGACCGATAATATTTTAAATTTTTTAAATACAAAAATTAATTAATTAATAGATCTGAGTCATATATTAACAAATAATTGTTTTGCTTTATTTATTAAATTAGAGTAAAATTTTATCCGTTTAGATGTAGAAAAAGATGCTTTACTATAATTGATTAGGATAAAAAAAATGTAATTGAATAATTTTTATTACTCTCATAAAAATTCGAACAAACAAATTTAGAATATTAAATTATTGCTAGCTAGCTAGACATGTAGTAGAACACATTTTACGCACGTAATTATACCTGTTTATTTTATAAGTGTTACAGATCCGGCCCACGGATCTATGACCCGGGATTAAACCCTAACCCGGTTACCCAGGTCCGACCCGCTTCGCCCTTCCAGAAGGCCCGAAGCCGGCCCTCTAGAGCTCCTAACCAATTTTCGAATTCAAACGTCTCCCTTATCTTAGCCAAACAAGATAAGATAAGATAGCTACCATCACCAATAAATAGAGGACACAGGTCCCTCCAAGTATTCATTCACTCCTAACACCTTACACCTCTTAGATCCATTCTGACTTGAGCGTCGGAGTGTCTTTGCAGGTACCTCCCCCATTGCTCCAGTCAAATAGTCCGGCATCCGCCTTGACCCGCAGGCTCCCGATCCATCTCTCAACCCGTACCAAAGACATCTTGTACATTGGCGCCGTCTGTGGGGAACCAACGCCGGTTGAGTCGAAATGGCGGACGGATTTGAAGAGCATTCCAGCAGCCACCAAGACGACTCCAGAACGCGAAACCCTACCCTGAACAGCAAGAAGACATCAACCACGGAAGGATAGCAAGCGCCATCCATAACAAAGGAGACGACACCGCCGTCACAAAAACGCGGCATCCCGAGAAGCCAGAAGATAGGTCAGCCCAAATAATCCAGGAACTCTGCCACCGAGTACAGGAACTCGAAGGCAGGGTTGCCACCAAGGAAAAGCACAACACCGGAAACGGAAGTCACGCGACCTCCAGATCCAGGTCCCGACACGGCAGATCACCAGAACGGCGACACGCCAAGAGGCATGATAAAAGCACCTCACGTGACCGAAGACTTGACAGATCACCAGAATGGCGACACAGCAAAAGGTATGACCGCAGCATCTCCCGCGATCCCATCCACACAGATGACGATCGACGACACCGAGATACCAAGCGCACGAGAAACGACCACACGATAATGGGAGCTACTCCCTTCACGGAAAGGATCCTAAAAGCAAAACTCCCCAAAGGTTTCGATAAACCCACGGACATGAAGTATGATGGAACCAAAGATCCCTAGGAACATCTAACGGCTTTCGAAGCCAGGATGAATCTAGAAGGCACAGCTGACGCAGTCCGATGCAGAGCTTTTCCGGTGACCCTAGCGGGGCCGGCAATCAAGTGTTTTAACGCCCTCCCTAACGGATCCATAACCAGTTTCCATGACATCTCACGAAAGTTCATGGCCCAATTTACAACCAGAATCACTAAAGCCAAACACCCCATCAGCCTACTAGAGGTCACACAGAAACAAGATGAATCCATGAGAAAATACCTCGACCGCTTCAATGATGAATGCCTAACGGTTGACGGACTCACGGATTCCGTCGCAAGTCTCTGCTTAACCAACGGGCTCATGAACGAAGATTTTCGCAAACACCTTACCACCAAACCAGTATGGACCATGCATGATATCCAGAACGTCGCCAGAGATTACATCAACGACGAGGAGGTCAGCCAGGTTGTCGCTGCCAATAAACGGCAACACAACAATGCCCAAAACGGCAACTCGGTGCCCAGGCATAACCCACCATCCAGAGAAAATCAGAGGGACCACCCTAAGCCAACAAGCACAAACTGACCACCCAGAATCGGTAAATTCTCTAATTACACACTCCTAACAGCCCCGATTACCGAGATATACCACCAAATAGCGGACCGAGGTATTATCCCAAAAGCCCGGTAACTCAAAGAAAGAACAGGCGGCAACAAAACCCTTTATTGCGACTACCACCGAGGTTACGGGCATAGGACACAAGACTGTTTCGACCTTAAAGACGCCCTCGAACAAGCAATAAGAGACGGCAAGCTCCCAGAGTTCGCCAAAATCATAAGAGAACCAAAACGCTTAGAAAGAGACAGGTCGCCAGAAAGAGAAGGACGCAACCCGAGAATGCAAAAACAACCTCCCAGGGAAAGCCCAGAAGACGACCCGACTATAATAGTAAACGTTATCACAGGCAAAGACGTCACAGGCAAGTCAAAAACCACACTAAAAAAGGACCTCAAAGTCCTTGCCGTCAGAAACCAAACACCAACCACCACTGCCGACCAAACGGTAACCTTCCTACCCGAGGACTGCCAGAACGGCACCTCGGTGGAAGACGCACCTTTCGCCATCTCGGCAAGAATCGGAACAGGACTAGTTCGAAGAATACTGGTGGACACCGGCGCAGACTCCAACATCCTCTTCCGAGGAGCCTTCGACAAACTTGGGCTCCGCAACGACAATCTCCAAACACACCGCAACGGTGTCACAGGACTCGGAGACAACTTCCTCAAACCAGACGGTTCCATCACCCTCCCCCTCACCATAGGGACAAGCAACCAAAAGAAGATAATTCTATCCGAATTTGTGGTCCTAAAAGACTCCACCGCCTACAACGTCATCCTCGGAAGGAAAACAATCAACGACTTCTCTGCCATCATCTTTACCAAATACCTCCTTATGAAATTCATAATGGAAGATGGCTCCATCGGTACTATCCACGGAGACCGGGAAGTCGCAGCAGAGTGCAACAACACCAGCCTAGCTTTATGGAAGAAGTCTCGCGATGCGGCTGGGATATTCCTAGCCGACCTGGATGCCCGACAAGAGGGCCAGCCTAGGCCAGAACTAGAAGGCGACATGGAAAAATTACAAGTAGAGCAAACCAAAGATGAATACACTTTCATCAACAGGAACCTCCCGTACGACCTTAAAGAGGATCTCTCTCGACTCTTGAAACAGAACCGAGACTTGTTCGCTTTCACACCAGCCGACATGCCTGGAGTAGACCCAGACCTAATGTCCCACCGGCTAGCCGTAGACCCCAAAGCCAAACCAGTGGCACAAAGAAGAAAAAGTCCAATGGGAAATGGCGAATGTGCGTCGACTACACGGACCTCAACAGAGCCTGTTCAAAAGACGCTTTTCCCCTGCCAAACATCGACAGATTGGTAGACGCCGCATCCGGCCATCGATACCTCAGCTTTATGGACGCATACTCCGGCTATAACCAAATACCTATGCACCAACCGGATGAGGAAAAAACAGCCTTCATCACCCCCAACGGGACGTACTGCTACATAGTCATGCCCTTCGGCCTGAAGAATGCCGGAGCCACCTACCAAAGGCTTGTCAACAAGATATTCTAGAACCTGTCTGGAACCAAACTAGAAGTCTACATAGACGACATGCTCGCCAAGACCCAATCCGGCGTGCAACTCATCAGCGACCTCACGCTCATAATGAACACCCTACGAAAGCATCAAATGTGACTCAACCCAACAAAATGCGCTTTCGGAATGGAGGCAGGAAAGTTCCTCGTCTTTATAATCACGCAACGCGGAGTCGAAGCTAACCCAGAGAAATGTCGTGCCGTCCTTGAGATGACAAGTCTAAAAAACCTTAAAGACATCCAAAAGCTCACCGGCCGGCTCACCGCACTATCCCGCTTCCTCGGAGCATCAGCACAAAAAGCAACCCCCTTCTTCAAACTGATGAAGAAAGGAGCCCCCTTCAAATGGGAAGCAACATGCGAAGAGGCTTTCCAACACTTCAAAAGAGTCCTAGCAGAACCGCCAGTTCCCGCCAAACCACAAACAGGGAAGACCCTCTACCTATACCTCTCCATAACGGAAGAAGCACTCGCAGCAGCACTCATCCGCGAAAATGAGAAAAAAGAACAAAAACCCATATACTTCATAAGCAAGGTCCTACAAGACACAGAAACTCGCTACTCGCGACTAGAAAAGTTAGCCTTTGCGCTCCTCACGGCCTCCCGGCGCCTGCGACAATATTTTCAGGCCTACCCCCTGACGGTTCGGACCGACCAAGCGGTTAAACAGGTACTACAAAAACCCGACCTAGCGGGAAGAATGCTAGCATGGTCTATCGAACTGTCTCAGTTCCAGATCAAGTTCAAACCCCGAAATACAATCAAAGCACAAGCCATGGCCGATTTTATCGCCGAGATGACACTGGGAAACCCCAACCCCGAATCATGGAAGCTATACGTCGACGGCTCGTCAAATATCACTTCTGGAGGTGCCGGAGTCATACTTGAAAGTCAAAACGGGGTCATAATCGAACAGTCAATACGATAGAGTTTTCAGTGTCAAATAATCAAGCAGAATATGAGGCTCTCCTGGCAGGCCTAGCCCTAGCCAAGGACGTCGGAGCAAAAGTCCTAGAAGTAAACACTGATTCACAGGTAGTCAGTACCCAAATCAACGGAGACTACCAAACGCGAGACCCCTTACTCCAACAATACCTCGCTAAGGTAAACGAACTGAAAGAAGGGTTCAATCACGTAACCATATAGCACAAAATGCCAGAGCAGATCTCCTCTCCAAGCTAGCCAGCACCAAACCAGGACACGGCAACAAATCGCTGATTCAGGAAGTCGTTAAGTCACCGTCCATATCGACAACGACTAACGCTTATCTGACACTCTCCGGCCGAGGATCATGGACCTACCCTATCCTACAATACCTCCTCGACGGAACACTACCAGAAGACCCCAAAGAGGAAAAACGGACAAAAAGGGAAGCCGCCAATTACACAGTTGTCGCAGGACAACTATACAAACACGAATTCTTGCAACCCCTGCTCAAATGCGTCGAACCCGGGGACACGGAGTACATACTCCGCGAAATCCATGAAGGTTGTCGCGGCCACCACATCGGAGGTAAAACCCTAGCCCAAAGAGTCATCCGGGCCGGTTACTTCTGGCCCACGGTTATCCGGGACTCCATGCAATTAGTAAAAAAATGCAATAAATGCCAAAGGCACGCCAATACCCACCAGGCCGCCCCGCACCAGCTCAGCATCATATCGGCAGAGCGGCCATTCGGCACCTGGGGGATCGACCTTGTCGGGCCCTTTCCTACGGCACCCGGTCAACTCCGATATCTCATCGTCGCCATAGATTATTACACTAAGTGGATCGAGGCCGAGCCCCTGGCCTCCATCACAGCAACCCAATGCCAAAAATTCCTTTGGTAACAGATCATCCCCTGATTCAGGATCCCCGAGATCGTCATCTCGAACAACAGAACCCAATTCGCTGACAGAAAATTCAGAGAATTCCTAGAAAGACTACGCATATCCCACCGTTTCAGCTCGGTAGAACACCCCCAACCAAACGGACAGGTGGAATCCGCAAACAAAATAATCATCAAAAGACTCAAGAAACGGCTCAACGAAGCCAAAAGACTATGGGCCGACGAACTTGGATCGGTCCTATGGTCATACCGAACAACCCCCCAAACGACCACAGGGGAAACCCCTTTCCGATTTACATACGGTGTGGAGGCCGTCATCCTAGTGGAGATAGGAGACCCTAGCCCAAGGAAAACGGTCGGAGGTAATGACGAGGAAGCAGAACGAGACCTCATCGACGAAGAAAGAAGCATAGCCCATGTCAGAGAGCTAGCCCTAAAACAAAGAATCAGCTTAAGGTACAACCACGGCATCATCAAACGAGAATTCGCACCCGACGACCTCGTCCTACGGCAAAATGACATCGGAACCCCGACCCCAGGGGAAGGGAACTCACCCCCAATTGGGAAGGACCATACAGAATTAAAGCCACAATCGGAAAGGGAGCATACAAGCTCGAACGACTTAACGGCGATGAAATTCCGAGGACATGGAACGCTGCCAACTTACGATGCTACTACACTTAGATTGACCACCTTAGGTCCTCCATTATCTTTCTAATTTTATTTTGTATCAGATTTCACTCATTTCCCTTCTTTACTACATTTGTTTTCCCCTTTTATAATTTAAAGTATTAAGCACGGGTACTCTTTCACGCCATGACGGAGGGTTTTAACGAGGCCCAAATAAATTCCACTATGTTTTACCCTTTCGCCATAACGGAGGGTTTTAACGAGGGCTAAATAAAGTTCCACTATGTTTTACCCTTTCCCCTTCTACCTCCCAAAACGGAATAAAGACACAGCCACAACACCGAGAACTGATCACCCTCGGGGCCTAACAAACGGATATCCCCAAACACTAGCGGCCTACCAAAGGTCCTAAGTCACAACGGCTTAAACATATAACGGCTCAAAATAAAATATAAAAGCCCGAATGACCACACGAGTCATCAAAAGAAAGCGAGTTATAAGCGGCCACGATGGCACAACCCAGAGTTCAAAACATATCAAATACACAGCCCACGACCAACCAAATATCCAAAATAAAACCAAGTTTAAACAAACTAAAATAACAAGATATAATAAAACTACTCAAGGTCAACGATTCAGCCATCACGGACGGTCTTGAAAGCCCCCATTACAGACACGTCCACACCCGGAGCCAACATCGAAGCCTGAGCCCTCATCGTTTCCTCGGTGGCCACGATCGCACCCTTCGCATCAGCCAACAACTCCACCTTCTCCTTCTTCAGAGCAGTGACTTCGGCCTTCAAAACCTCCAGCTCGCCAAGAAGTACGGCAGCCTGAGAACCCGCGTCGGAAGTCCGTTACCGCTCTGCACCGAGCTGAGAAAGAAGCGAAGTCTCGACTTCGAAAAGACGGAGGATCTCTGCCCCAGCTTCCTCGGAAGACTTCACTGCCTTCTCTCTCGCTACCTCGGTGGCTTTGAGCTGCTCTTTCAACTTAGCCACCTCAGCTTGGGAATGACGGAGCTTCTTGTCCAACAAACTGACCTGAGCCATCACAGGCTCAGCCTTCCAGACAATAACAGCAGACCGGAGGAGGGCGCGATACACCGACTTTGCTTGAAAGGAAACATCACAATCATCAAAAAATGGCTCTGTGCCAGGCATCAAGTGCTAATTTATGAACCCCGAAGCATCAAAACGTCGATCCATCACAGTGGGCACAACACCCTCCTCCCCGAAGCTCTCACTGCTAGGCTCCTCAGGCCTCTTTCTCTTCTGAGAAGCCTCAGCAGCCGTAACCACAACGACTTCAGTCGAGTTCACAGGACCAGGTGAAGCCCGAGCATCAACCCTCACCCCAGATGAAACCACCTCCTGAGAAACAGCTCGAGAATCCGCAGCAGGATTAGAGGCAGGGGTAGTAGGAGACGCCGATGACCCCTCCTCCCGATCCATCACTGCCTTCAGCTGCGCCAGAGAAGTCAAACCACCAGCCATCTCAACTGAAAGAAACCAAAGAAAAACATCAAGTTACAAAATCGAAAAACAAGCGTGAAAACAGAGGAAAAGAAACAAGCCACACACCAATATACGTCCGACAGGCCACAGGATCCCCCATGACGTCTCGAGGATTTAATGGGCGCTCCCCGAACAAATGCCACAGAACACTAGCAATATCCCTATCCTCCGAAGACAAACCATCATAGCTAACCTTAGTCAAAACCGACGGCCCAGCACGAAAATTCCAATAAGTCGGAAACCGTCGCTCGCCCTCTAACGTCAACCAAAACGGATGATGCCCCTGGACAGGGCGCACCTTAAAATACTCCCTTTTAAAACCATGAAAAGAATCCTCAAACAAACCAAAAATGCGGCGATGAGGCTGAGCCCGGAATGACATATACCCTTTCTTATGCTTCCCCTCCTTAGTCGGAAGAGTGCATAAGAAAAGAAAGAGGAAAACAGAAACAGAAACCGGAAGATCGAGGTACTGACACACCAGCTGAAAAGAACGAACGGCGGCCCAGCTATTCGGGTGAAGCTGAGACGGTGCCACGAAACACCGACTCAGCAAATCTTGAACAAACGGCGAAAAAGGAAGCCGCACGCCGAGCCGAGTAAACATCGACTCATAAACCCACATCCAGTCCGGTACAGTGGGCGAATCGAGATTCAGATAGCAAACATTCTCATCGGCATCCGGGAGGGCAAGCTCATACTGCCACTCCACGTCGCTGCCACCACAATCGCCCCCTGATCATGGAGCCTTTGAAGATCAGCCTCCGTCATCCGAGACGGAACGCCCCACACATCGCAAGTCACCCAAGTATAGCGAGCAGGGACACCCCTGGAAAGGGCTATCGGAGTACCCACACCCTCACTCCTCTGCCGATGCATACCTAAAACAGGGAGGAGCACCATGATGAGCAGATATTTTATAAGCTTTTTGGGGTTAATTTCATGTAGTTTTTAGGATGTTTTAGTTAAGTTTTTAGTATATTTTCATTAGTTTCTAGGAAAAATTCATATTTCTGGACTTTACTATGAGTTTGTGTGCTTTTCTGTAATTTCAGATATTTTCTGGCTGAAATTAAGGGAGCTGAGCATAAATCTGATTCGGGCTGAAAAAGAATTGCTGATGCTGTTGGATTCTGACCTCTCTGCACTCGGAATAGATTTTCTGGAGCTACAGGAGTCCAATTGGCACGCTTTTAATTGCGTTGGAAAGTAGACATCCAGGGCTTTCCAGCAATATATAATAGTCCATACTTTGCTCAAGGATAGACGATGTAAACTGGCGTTCAACGCCAGTTCCATGTTGCAGTCTGGCATCCAGCGCCAGAAACAGGTTACAAGTTGGAGTTCAACGCCAGAAACAGGTTACAACCTGGCGTTGAACGCCCAAAACAGCCCAGGCACGTGAGAAGCTTTAGTCTCAGCCCAGCACACACCAAGTGGGCCCCAGAAGTGGATTTTTGCACTATCTATCATAGTTTACTCATTTTCTGTAAACCTAGGTTACTAGTTTAGTATTTAAACAACTTTTAGAGATTTTATTTTGTATCTCATGACATTTTAGATCTAAAATTTGTACCTTTTGGCAGCATGAGTCTCTAAACCCCATTGTTGGGGGTGAGGAGCTCTGCAGTGTCTCTATGAATTAATGCAAGTACTTCTATTTTCCATTCAAACATGCGTGTTCCTATCTAAGATATTCATTCGCGCTTAATTATGGAGAAGGTGATGATCCGTGACACTCATCACCTTTCTCAACCCATGAACGTGTGCATGACAACCACCTCCGTTCTATATTAGATTGAATGAGTATCTCTTAGATTCCATAATCAGAATCTTCATGGTATAAGCTAGGATTGATGGCGTCATTCAGGAGAATCCGCAAAAGTCTAAACCTTGTCTGTGGTATTCCGAGTAGGATTTTGGGATTGGATGACTGTGACGGGCTTCAAACTCGCGAGTGCTAGGCGTAGTGACAGACGCAAAAGGATAGTAAATCCTATTCTAGTATGATCGAGAACCTCTAGATGATTAGCCGTGCTGTAACAAAGCATTTGGACCATTTTCACTGAGGAGATGGGAAGTAGCCATTCACAACGGTGACATCTTACATAGAGCTTGCCATGGAAGGAACTTTGCACTTTTGCATGCATGAGGGAAGAGGAATACAAGAGAAAAGCAGAGATTCAGAAGACAAAGCATCTCCAAAACCCCAACATATTCTCCATTACTGCATAATAAGTATTTATTTCATACTCTCTTATTTTTCGTAATTCAATTTGATAAGTGAATTGTTTTCCTGACTAGGAGTTACAAGATAACCATAGATTGCTTCAAGCCAACAATCTCCGTGGGATTCGACCCTTACTCACGTAAGGTATTACTTGGACGACCCAGTGCACTTACTGGTTAGTTGTACGGAATTACATAGTGTGAAGTAATTTTCGTACACCAAGTTTTTGGCGCCGTTGCCGGGGATTGTTCGAGTTTGGACAACTGACGGTTTATTTTGTTGCTTAGATTAGGAAAATTTTTTCTTTTTGGTTTAGAGTCTTCTATTATTGTTTTTGGTTGAAATTTTCTTTTTAAAATCCTTATTTTCTTTTTTTTTTAAATTTTCAAAAAAATTTTTTAGTTATTAAAAATACTTCTTCAAAACAAGTGTTACATTTACTGCCCAATTGGCTAGAGCGTTGGTCTATGTTCTTGGTAATTGGGTATCTTGTTAAAATCTTTTTTTTGAAAAATAATTTTTCTTTGATTAAATATTGTGCCAAACTTTAAGTTTGGTGTTTTCTTGTTAATCTTTCTATAATTTTCGAAAATTTTAGTTTGGTTTGCTAAAAATTTTAAGTTTGGTGTTCTACCTTCATGTTCTTGTGGTTCTTGTGATTCTTCAAAGTGTTCTTGAGTCTTCTTTGTGTTTTGATCTTAAAATTTTTAAGTTTGGTGTTCCTTGGTGTTTTCCCTCCAAAATTTTCGAAAATAAAGAGCATTGGATCTAAAAAAATTTAAGTTTTGTATCTTTTTATTGTTTTTCTCTTTCCTCATTGAATTCAAAAATATCTTTTTCCCTTATTTTAATTGATTTTTTGAAAATTACCTTTAAAAATTCAGATTTTTTATTTTAAAAATCAAATCTAATCAAAACAGCAGTTATCAAAGCAGATAACAGAAGAGTGCCAGGCAGTTCAATTAAGAAGTAGGAAAACATTAAATACCTCGCTTCAAAACAGCAGAAAGCCAAGGAAAGAACAACTGACAGAGGATGAGCAAAATATCATCCAAAATCCCTCTGAGGACAGTAAGAGCCCAGAGAGGAAT
>NC_029793.2:124553171-124558101 GCF_000816755.2 Arachis ipaensis
AGCTATCAAAACAAATAACAGAAGAATGCCAAGCAGTTCAATTAAGAAGTGGGAAAACATTAAATACCCCACCTCAAGGTAGCAGGAAGCCAAGAAATGAGCAAACTATCCAAATTCCATCTGAGGACAGTAAGAGCCCGGGGAAAAATAATTTTGGTGCTAAAACGCCAGAAATTGGGTGGAAGGCTGGCACTGAACGCCCAAACCATGCTCAGGACTAGCGTTCAACGCCAGAAACAAGCAAGGAACTGGCGTTGAACGCCCAAAGGAAGCACAGTTCTGGCGTTCAGACGGCAAGAACAGATGAGGAGTTGGCGTCTAACGTCACTCCAGCTTCCAACCCTGGCACTCAGTTGCCAGTGAGGGATCAGACACACACAAGTGCTGATGACAACCCCTCTAAAAGGGCTTCTTCAACCACTTCTGTAGGAAATAAACCTGCAGCAACCAAAGTTGAGGAATATAAAGCCAAGATACCTTATCCTCAAAAACTCCACCAAGAGGAGCAGGATAAGCAATTTGCTCGCTTTGTAGATTATCTCAGGACTCTTAAAATAAAGATTCCGTTTGTAGAAGCACTTGAGCAAATACCTTCTTATGCCAAGTTCATCAAAGAGATCTTGAGTCATAAGAAGGATTGGAGAGAAACTGAAAGAGTTCTCCTCACTGAAGAATGCAGTGCAGTCATTCTGAAAAATTTCCCAGAAAAGCTTAAAGATCCCGGAAGCTTTCTGATACCATGCACATTAGAGGGTAATTGCACTAGGACAGCTCTATGCGATCTTGGGGCAAGCATCAACCTAATACTTGCATCCACCATCAGAAAGCTTGGTTTAACAGAAGAAGTTAAACCGACCCGGATATGTCTCCAACTTGCTGATGGCTCCATTAAATACCCATCAGGCGTGATTGAGGACATGATTGTTAGGGTTGGGCCATTCGCCTTTCCCACTGACTTTGTAGTGCTGGAAATGGAGGAGCACAAGAGTGCTACTCTCATTCAAGGAAGACCTTTCCTAGCAACTGGACGAACTCTCATTGACGTCCAACAGGGGAAAATAACCCTGAGAGTCAATGAGGATGAGTTTAAGTTGAATGCTGTCAATGCCATGCAGCATCCAGACACACCAAAAGACTGCATGAAAGCTGATCTTATTGACTCTCTGGTGGAGGAGATCAAAATGGCTGAGAGTCTCCAATCAGAGCTGGAAAACATTTTTAAAGATGTTCCACATGATCTAGAGGATTCAGAGAAATTGAAAGAGCCTCTGAAATTTCCTCAGGGAGAGGAAAAACCTCCTAAACCCGAGCTCAAACCATTACCACCATCCCTGAAATATGCATTTCTGGGAGAAGGTGATACTTTTCCAGTGATCATAAGCTCTGCTTTAAATCCACAGGAAGAGGAAGCACTAATTCAAGTGCTAAGGACACACAAGACAGCTCTTGGGTGGTCCATAAGTGACCTTAAGGGCATAAGCCCAGCTAGATGCATGCACAAGATCTTATTGGAGGACAATGCTAAGCCAGTGGTTCAACCACAGAGGCGGCTAAATCCTGTAATGAAGGAAGTGGTGCAGAAAGAGGTTACCAAATTACTAGAGGCTGGGATTATTTATCCTATTTCTGATAGCCCCTGGGTGAGCCCTGTTCAAGTTGTCCCCAAAAAGGGAGGCATGACAGTGGTTCATAATGAAAAAAATAAACTGGTTCCTACAAGAACAGTTACAGGGTGGCGCATGTGTATTGACTACAGAAGGCTCAATACAGCCACCAGGAAGGATCACTTTCCTTTACCATTCATAGACCAGATGCTAGAGAGACTAGCAGGTCATGATTATTACTGCTTTTTGGACGTCTATTCAGGCTACAACCAAATTGCAGTAGATCCCCAGGATCAAGAGAAAATAGCATTCACATGTCCATCTGGAGTATTTGCTTACAGAAGGATGCCATTTGGGTTGTGTAATGCACCTGCAACCTTTAAGAGATGCATGCTCTCTATTTTCTCTGATATGGTGGAAAAATTTTTGGAAGTCTTCATGGATGACTTCTCAATATATGGAGACTCATTCAGCTCCTGTCTTGATCACCTGACACTGGTTTTGAAAAGATGGCAAGAGACCAACCTGGTTTTAAACTGGGAAAAATGTCACTTTATGGTGACTGAAGGGATTGTCCTTGGGCATAAAATTTCAAACAAGGGAATAGAGGTGGATCAAGCTAAAATAGAGGTAATTGAAAAATTACCACCACCTGCCAATGTTAAGGCAATCAGAAGCTTTCTGGGGCATGCAGGATTCTATAGGAGGTTTATAAAGGATTTTTCAAAAATTGCAAAACCTCTAAGCAACCTGCTAGCTGCTGACACACCATTTTTTTTTGACACAGAGTGCCTGCAGGCGTTTGAAACTCTGAAAGCTAAGCTGGTCACAGCACCAGTTATCTCTGCACCAGACTGGACTTTACCATTCGAATTAATGTGTGATACCAGTGATCACGCCATTGGTGCAGTACTGGGGCAGAGGCATGACAAACTTCTGCATGTCATTTATTATGCTAGCTGTGTTTTAAATGATGCCCAGAAAAATTACACAACCACAGAAAAGGAATTGCTTGCAGTGGTCTATGCCATTGACAAGTTTAGATCATACTTAGTAGGATCAAAAGTGATTGTGTACACTGACCATGCTGCTCTTAAATATCTACTTACAAAGCAGGATTCAAAACCCAGGCTTATAAGATGGGTATTGCTTCTGCAAGAGTTTGATATAGAAATAAGAGACAGAAAAGGGACAGAAAACCAAGTGGCTGATCATCTATCCTGAATAGAGCCCGTAGAGGGGGCGCCCTCTCCTTCTATTGAGATCTCTGAAACCTTTCTGGATGAGCATTTGTTCGCCATTCAGGAAACACCATGGTTTGCAGACATTGCAAACTATAAAGCTGCAAGGTTCATACCCAAGGCGTACAGCAGGCAACAAAAGAAAAAATTAATTTCTGATGCAAAGTACTACTTGTGGGATGAACCCTATCTCTTTAAGAGATGTGCAGACGGAATAATCCGTAGGTGTGTGCCTAGAGAAGAAGCACAGAGCATCTTTTGGCATTTCCATGGGTCACAATATGGAGGTCATTTCGGAGGTGAGCGAACAGCCACCAAGGTCCTCCAATGTGGTTTCTACTGGCCTACACTCTACAGAGATTCCCGAGAGTTTGTACGTAACTTTGACAGTTGCCAGAGAGCTGGTAATTTGCCTCATAGTTATGCCATGTCTCAACAAGGAATCTTAGAGATTGAGTTGTTTGATGTATGGGGAATTGATTTCATGGGGCCTTTCCCACCATCATACTCAAACACTTATATTCTGGTGGCAGTTGACTATGTATCAAAATGGGTAGAGGCCATTGCCACACCCACCAATGATACTAAAACAGTGCTGAAGTTCCTCCAGAAACACATATTCAATAGGTTTGGTGTCCCTAGGGTACTAATCAGTGATGGGGGCACTCACTTCTGTAACAAACAGCTTTACTCTGCCTTGGTCCGGTATGGGATTCGCCACAAGGTGGCGACTCCATATCATCCACAGACAAATGGGCAAGCTGAAGTTTCTAACAGAGAACTGAAAAGAATCCTGGAACGGACTGTAAGTACCCGTAGAAAGGATTGGGCACGAAGCTTGGATGATGCTCTGTGGGCTTACAGAACAGCATTCAAGACTCCTATAGGGACCTCTCCGTACCAACTTGTGTATGGTAAGGCTTGTCACCTGCCCGTGGAACTGGAACATAAGGCCTACTGGGCAACCAGATTCCTAAACTTTGATGCCAAACTAGCTGGAGAAAAAAGATTGCACCAGCTGAATGAGCTAGAGGAATTCAGATTCACTGCTTTCGAAAATGCCAAGCTTTATAAAGAGAAATCTAAAAGGTGGCATGACAGAAAGCTGTCATCTAGAATATTTGAACCAAGACAAAAGGTTCTGTTGTTTAACTCTAGGCTCAGGCTATTTCCCGGGAAACTGAAATCCTAGTGGAGGGGACCATATATGATTACAAGTGTATCACCATATGGTTATGTGGAGCTTCAAGACATTGACTCTGATAGGAAGTTCATTGTTAATGGACAGAGAATCAAGCACTATCTTGAAGGTAATGTTGAGCAAGAGTGCTCAAGGCTGAGGCTAGATTAAAAAGCTCAGCAAGGTCCAGCTAAAGACAATAAAGAAGCGCTTGCTGGGAGGCAACCCAGCCATTGGCATCACTTTCTCTGGCATTTTGCCCTATTCTTAATTTTATTTGTTTATATAAAGTTCATTGTTAATAAGGTAAAGAGTCCATTGCATAAGTTCACAGAGTTACAGAAGGATTCAGCACGCAAAATAGAGAGAAAAAGCTCACTGGCAAGAAAACGCCAGTAAGAGGCACAATTGGGCGTTCAACGCCCAAAAGAAGCATCCACTGGGTGTTGAACGCCAGTAAGGATAGCTATCTGGGCGTTAAACGCCAGAAAGAAGCTCCTTCTGGGCGTTTAACGCCAGATTTACAGCGTCCTGGGCATTCAGAAAAACGCCCAGTGACAAAGGAGTTCCTGGCGTTCAACGCCAGAAAGATGCAACAGCTGGGCGTTGAATGCCCAGGAGAAGCAGCAATTGGGCGTTAAACGCCCAAAACATGCAGCATTTGGCCTTTAACGCCAGGATGGTGGGGAGGAGGTAAATTCGTTTTTTTTTTCATATTTTTCATTTTAATTTTGATTTTCATGTTTCAATTCATGATTTCTTGCATAAACATGTTACAAACCCTAATTTCTAAGAACCCTAATTTCTAAAAACCCTACTTTAAAAATATTAAATGTATCTTAATCCATAAGCACAAATCCTTTTTCAATCCAATCCAACTCTTTTTCAAATTTTCCAAAACAAAT
>NC_029793.2:124558144-124558368 GCF_000816755.2 Arachis ipaensis
GGACAAGCAAACCTCTAAGTTTGGTGTGTTTATCCGTGATCACTAAACCATACCCACTAAGATCATGGCTCCTAAAGGAAACCAACCCACTCCAAGAGGCAAGAAAGAGAGTATTCCAAAACCACTTTGGAATCAAGAGAGGTTCTTAACCAAAGAACATTCAGACCATTACTACAAAATAATGGGTCTAAGATCAGTGATCCCAGAAGTTAAGTTCGATCTGA
>NC_029793.2:124559027-124565370 GCF_000816755.2 Arachis ipaensis
CTAGAGGATGGCTGGACTTCATTGGGCGTTCTATATTGCCCACTAGCAACCGTTCTGAAGTCACCGTCAAAAGAGCAGTGATGATCCATTGCATTATGTTGGGAAAAGAAGTGGAAGTTCATCAATTGATTCCATCTGAATTTTACATACTTGCAAACAAGAACTCCAAAGATGCCAGGTTGGCTTATCCAAGCCTAATCTCTATGCTCTGCAAAGATGCTGGAGTAAGGATGGGAATAACGGAGTACATCTCAGTGGAGCAACCAATCACTAAAACCACAATGGAAAAACAACAAATGCAGGATGACCCCATCAAGAGGAGGGCGCAAGAATTCCTCCCGGAAGTCCCTCAATTTGAATATTGGGAATAGCTTGAAGCATCTGTCACCAAGTTGCAAGAATCTATGAACCAAATAAAGGAAGAACAGCAAAATCAAAACAGTATGCTCTGCAAACTGCTCAGGGAACAAGAAGAGTAAGGGCGTGACTTAAAGGAACTAAAGCATCAGAAGTTATCTGTGGAAGGACCAAGCACCCCACAGACTAGAGGAACATCCACATCCCAAACTCAAGGTTGTTGAGTTCTAATCTTAGCCTTAACTCTGTGATCATTGTTCTTATTTGAGTTTTACTTTAAAAGTTATAGTAGTAATTAGTAGTGATTTTATCTCCAATTAAGCTATAATTTATTTTTCTCATCATCATTAAACATGAATAAAATAGAAGATTTTTTTAGAATAAGGAGGCAATAATTTTCGAGTTTTTAATAAAACAAATTCTAATTGTTTACATGTGGTGGCAATGCTTTCTGCCTTCTGAATGAATGCTTGAATAATGCATATGTCTTTGGAATTTGATGTTCTTGAATGTTAAATATGTTGGCTCTTGAAAGAATGATGAACATGAGACATGTTATTGGTAATCTGAAAAATCATAAAAATGATTCTTGAAGCAAGAAAAAGCAGTGAATACAAAGCTTGCAAAAAAAAAAGCAAGCAGAAAAAGCCAATAGCCCTTAAAATCAAAAGGCAAGGGTAATAAAAAGGATCTAAGACTTTGAGCATCAGTGGATAGGAGGGCCTGAGGAAGCCAAATCCTGGTCTAAGCGGCTAAACCAAGCTGTCCCTAACCATGTGCTTGTGGCGTGAAGGTGTCAAGTGAAAACTTGAGACTGAGCGGTTAAAGTCAAGGTCCAAAGCAAAAAGAAGAGTGTGCTTAAGAACCCTGGACACCTCTAATTGGGGACTTTAGCAAAGCTGAGTCACAATCTGAAAAAGTTCATCCAATTATGTGTCTGTGGCATTTATGTATCTGGTGGTAATACTGGAAAACAAAGTGCTTAGGGCCACGGCCAAGACTCATAAAGTAGCTGTGTTCAAGAATCAACATACTGAACTAGGAGAATCAATAACACTATCTGAATTCTAAGTTCCTATAGATGCCAATCATTCTGAGCTTCAATGGATAAAGTGAGATGCCAAAACTGTTCAGAAGCAAAAAGCTACTAGTCCCGCTCATCTAATTAGAATCTGAGCTTCACTCAAAAACTCTGAGATATTATTGCTTCATGACTTATTTGTATTCTATTTTATTTGTCTAGTTGCTTGGGGACAAGCAACAGTTTAAGTTTGGTGTTGTGATGAACGGATATTTTATACGCTTTTTGGGGTTAATTTCATATAGTTTTTAGGATATTTTAGTTAAGTTTTTAGTATATTTTCATTAGTTTCTAGGAAAAATTCATATTTCTGGACTTTACTATGAGTTTGTCTGCTTTTCTGTAATTTCAGGTATTTTCTGGCTGAAATTGAGGGAGCTGAGCAAAAATCTGATTCGGGCTGAAAAAGAATTGCTGATGCTGTTGGATTCTGACCTCTCTGCACTTGGAATGGATTTTCTGGAGCTACAGGAGTTCAATTGGCACGCTTCCAATTGCGTTGGAAAGTAGACATCCAGGGCTTTCCAGAAATATATAATAGTCCATACTTTGCTCAAGGATAAACGACGTAAACTGGTGTTCAACGCCAGTTCCATGTTGCAATCTGGCATCCAGCGCCAGAAACAGGTTACAAGTTGGAGTTCAACGCCAGAAATAGGTTACAACCTGGCGTTGAACGCCCAAAACAGCCCAGGAACGTGAGAAGCTTTAGTCTCAGCCCCAGCACACACCAAGTGGGCCCCAGAAGTGGATTTCTGCACTATCTATCATAGTTTACTCATTTTCTGTAAACCTAGGTTACTAGTTTAGTATTTAAACAATTTTTAGAGATTTTATTTTGTATCTCATGATATTTTAGATCTGAAATTTGTACCTTTTGGCAGCATGAGTCTCTAAACCCCATTGTTGGGGGTGAGGAGCTCTGCAGCGTCTCTATGAATTAATGCAAGTACTTCTATTTTCCATTCAAACATGCGTGTTCCTATCTAAGATATTCATTCGCGCTTAATTATGGAGAAGGTGATGATCCGTGACACTCATCACCTTCCTCAACCCATGAACGTGTGCATGACAACCACCTCCGTTCTATATTAGATTGAATGAGTATCTCTTAGATTCCATAATCAGAATCTTCGTGGTATAAGCTAGGATTGATGGGGTCATTCAGGAGAATCCGGAAAGTCTAAACCTTGTCTGTGGTATTCCGAGTAGGATTTTGGGATTGGATGTGACGGGCTTCAAACTCGCGAGTGCTGGGCATAGTGACAGACGCAAAAGGATAGTAAATCTTATTCCAGTATGATCGAGAACCTCTAGATGATTAGCCGTGCTGTGACAGAGCATTTGGACCATTTTCACTGAGGAGATGGGAAGTAGCCATTGACAACGGTGACACCTTACATAGAGCTTGCCATGGAAGGAACTTTGCACTTTTGCATGCATGAGGGAAGAGGAATACAAGAGAAAAGCTGAAATTCAGAAGACAAAGCATCTCCAAAACCCCAACATATTCTCCATTACTGCATAATAAGTATTTATTTCATACTCTCTTATTTTTCGTAATTCAATTTGATAAGTGAATTGTTTTAGTGACTAAGAGTTACAAGATAACCATAGATTGCTTCAAGCCAACAATCTCCGTGGGATTCGACCCTTACTCACGTAAGGTATTACTTGGACGACCCAGTGCACTTGCTGGTTAGTTGTACGGAATTACATAGTGTGAAGTAATTTTCGTGCACCACACCACCATCAGCCTACTAACCCTACACAGAAGCAAGGAAGGCAAAAACCTACTGCCCACTATTAAACCAACACGGCGGTGCTCAGCCCCTTCAAAACACGAATACCACCACCCAAAAAACACAAAACGCAACACAAAAAGAAAATGGCAGAATAACGCATGGCAAACACAGAACAAACATAACAAAAATGAAAGCAAGAAAGAACAGAGGCATACCAACCTGATAATGCAGAAAACAAGCCTGGAGAAAGCTGAGAAGCAACCTCGAAGAGACACCAGAAACGCCACAAAGAGAAGAAGAATTTTTCAGAAGAGAGAACGAAAGAAAAAGGAAATGAACGAAGGAAGTAAGGAGGAAAGCCAAAACGGTTTCAAAAGGGGCAGAAAAAGACGCAAATAGCCTTAAAATGATAAAAGGGCGCATAGGGGCAATAAAGGAAAGACACCCAAAAAACGTCCCCTCGCAATAAATGCCCCCTAGGGAAAAGAAACCAATAAAGCACGCATCGAAAAACGCAACAGGCGCATTGGACACGGAAGAGTCGCGTCGGACCAAAACGACCAGACGAATCTTCGGCACGACCATCAAGATCAGGGCCGACGCACCGACTTCCCCTCAAAAGGAATCAAACGACTATCCGAGAAAAACTAAAGACCTAGCCCACGGTCAAAACCACATCTCCCAGTGACAGACCGACCTTGCTCGCTCTCCCGCTGCGGGGGCAACTGTTACGGATCTGGCCCACGGATCCATGATCCGGGATTAAACCCTAACCCGGTTACCCGAGTCCGACCCGCATCGCCCTTCCAGAAAGCCCGAAGCTAGTCCTCTAGAGCTCTTAACCAACTTTCAAATTCAAACGTCTCCCTTATCTTAGCTAAACAAGATAAGATAAGATAGCTACCATCACCTATAAATAGAGGACCCAGGTCCCTCCAGGTATTCATTCACTCCTAACACCTTACACCTCTTAGATCCATTCTGACTTGAGCATCGGAGTGTCTTTGCAGGTACCTCCCCCCATTGCTCTGGACAAATAGTTCGGCATTCGCCTTGACCCGCAGGCTCCTGATCCATCTCTCAACCCGTACCAAAGACATCTTGTACAATAAAATAACTGTTGGTCATTGTTGAACATGTTCAAGTCGACTTTTTAGAGGCAAGTGATAAACCCATATTTTATGATATATTCTGTGCCTAATTTGAGTGATTTATTCAATCCTTCACCCACTTATTCATATTAATTGCATGGTTTTACTTTCCCTTCCTTATTATGTGATGTATGTGAAAAACATGTTTTCTATGCTTAAAAATAATTATTTTGATTACCCTTTATTTCCATTTGATGCCGTGATTCGTGTGTTGAGTAGTTTCAGATCTTCTAAGGTAGGAATGACTTAAATGATGGAAAGGAAACATACAAAATTGGAAGGAAAGCATAAAACGGAGTTTTTGAAGAAACTGGCAATGACGCGATCGCATGGACGACGCGGCCGCATGCCAGCGCGAATTAACAGCGACGCGACCGCGTGCTTGACGCGATCGCGCGCCTTGAGCGACACGCATATGACGCGGACACATGACTGTTGTGACCGTGTGACAAGGAAAAACTCCCAATGACGCGACCGCGTGACCCACGCGGCCGCGTGATAGAGGCCACGCACCAGAAATTACAGAAAACGCTCCCAGCGATTTCTGAAGCCCTTTTTGGCCCAAATCCAAGTCCAGAAGGCACAGATCAGAGGTTATGAAGTGGGGGAATGCATCCATTCAAGAGGAGAGTCTCCAATTTAGTTACTATTCATGATTTAGATGTAGTTTTGAGGGAGAGGCTCTCTCCTCTCTCTTTTAGGATTTAGATTTAGGATTTTAATCGCTTTCAGGATTATCTCTTTCTATCAGGTTCAACATTCCTTTTTATTATTTTCTCAATTTAATTTATGAATTATTCTATGTTACAGACTACTCTTTAAATTAATGTTATTTGAGGTATTTCAGTTTACAATTGCTTTCTTTTAATTATGTTACTTTTATCCCCAATCTGAAGACTTTTTTATTCCAGTAGATTTATTTTTCCCCTTTTGGTCTTGATTAAGAAATCAGTAACTCAGGAGTTATCAAACTCAACATGATTGATAATCGTTCTCTTTGCTAATTGAATTGAACTTCAATAATCCCAATCTTTCCTTAGGGATTAACTAGGATTTGAGGATCTAACTAATTAGTCACTTGACTTTCCCTTGCCCTAGCAAAGGTTAACTAAGTAGAATTAAGATTCAATTTTCATCATCATTGATAAGGATAATGATGAGCGGATATTTTATACGCTTTTTGGGGATAATTTCATATAGTTTAGAGTATGTTTTAGTTAGTTTTTAGTCTATTTCTAGTAGTTTTTAGGAAAAATTCATATTTCTGGACTTTACTATGAGTTGTGTGTTTTTCTGTAATTTCAGGTATTTTTCTGGCTGAAATTGAAGGAGCTGAGCAAAAATCTGATTCAGGCTGAAAAAGGACTGCTGATGCTGTTGAATTCTGACCTCCCTGCACTCAAAGTGGATTTTCTGGAGCTACAGAACTCGAAATGGCATGCTTCCAATTGCATTGGAAAGTAGACATCCAGGGATTTCTAGCAATATATAATAGTCCATACTTTGCACAAGGATAGATGACGTAAACTGGCGTTCAACGCCAGTTCTCTGCCCAATTCTGGCGTCCAGCGCCAGAAAAGGATCAAAAGCTGGAGTTGAACGCCCAAACTGGCATAAAAACTGGCGTTCAACTCTAAAAATGGCCTCTGCACGTGAATTGCTTAAGTCTCAGCCCCAACACACACCAAGTGGGCCCCAGCACACACCAAGTGGGCCCCAGAAGTGGATCTCTGCATCATCCATCATAGTTTATCCAAATTTTGTAACCCTAGGCTACTAGTTTAGTATAAATAGGACTTTTTACTATTGTATTTACATCTTTGGATCATCTTTGATTAGTTTTATGCTATCTTAGACTTTTGTGAGGGCTGGCCATTCGGCCATGCCTGAACATTTATCACTTGTGTATTTTCAACGGTAGAGTTTCTCCACACCATAGATTAAGGTGTGGAGCTCTGCTGTTCCTCAAAGATTAATGCAAAGTACTACTGTTTTTCTATTTAATTCAA
>NC_029793.2:124565528-124567345 GCF_000816755.2 Arachis ipaensis
AAAAGCTGGAGTTGAACGCCCAAACTGGCACAAAAACTGGCGTTCAACTCCACAAATGGCCTCTGCACATGAATTGCTTAAGTCTCAGCCCCAGCACACACCAAGTGGGCCCCAGCACACAGAAGTGGGCCCCAGAAGTGAATTTCTGCATCATCCATCATAGTTTATCCAATTTTTGTAAACCTAGGCTACTAGTTTAGTATTTAAACAACTTTTAGAGACTTATTTTGTATCTCATGTCATTCGTGGTATAAGCTAGAATTGATGGCGGCATTCATGAGAATCCGGAATGTCTAAACCTTGTCTGTGGTATTCCGAGTAGGATTCAAGGATTGAATGACTGTGACGAGCTTCAAACTCCTGAAGGTTGGGCGTTAGTGACAGATGCAAAAGGATAGTAAATCCTATTCCAACCGGATCGAGAACCAATCGGTGATTAGCCGTGCTGTGACAGAGCGCGTGAGCGTAGTTTTCACTGGAAGGATGGAAGGTAGCCATTGACAACGGTGATCCACCAACACAAAGCTTGCCATAGAAGGACGTGCGTGCGTGAACAAGAAGACAGAGGAAAGCAGAGATTCAGAAGACAAAGCATCTCCAAAACTCCAACATATTCTCCATTACTGCACAACAAGTAACCTTTAATTTATGCTCTCTTGGTTATTCACAATTCAACTGATAAACATAATTGACTTCCTGACTAAGATTTACAAGATAACCATAGATTGCTTCAAACCAACAATCTCCGTGGGATTCGACCCTTACTCACGTGAGGTATTACTTGGACGACCCAGTGCACTTGCTGGTTAGTGGTACGCGTTGTGAAAAGTGTGATTCACAATTCGTGCACCAAGTTTTAGGCGCCGTTGCCGGGGATTGTTCATGTTTGAACAACTGACGGATTATTTCGTTGCTTAGATTTGGAAAAAAATCTTTCTTTTTGGTTTAGAGTCTTTTATTATTTATTCCTTGTTAAAACACTTTAAATTGATAACTCAGTTAGTTAGAACGTGGTGTTCAAGGCAAATAGCAGAAGAATGCCAAGCAGTTCAATTAAGAAGTGGGAAAATATTAAATACCCCACCTCAAAGCATCAAAAATTCAAGAAATGAGCAACCCACCAAAGATTCACCTAAGGACAGTAAGAGCCCAGGGAAAAATAATTCTGGCACTAAAACACCAGAAAATGGGTGGAAGGCTGGCGCTGAACGCCCAGACCATGCCCAAAACTGGCGTTCAGCGCCAGAAACAAGGCAGGATTGGCGTTCAACGCCAGAAATGGGCAAGAATCTGGCGTTGAACGCCCAAATGGGGCAGAATCCAGCGTTGAACGCCCAAAATGGGTACATTTCTGGCGTTCAGGCGCCAGGAACAGACAGTGAACTGGCGTCTAACGTCACTCCAGCTTCTGACTCTGGCACTCAGTTGCCAGTGAGGGATCAGACACATACAAGTGCTGATAACAACCCCTCTAAAAAGGCTTCTTTAACCACTAAGGTTGAGGAATATAAAGCCAAGATACCTTATCCTCAAAAACTCCACCAAGAGGAGCAGGATAAGCAATTTGCTCGCTTTGCAGATTATCTAAGGACTCTTGAAATAAAGATTCCATTTGCAGAGGCACTTGAGCAAATACCTTCTTATGCCAAGTTCATGAAAGAGATCTTGAGTCATAAAAAGGAGTGGAGAGAAACAGAAAGAGTTCTCCTCACTGAAGAATGCAGTGCAGTCATTCTGAAAAGCTTTCCTGAAAAGCTTAAAGACCCTGGGAGTTTTCTGATACCATGCATATTAGAAGGTGATTGCACCAAGACAGC
>NC_029793.2:124568266-124583686 GCF_000816755.2 Arachis ipaensis
TGCCTGCAGGCGTTTGAAACGCTGAAAGCTAAGCTGGTCACAGCACCAGTCATTTCTGCACCAGACTGGACATTGCCATTTGAGTTAATGTGTGATGCCAGTGATCATGCCATTGGTGCAGTATTGGGACAGAGGCATGACAAGCTTCTGCATGTCATTTATTATGCCAGTCGCGTTCTAAATGATGCCCAGAAAAATTACACAACCACAGAAAAAGAACTACTTGCAGTCGTTTACGCCATTGACAAGTTCAGATCATACTTAGTAGGATCAAAAGTGATTGTGTATACTGACCATGCTGCTCTTAAATATCTACTCACAAAGCAGGATTCAAAACCCAGGCTCATCAAATGGGTATTGCTTCTGCAAGAGTTTGATATAGAAATAAGAGACAGAAAAGGAACAGAGAACCAAGTGGCTGATCATCTGTCCCGGATAGAGCCAGTGGAAGGGACGTCCCCCCCTATTACAAGTGTGTCACCATATGGTTATGTGGAGCTTCAAGATATTGATTCTGATAAGAAGTTCATTGTCAATGGACAGAGAATCAAGCATTATCTTGAAGGCAACATTGAGCAAGAATGCTCAAGGCTGAAGCTAGATTAAAAGTTCAGCAAGGTCCAGCTAAAGACAATAAAGAAGCGCTTGCTGGGAGGCAACCCAGCTATGGGGCAACAATCCTCTAAGCATTTTGCCCTATTTTTATTTTTATTTGTTTATATAAAGTTCACTGACACTAAGGTAAAGAATCATTTGCATAAGTTTACAGGGTTACAGAAGGAATCTACACACAAAACAGAGATATGGAGCTTACTGGCAAGAAAACGCCAGTGAAGGCCATTTTGGGCGTTCAGCGCCCAAAATGGGCATCCAGTGGGTGCTGAACGCCAGTAAGGATAGCTATCTGGCGTTCAACGCCAGAAAAGGGCAACAACTGGGCGTTGAACGCCCAGGAAAGCAGCATTTGGGCGTTGAACGCCCAAAACAGGCAGTGTTTGGGCGTTCAAACGCCAGGATGGTGGGGAGGAGCTCTCCTTCTACCCATCTCCTTCTTTTTCTTTTGCTTGAGGACAAGCAAAGCTCTAAGTTTGGTGTGTTTATCCGTGATCACTAAGATCATGGCCCCTAAAGGAAAACAACCCACTCCAAGAGGAGCAAGGGCGTGATTTAAAGGAACTGAAGCGCCAGAAATTCTCTATTGAAGGACCAAGAACCTCACAGACTAGAGGAACATCCACTTTCCAAACCTCAAGGTTGTTGAGTTCTAATCTTAGCCTTAACTCTGTGATAACTGTTCTTATTTTAATTTTACCTTAGGAGTCATATAGTAGTAATTAGTATCTATTTTGATTTTATCTCCAATTTAGCTATAGTTTATTTTTCTCACCATCAGCAAACATGAATAAAGTAGTAGATCTTTTGAATAAGAAGCAATAAAATTTCGAGTTTTAATAAGAGAAATTCTAATTAGTTAAATGTGGTGGCAATGCTTTCTGTCTTCTGAATGAATGCTTGAACAGTGCATATATCTTTTGAATTTGTTGTTTATGAGTGTTAAATATGTTGGCTCTTGAAAGAATGATGAACATGATACATGTTATTGAGAATCTGAAAAATCATAAAAATGATTCTTGAAGCAAGAAAAAGCAGCAAAGAACAAAGCTTGCAGAAAAAAAAAAAAGAAAGAAAAAAAAAGAGAAAGCAAGCAGAAAAAGCCAAAGCTCTTAAAACCAAAAGGCAAGAGCAAAAAGCCAAAGCCCTTAAAACCAAAAGGCAAGGGTAATAAAAAGAATCCCAAGGCTTTGAGCATCAGTGGATAGGAGGGCCAAAAAGGAATAAAATCCTGGCCTAAGCGGCTAAATCAAGCTGTCCCTAACCATGTGCTTGTGGCGTGAAGGTGTCAAGTGAAAACTTGAGACTGAACGGTTAAAGTCAAGGTCCAAAGCAAAAAGAAGAGTGTGCTTAAGAACTCTGGACACCTCTAATTGGGGACTTTAGCAAAGCTGAGTCACAATCTAAAAGGTTCACCCAATTAAGTGTCTGTGGCATTTATGTATCCGGTGGTAATACTGGAAAACAAAGTGCTTAGGGCCACGGCCAAGACTCATAAAATAGCTGTGTTCAAGAATCATCATACTGAAATAGGATACTCAATAACACCATCTGAATTCTAAGTTTAATCTCCGTGGGATTCGACCCTTACTCACGTGAGGTATTACTTGGATGACCCAGTGCACTTGCTGGTTAGTGGTACGCGTTGTGAAAAGTGTGATTCACAATTCGTGCACCAGATAACTAGGATAGGACTTCTAATTTCTCATACCTTGCCAAAAGTGTGTTTTACAGTTATTTATTTAAATTACAGTCTTTTACTTACTTTAATTGCAATTTAAATTACTTGTTCCTCATCTTCAAAACCCCAATTTACAATCTTCATAACCAATAATAAGAACGTACTTCCCTGCAGTTCCTTGAGAAGACGTCCCGAGGTTTGAATACTTCGGTTATCAATTTATTTAGGGGTTTGTTACTTGTGACAACCAAAACGTTTGTACGAAGAGATTTCTGTTGGTTTAGAAACTATATCTACAACGCGACTATTTTTATAAATTCTTTACCAGCAAAAATCCCAACGTCAGCAAGGTGCTCTATCCATGCTCACTTTTACGAAGCTTCCATTCTTTTCACTTTTTCATGCACCGCTCTTTTCACTTGTGCTCTATAAACAGGATAACATTTTAAGTTTCTCAATTACAAGAATTAATTAATTAATAGGTTAAAGTAATATATTAGTAAATAATTATTTTACTTTATTTATTAAATTTTTATTGGGTAAAATTTTACCTGCTTAGATGTAGAAATAGATGCTTTGCTATAATTGATTAGGATAAAAAAAAGAGTAATTGAATATTTTCTGTTACTCTCATAAAAATTCGAACAAATAACTTTAGAGTATTGAATTATTGCTAACTAGTTAAGCATGTAGCTAGTAGAACACATTTTACGCATGTAATTATACTCGCTTATTTTATAAGGTAACTATTGGTAACTGTTGAACATGTTCGACTTTTTGGAGGTAAGGTGCTCCATCCATGCTCACTTTTACAAAGCTTTCATTCTTTTCCTCACTTTCTTCTACACTGCTTTTTTGTTAAACTGCCACCATATTTTTCCGATACAAATTTATTGATGGCCAACCTATCACTTCTGCTCTATGGGCGGGGTAATATTTTAAGTTTTTAATTATAAGAATTAATTAATTAATTCATACGAAGGAGTCATATATTAGTAAATAATTGTTTTGCTTCATTTATTAAATTTTTATTGGATAAACTTTTACCAGTTTAGATACAGAAAAAGATGCTTTGCTATAATTGATTAGGATAAGAAAAGAGTGTAATTGAATATTTTCTGTTATTCTCATAAAAATTCGAACAAATAAATTTAGAGTATTGAATTATTGCTAGCTAACTAGGCATGTAGTAGAACAAATTTTACGCACGTAATTATATTTGCTTATTTTATAAGGTAATTGTTGAACATGTTCAAGTCTACTTTTTCGGAAGTAAGGTGCTCCATCCATGTTCACTTTATTTCACGAAACTTTAATTCTTTTCACTTTCTTTTGCATTACTCTTTTGTTGAACTGTCACCATATTCTTCCGGTATGATCTCACTAATAGCCAACCTACCACTTGTGTTCTATGGGTCGGAATAATATTTTAGATTTTTTAATTATAAAAATTATTTAATTAATAGGTCATAGTCATATATTAACAAAAAACTGTTTTACTTTATTTATTAAATTACTATTTGGTAGAATTTTACCTGCTTAAATTTAGAAGAAGATGCTTTGCTATAATTAATTAGGATAAGAAAAAAGTATAATTTAATTTTTGCTGTTCTCTCATAAAAATTGGAACAAACAAATTTAAAGTATTAAATTATTGTTAGCTAGTTAGGCATGTAGTAGAAAACATTTTACGCATGTAATTGTATTCGCTCATTCTATATATAAGGTAAAAATTCAGTTACAGTTAATTTAATGTGAAGTTGATAGTTAAAAATTGATAGTTAAAAATTATCATATGACAATTTAATTAAACTCATTTAACAACTTTTAATTATCAATTTTATATGAATTTAATTGCATCTTTCTATTGTATAATTGTAGAAACAAACATATACTACTTTTTTTTAGTTTCTACATCATTACTTTCGATATTGCATAATCTAATCTCTTTCATTAATTCGTTTCGTTTATATACTTAAATTTTTACTGTGTAATTTTATATATAAAATAGATCACATATAGATATAAGTTGTTTTTAGATCATCAAGCAAGTTAATTCAACTTTAAAATCAAGAGAAAAACTATATATATAAAATAAAACGTAGTGACCGAGCATATATAAAAAATAGAATTTAATAATAAAAAAGTGAATCGACCGATATTTAAGATTATAAATAATAGAAATTGTATGGAAAAGCAGGTATCTGATAACGAAAATGATTACTTACTTGGGTGGAGGTTTGGCAGGATTTTCGGGGAGAAGGGCTTTGAATTTATGAGTTGGATGTGTCTTCTTGGAAGACAGATTAAGCATCAAATCCACATTAGTCTGCTGAATCTCAGTTTCAGAAAAGGGTCTCTGAATTATGTGTGTATATATATCTCTAAGCATTAATACAAGGACGCATGCACGGAGGTCTGTTTTGTCTTTTTCATGTGTAGTGGGATTCGACAACCCCGTACATGTTGTCTGCTCTTAGTTACTCTCCATTATTCACTTAATTAAACTTACTTCAGCTGCCTCTTGCTTGCATTTACCAATATCAAGGGTCAATGGTCAATGATAACAATACATATACATACATAATAATATGGATAACTGTCTATTATATATACGTGGCTAGAGAGTAATAACTATAAGATCACACTTAACGCCACTGTTCTTTTAGATACAATTATATTCATATCAACAATGCATGAAAAAGTGAATGATATCGTTTTGAAAAAGAGTGTGCGAGTTGAGTGATAAAAAGGGATAGATGACTACCAACAATGACCTTATCGGTGGAGTGTGTTCTGCGGGTGAAAAAGGATAATTAATTAGGTATCAACATACAACCAACTATTAGTTGGATTATAAAAAAGTGGAGAAAACACTAAAAATATGTAATTTATTCTATCTCAAAAGATATAAAAATTGGTGTATAGTCATTCATACTTTAATTTTATTATTTGTCAATTTTATTTCTATCTCACTATTTACCATTTTGTTCTCACTATAATATTTTAGATACAATTATATTCATATCAACAATGCATGAAAAAGTGAATGATATCGTTTTGAAAAAGAGTGTGCGAGTTGAGTGATAAAAAGGGATAGATGACTACCAACAATGACCTTATCGGTGGAGTGTGTTCTGCGGGTGAAAAAGGATAATTAATTAGGTATCAACATACAACCAACTATTAGTTGGATTATAAAAAAGTGGAGAAAACACTAAAAATATGTAATTTATTCTATCTCAAAAGATATAAAAATTGGTGTATAGTCATTCATACTTTAATTTTATTATTTGTCAATTTTATTTCTATCTCACTATCTACTATTTTGTTCTCACTATAATAATAATAATAATAATAATAATAATAATAATAATAATAATAATAATAATAATAATAATAATGAGAGATTTCATTAGTTTTTTGTACAAATCACTTTAATTAGAAATATATGTATGTTGTTCTTAGAAATAGAAATATTTAAGCAAATTAAAGTAGAATCAAATTAGGTATGCCTCACCAACCCACTGCCATCTTAAGTAGTTAGTATCTTTATCATATTCATAATAATATACAACATATATATGTCTCTATATAGCTAGTAGTAGTAGATGTGTGTATTTAGGGAATAATAAAACACATACACATAGAGACCTAACAACTTAATTACACAATACTAGTTAATTAATAGGTGTGTGTATTTAGGGAATAATGAAACACCCATAGAGACCTAACAACTTAATTAGTTAACTTTACACAATACTAATTAATTAATAGGTGTGTGTATTTAGGGAATAATGAAACACCCATAGAGACCTAACAACTTAATTGATTAACTTTACACAATGCTAATATAATAATCAAGTTCATTGATTTCTAAAAAAAAAGTGTATTATAATTTTCTATATGTGAAAATTAAAGTAATGAAACCTAGCTATTTTTTTTTTCTTTTTTTTCTGTTTGAACAGTCTCACAACAATAACAATGCAATGTATATAAAAAAATTTAATTATTGTGTATAAAAATATCATTTGATTTTTATAAAAATTTTCATTATACTATGTACATAATATTTTTAACTTACAAATATGTTTGTAATGAGCTTAAAAATTTATTTAAAAATTAATAGAAAATAATGGTAAACTCTTAATTTTTGTTTGTAATCAAAATTATGTATGTTATATTTTGTAAAAACTAGTTATTTTAGTACGTAGGAATTTAAATATTAATAAAAAATAGAGTAAAGTGGATAGACTTTATAAAAAATAAAATACTTTAAATTAAGTGTAATAAGAGTTCTTCTTTTCATAATTAATGAGTTAGCCCATTTAAATTTTTTTTATCTGTCTCATAGCAATTACCAATTACATAAACGTTGTTATGCTTTTCAATTTTTTTCATTTTCATGGACACCTGTGATCTATTATTTTCAAATAAACAAATAATTAAGTTATTTACCAATAGCATGTGACAAAAATTAATGTTATTTAAATGAAACAATGATCAAGTGAAACACTAACACTTTGCTGCATGCTATAAATAGTTTAATCTCTGTGTATATTCAAAATCTTTTCGACGAAAACAGCCATACAAAAAAGCCAAAGTATGTGTTTTTTGGTATTTCAAGAACCTTCTTTAAGACATGGAAGTGGGTCTTTTGTTGCCAGAAGGTAGTGGTTTTTCAGAAACTATAAAATGGAATATGGTGGCAAAAAAGATTAAAAGTGTTGGTTATTTAGCACTTCCTATGATAACCATTAATTTGTCAACTTATTTTCTTTAAATAATTTTCATCATGATGGTTGGTCATATAGAAAAATTTGCTCTTGATAACCATTAATTTGTCAACTTATTTTCTTCAAATAATTTTCATCATGATGGTTGGTCATATAGAAAAATTTGCTCTCTCCAGCACAGCTATTGCTACTTCTCTTTGTGTTGTTTCTGGCTTCAGTGTTATTGTAAGTATTTTTTCTCTTATCTCATATCATAGTCTTCAAATTTTTGTTTCAAAATTAACTGTGTTTTATTATTTTGTTTTATCAAACAGTTTGAAATGTCATGTGCATTGAAAATTCTAGGTGGCCAAATCTATGGAGCAAGACAATATAGAAGATTTTGTGTTCTAGTCTACACGTACTGCTATTGTAGCTTTGAGTCTAGCTTGTGTTCCTCTCTCTCTTTTATGGATATGCTTGGGAAAAATAATGATTTTGTGTGGTCAAGAATCAAGATCCTTTGATTTTACAAGAAGTTGGAAAATTTGCTGTGTGCCTTATTTCTGCTTTATTTGCTTATGCTACACTTCACACTAGCTCTCATTCGCTACTTTTTGATGCAAAGTTTGATCTTTCTTCTTGTTATGAGTTCTTGTGTCACTTTTTGTTTTCACATAGCTTTCTGTTGGATACTTGTTTTTCAGTTCCAACTAGGTAACTTAGGAACAGCATTTTCTATTGGCATTTCATATTAGTTGAATGTGATTTTGCTTGGACTATATATGAAATTCTCTGCTCAGTGTGAAAGGACTCGTGCTCCAATCTCCATGGAATTATTCCATGGCCTTGGAAAGTTCTTGTGCTATGCCGTTCCATCTGCTAGAATGATTTGGTTAGTTTCTTCCTTTAGAATTTGATCTTACTATATACATACATGCATATGCACGCATGCTTATTTGTTTCTATTGTGTTTGATGATCAATGCAGCTTTGAATGGTGGTCATTTGAGCTGCTTACTTTGCTTTCTGAGCTTCTACCAAATCCAGAGCTTAAAGTTTCAGTTTTGTCCATATAGTAAGTAGGACTTGATCATTGAAAATGAGAGAAATTTTTATGTTCTACAATCTCAATTGAAATTAGAATAATTATTGATAAAAATATTATTAAAAGATTTTTAAGTATTGGTAAAAATATTATTAAATTAAAATAATAAAGACACATTTAAAATATTTAAAAACATGAAATGACGTTTGAAGATGTTTATTTTAATAAGTAAATAAAACATATAAATCTTTTTTCATACTTTATTATTTGATATATACCTGTATTAACAATTTCATAAATCAGTTGAATTAATTTTTTTTGATGTTATAAAATAAAACTTACACATAGATTACTAATTTTTCGTATGTATTTTTTTTATTTGCATAATTATTTTTAAACAATGATTTAAATTATATCATATGTATTTTGTGTTTTCTTTTTATTAGTTATTTTAGTTTTCGTTTTTTTTGTTATACCATTCACTTTCACTTTGGGATTAGGCATAAAATACATTAAAATGTTGAGTTTTTTTAATTTTTTTTACACTTTGAACCAATAAATTTTGCATTTTTTTGGTTTTGTTTTTTTAAAAGATAAAAGAGATTTTAATAATATAGGACATCTTACTGCTAAGTATTATAAAAATCGTTACAAGATATTAATTACTTATATAAAAAATATTCACATGCATTTATTATGTGAGAACTACAATATATTAATTTGTAAAACAACCATAAAAATAATAAACAAATATTTTTCAGCAATTATAAGATTATATACCATAATCAATTTGAAAAAATAAAAAATTATTTAAATAAGATTTTTGCGTAAATTTTGTAAAATTCATGCATTTAATTGATTGAAAAAAATAGCATACAAAATATCATTTAAACAGTATTATTTTAAATAAGAATTTATTTTTGTAGAATTTATTTAAGAGACTAAAAGACCTTTAAAAATTATTTAGAATAAAAATTATCTAATTATATTAAAAATTGTAAATTTTAATTTTTAAAAAGACTAAAATACTCCTATAATTAATTTATAAAAGAGTAAAATAATATTAGAAAATTAATTTAAAAAAGATTAAAAAGACTAAAATGTCATTTGACATTAATTTAAAAAGGCAAAACTACCATTATAGTATTAATTAAGAATTTTCGACTGTATTATAAATTAGAAATTTAATTTTGATTTTAAGAATATTAAATTACCCTATTGATTTGTTTTTAAAACACTAGTATGTTACAATTAATTCATGGACCTTCATAGTCATAATGCATTACCCAACTAATAATTTTTCATGCACTCACCTAACAATCCACACATAACCAACGATTAAAAAGCCCACACAACTATCAACCCATACACCCCATCTCATGTTATAAGTTCTATGTCCCGTTAGATCAGCACAAAGTCGCAAACAAACTTTTGTAAGACCAAAAACCTTTGAAAAGTCTTATTATGATCAAGTCTCAAATCATATAGTTATTTACAGCCTTAATTTCAGAAATTATTTTATTAAAAATAATTAAGGCAAGTTTTGATTTATTGAATTTGAAATAAGTTATGATTATTATCCAATTTTATAATTATTAGATTATTTTCTATATTTAAATTATAAAGTTGATATTTATGAAATAATAAGGATTTTATATGACTTGGACTAAATAATTAATATTTTAATATATTAATACAGCTGTTTTGAAAAATAGAAAAATTAATTATATTATTTCTAATTTTTAGTTTTGGACATTTTATTAAAAATAATTTGTAAAATTGATGAATAAATAGTATTTTCTATATATAATTAGTGTTGAATTTAATTTGAGTTTCAATTATTATATTATTCCCAATTTTATTTAAAATTACAAAAATATCCTTAACCCTAATTTTCAAAATAATAAAAACCCTAACCTAGTAACTCTATACCCGACCCGGTTCCCTCTTCACTCACACCCAGCAGCAGCAACGCACCTCTTCCCCCCTTTCTCCAGTCACGCGCAGCAGCAGTAGGGAAAAGGAATCAGGCAGCAGCCTCACCCTCCCTCAGCGTAGCAACACACACACGCAGTTTCCTTGTTTTCCCTGAACGATAGAAACAAAGAAAGAAAGAGAGATCTGAGGGGGAGTAGAGGAGATCAGAGGAGAAGGAGGGGAGGGGCTTTTGCCGCCACCTCCATCGCGCGCTACTGCCGACCTGGAACCACCGCCAATGCGTCCTGCCGTTGCCGCCACCGTGAAGCCGCCGATCTAGCCTGAGTGAGAGAGAGATCGAGGCGAGCTTTGAGGAAGGGAGCTGCGTGAAAATGGAGGAGAACGGCGCCGTCCCTTGCCGCGATCGAGGCTCGCTGCCGCCGCGTTGCTCCGGTTTGTCGCGCCGCCACTGTCGTCCAGGGAAGACACCGCCACTGTCGTCCAGGGAAGATCGCCGTTGTTTTTGTGTCCTCCAACGGCGCCGCTACACGAGCCGGAGGAACTCGTCCCTGTTGAGCCGCCGCCGCCACTGCTAGGGTTTGCCGCCGCCGTGCCGTTGGGAGGAAGGCCGTCCAGTCACACCGAGCAGGAGAGACAGAGAGAGCTGAGGCCGAGCTGGGGGTCCAACCACCGCAACCAGCCGCCGTTCACGTCGCCTCCGTCGGAACCGCCGCCGTCGCTACCAGCTTTACCTCTGACGTGGCTGATTATGGGTGAAAAGGGGGCGAAGCTGCCTCTGCCATCGGAGAACCCTGCTGCCGTCGCCGGAAGAACTCTGCCGGTAAGGGTTTTAATTGAGGTTTCTGCCTTTTTGGATTTCGAGAAGGTTTTAATGCTGCGTGGTTTTTATAGTTGATCCACCGGAGCTGTTGCCGGGCCTGTTCGAAATCGCAGCTGCTTTGTTTCGCTAGTTCAGTAAGTATTTATGTTTCGGAAAGCCTCGCGTTAGTATTTTGTTGTGTTCGATTATTGAATATGAGTTTTGATAACGTGGGGTCGAGTTCTGATTATTGTATGTTGCGATTAGTGTTGCTATGTTTATTGCGAAGTGGCTTGGAGCCGAGGTTTTGGGTTGCCGGTGATTTTGAGCTGAGGCGTAGAAAGGACTCTGTGAGACGTTTGGGTTATGGATTTGCGTTTTGAGGTAGGGGTGCTTTCCGAAAACTATATTTTATATATTGGAATTATTACATATGGATACTGATGTGAGACAATGTACATTTGGTGATTGTATAAGCCTCATGTGATGTTGATTGTTTTGGATGAATGTAATTATATGTTTGAATGGATTATTATTTGGTTTTGATGAATGGATTGTTGTGTGGCTTTGTGAAATGAAATGCTTTTGAAGTTGATTCTTTTAAAGCTTTGAAATCGAGTTTAATCCGTTGAGAATTGATTTGAGTTAATTTTCTGGGGGATGTGAAAAATAGAATACACTCTTGAATTCAGCCTGGTTTGCTTTAAATGATCTGGCTTGATAAATGATGGTTGTTGACCGTTTCTTTAAAGCTTTAGAAATGGGTTTATTCGGCTGATAATAATTTGATTTTGAAACGGTTTTCTTGAAATATGGAATTGAGATGACTGTTGGATTGGGCTTGCCTTGAACTGATTTTGGATTTTGGGCTGTTGAAAAGGATTGTGGACTGTTTTGTTGGGACCCGAACCGGGTGACAAAGTCTAAGTTTTAGAAGAGGTGCTGCCGAAATTTCCGGTAGAATTCAGGACTTTACTGAAATGTTATTCGGAAACTTGTGAGTTAATGGCTTCTACTATTTTATCTGAATTATTAAAAAAGGGATGACTTATGCTTTTGAAATGAATTATTAAAAAGGAAATTGTGATTTAGTCTTGTTTCTTAAGAAAAGTATTATATTACCCTTGTGAACAAGTTATTTAGATGAAACTTATGCTTTAAGGCTGTTTTAAATGTGAAAAGGGTTTATGCCTTTGAATTTGGCTTGAGGATTTCAATCAGAGAATTTTCAGTGACTTTGAAAGAACCTGAACGTCTATTGACAAGTTTCATTCTAAAATGTTTTGGGAAAAATCTTAAGTACTCTTGAGTTCTGAGTTTTTGCAAGACTAAAATAATTTTTGAGCCGTTGAAACGCTTTAGAATTTCCCATGGGGTTGAAGCTGGTTTTTGTTTAAGTAAAGGAAACGGCTTTGAAAAGAGTAATTGGTTATGTGACTCGGTTTGGCTTAGATCCTATTTTGTTTTTCAAATCAGGAAGTCAAGGTTTTAATGATTTTAAGTGAATTTGAGGAAATGAGTTATGTTAATCTCCCCTAAAGACTTGGGACTCTGCCAGGGAACCTTTGTTATAAAATCCCATTGTTGGATGGATGATTTTGAATATTTCAAAATAAATCTTTAACTTGACATGGTTATGGAAGTTTTGGAAAGAGGATGCCGAGAGTGGCATTGTTTTCAAAGGGGAACTTACCTTGAGTAAAAGAGGCTTATGAGCCTGAGATGATTTGAGAACTGAGATCTTTAAAGCCAAGGTTGAAAAGAGTTGAAAATTGATTTCAAAGTGAAATGAATTGAGAAAAAGTGATTTATGGCTTAGATGCCGATTTCATTAATTTGATGATGTTGAATGGTGGAAGTGCTATTTTGTTATGGGCCGGAATGGCTGTGTATGATTATAAATATTGGCTGGTTCTGGATTGAACCGTGAGCCGGTATGACTGAGATGGATGTTGATACATGGCTGAGAATGAATGCATATATGCTGAGATATTGATAATTGTGATTTTGCACTTCCACTATCTGAGATATGAGTTTTCCTGGGTAGTAGCAGTGGCTAGCCACCACGTGCTCCAGGTTGAGACTTGATACTCTGCTGACCCTATGTCGTAAGTGTGGCAGGGTACTGTGAAAGCCCCAGATGAGCTCGCCCCCGTGAATATACATTAGTGAGGGTGTTGGATATGGATCATGATTATGATCACGATTATGTTGAGTATAACTCGAGTTGGGGATGCGCGACAAAGGGACAGTCTAGTGGTTAGCTACCAGGACTTGTCGGGCTGGTTTTATAACCGACAGATGATATCATCAGCCACTAGGGCAGGCATGCATCATATGCATCTATATGACATTGTTTGGGTGTGCATTTTGTATTTGGTTTGCCTTTGTGACTACTTGTGATTAATTGTTAATTGTTCTACTTGCAATAACTATTTGGTTGTGCTTGAATCTTCCTATTTGTGTTTGCGACTGAGATTCTGTTGGACTGTGGTGATTGGTTGCTGGTTGGATTTATTTGGGCCTAGGGCCGTGGTTGAAATGAGATGGACCGATGGTTGGTTTCAGTTTTGTGTTTCTGGTTTGGAAGAATATGAAAAGCTATTTTGGTTCAACATAGATAAACCTTTTGAACGGCTTTTGAGTTTTTGAGAGTTGAACGGTTTCTCTTTCAGAAAAGATTTCCAACTTTACTTTTATTGTAAACCGTTGTTTTTGAAAAGAGGCATAAGACGGTTATTAATCACTGGTACGGTTTATCTTCATGTAATCTTTATGAGTTTTTGTAAGTTGTATGATACCTATGGATGTACGTTGTATAGCAAAGTATTTTTGGATCGGTATTGCGGTTTAAAGATTTAAACAGGCTCATATTTTAGTATTAAATAGTATAAGAGTCGTCGTAATGTCCGAGCTATCAGAGTTGCGCAGCCGGAAGCGTGAGCTTTGGTAGTTAGGGTGTTACAGCCTTCACCAAACACCTCTGCAACACCTGTGCAGCGTCTGATAGCATTTCTCAGCATTTGTACGTGTCTCATTCACCTTTATTCACCTTCATAGCTGCCATAACTCTTTCGGACTCACAAGCTCTTCTAGTGAGCTCAAATATTTTTGAATGCCAAAATATTTTAAGCTATTTTTTTAGTTATGAACAAGATGTGTTGGATTATGTCATAAATATGATTCCCATAATGTGTCTCTATTATATTAGACACTTTACATGGTACTTTTTTAGGTTGGTAATTTTTTTTCCCTTAGCATTATTATTTAATGCACAATTTATATCTTTCTATGAAATATAACACTTAGTCATGTTAATATATAAGTATTGCTATAGGATGTGGTTGGCAAAAGTTAGGAACATATGTGAACCTTGGAGTTTATTATATTTTGAGAATTCCAGTTGCTATTATATTGGATTTTTGGGTACAGTTGAGTTAAAAGTTTGTGGATTGGAATAATAAGTGATATTTTTTGCAAAATAATTTTGCTTTCTCTCATTACAATAAGTACAAATTGAAAAAAATAAGTTTGTCCTCATTTTTCTAGTTTTTAGAGTCTATTTAATTAATTGACTTTTTTTTATTATTTAAAATATTAAAAAAAACATATTTTAGTTGTTACTTCATGCTCTATATATATGAATTCCAGGCAATAGAGGCAAGAGAAAAAACATTTGAAGGAAGATTTTCTATAGAATATGCATTAGTGTGAGATTAAATTTAAATGTTTAAAATAATATTTATTATGAATATGTATTAGTGTGAGAGAATTGTTATGTGTGTATATTCAAAGTTATAATTAAAAAAAATCTTTAATTATCTTGTTATTCTCAATATGAATTACCATTGTGCTTACCATTTTTCTTGTATTTATCATTGGTTGTTGTTAATATGAATTTTCATTCATAATTCATTTCGTCTCTTCATATCATTCATAATATTATACCCTAAAGTATATCATCAAAGTAATTGATAAATAAAAATTAAATAAATTAAAGTTAGAGAGACACAGATTTACCTAATGTGTCTTTCATAGTCCTTTTCTAATAATTAACTCCATTCTCATAATTTGATTCCCACTTTAACTAATTTGTTCTTTTTTCAAAAGGTTAATTAAATAGCAAGGTCTAAGACATTGTTGTCAATAATGAACAAAAGTAGTGAACAAACTAATAAATTAAACTAAATGGTACTCATTGTTGTTCTTATTATGGAAGAGTTGCTAGCTAGTTAGATGCGTATTTTCTCAGTGGTATTAATTTATCATTATAGAAAGAGTGATGACTCATTTGACATATATATAATGTTTTCATAGGCTCTGTTGGCCATTCTTGTTGGCGTTACTCTTTAATTTGGACCTAACGTCCATTTGTTATATCCATATATGTATGGCTTATGTATGTATATATGTATAAATGAGTTAACTTTAGATTTATACATTTGTCTAAAACGATATTTATGTATTTACCCAAAACGATGTATATATAACTGTGTAAATTAGTAGCTATAATTTGTGTCTAGTATATGCATATTTGGCAATAAAATTGCACAAAATATAATTAAACTCAAAGTCCTAGCTAGTAACATCAAGTTAAGGGGCAATTCATCAATTTATTAATTAATATA
>NC_029793.2:124583984-124586935 GCF_000816755.2 Arachis ipaensis
TAATACTCTACTAGATATTAAAATTACAACAAATAATAAAAGAGAAATACTAAATAAAATCAAAAAGCTAATTTCAGTAAACAGAGGCACACCCTCCCATTAATAGCTAGGGCTTCACATCTCATAAAAGTGTTCTTTCTCTTTTATTGTCATTATGATCATCAACATTCTTATTTATAAGAATTTGTAACCATTTAATTTTGAACGCATCATAATTTTTTTTATTATTTCTATTAAATTTTTGAGTTGAAAACCTGGAAATTTGGATGCACTTTGTTCTCCCACAATTTGAATTTTGGGTTTGAGTTTAATTTTATGATTTTTTCTGTCATAATCTTTTTTTTCCTATATTTGAGCGTTAGCTTTGTTTGCCGCCATAAACTGTAAATTATATAAGCTAAAATTTTCGTTAATTTCTTGTGCCGTTTGTTCTCAGCGCAAGATTGGTTTGGTACTAAGATGCCCGAACCTCAATTAATGTGTTATATTGAATGCTTGTTTGTTTTTTCATCTTTTTTCATTATTCAATTTCGATTGCTCTCATTTCAGAGAGTACAAACATTATGTTAGAATATATTAAAATTCTCTTATCTCTTCTAACATAAAATCAAAATTATAGTATCTTTTTTAAAAAAAATAGACTACTTTTTTTTTTTGTTGATAAAATCAGGTATTTTTTACATTTTTTTTCTTATGTCAATTTTACTTTTCTTTTTTCACTCCTTTGATGTTTTTTTTACATTACTGATTCGCCTATCTTTTTTGCCTTATATTTTTTTGAGTATAATGAATCGAACACTACTGTTATCCATTACTTACTTATTCTCAAAGAGAAATTATATATTTTTCGTCACCAGTTCGTTATCCTTCGACATTTTATCATCTCTTTGCAGTTTGCCATAATTTCGGCAGATTTCGGACAGTTCGCCATTTTTTTTGGTAGTTTTGTCTGCGCTTTCCTTGTGGCAGTTTTGTCTGCGTTTTTCTTGCGGCAGTTTCGTCTGCGCTTCTTTGCGGCAATTTTGCCTGCGTTTTTTACTGGCAGTTTTGTCTATGCTTTCTTCCGCCAGCTTTATCTACATCTGTTCTGTCAGTTTATGCACCTTTTTATATATTATTACTACAATTATGTTAAATATACATAAAATTTAGTTACTAAATCAATTATTCGACGAATTTTTTGTAAGTACATAGTATTTTTATTACACATCCTATTATTATTATTATTCTTTGGTTAATTTGTATAATTGTGGTTGCTTGAAACTAAGACATCTGAAAAGAAGGTGCATTGATAGAACATAATATAATAGTGAATTAGTGAGGAATTACATATTTACATGTATAATAGAATTGGGCATAGAGGGAAGCAAACAAGCAATTAGGGGCAATGTTTTTTTTTTTTGGTGATAGTAGGGGCCAAAGTCCCATAAAAAAAAAAGAAAATTAAAGCATAGCTATACGGGGTAAAAGAACGCCCCTCTCATCTTCAATCACAACTCTTCCTACTTCTTGTAGTGGCACATTTCAAAATCTCAATCCTAGTCCAATTTCTCCACCTATTCTGGCCAAGCAATCCACCACCCTATATATTACCTTCTCTGAAAATGTTTTTTCCAACAAAGAAATTAAATTTTGGGCCTCTGATCTCGTTCTTTATCTTCTTTTAACATCTAAAAGGCTCTAGTTCCATCACGCACATGTGTCACTACTCACTAGGCACACAATGTTTTTTTTCTTCATTATTTGGTTAGGAGGCGTAATTTATATTCTAGATAAAGTATATTTTTTGTCTCTAAAATTTGATAAAATTTTAAAAATATTCTTAAATTTTATTTTGTTTTAATTTTGTCCCCAAATTTTTTGATTTGCATCAAATATATCCCTAACGGCTAATTTTTTCAAAAAATTTAAGACCGATTCAACAACAATTTCATAGGAACAAAAAGTATCTTTACCCTATATTCNAGGAAATAAGTGGTGTGTTACAAACAAACCGGTTTCCACTAAACAAGGAAGCTTTCCAAAACTTCATTTAAAAGGGCGCATTGCCAACTTTAAATTAATTTCGTCAAAATTGGACAATGGTTTTAATCTCAATCAAACAATAGAAAATAAATTCCGTTTAATATTTTGTCAAAGAGAATTCGAAACTTCTTTAAAAGGTTCAAAACAAGACTCCAAAAGCGTTCTTGAAATCACCATCTCGGAAGAACATTCAAGAAGTTTAAGATGTACTAAAAAAGAGTCAAGCCTTGCAAGAAAGGATCTTAATTTAAAGTAGTTCAAACAAGATCCACTAGACATGAAACATCAAACAAGTTTTAAATTGATCCAAAAGAATACAAAAGTCATAGAAAAAGACAACTCAATCATTTGTAATTTTTCAATGATAAATCTTTAACTAAAAATTCTTGTAGAGATAATGAGAGAATAAACAATGCACTATCTTGAAACGAATCAAACTGACCCACATAAGGATGAGATTCACAAGAGGGGACAAACCAAGATCAATGGTAATGTTCACAAGATGTAAAAGATTAGTTAAAAACAAAATCACGTATGACATTTATAGAGGTGAAAAGCTTAAGAAGGAACCAGTTCGTTCATGAGAAGAAAGCTATGAATCCAACATTTTCAAAAGAACAACAATGGCATAAACCATGTAGTATGCTAAACCAAACTCAATTCAAAATAGTTAAGTAAAGCTTATCAAACGAAACTCAACCGGAATAAAAGCGAAAAATCCTTTCTTTCCAGTATTTCAGAAAATATCCAAATACACAATCAAATAAAGATGTCCATTGGAACTATAGTAAAATTACTAGAAGGTCAAAATTTACTTTTAAAGTAAGTGCAATTGCGTAAACTAGTAAAAGTACAGGCAAGGTATTAGAAAGAAATAGTTGTTAAACTGTATAAATAATTTCAAAGTCTCATATATAGAAAAGTAT
>NC_029793.2:124587569-124602594 GCF_000816755.2 Arachis ipaensis
CCCAAAAATACTTTCGTTCAATAACGTACCTCCATAAATACCATTCAACTTACAACAACTCATAAAGAGTACATCCATATATATACATAAATATATATAAATAATATTACAAACATAATCCAATACAATTCCTATCCCTCTTATAGATTATATCAAGATAAAGGCGAGGGTGCAGTAAATCATAACTAAAACAATACAGAGCATCACAACAACAATTAAATAAGCTCTTCGTAACTTCTGCGCCCATATCCTGAAAGGGGAAAAATGTAGGGGGGTGAGAACATCATCCTCGAAAGGGTTCTCAGTAGAGGGTTTTTGGGAATTACTGTAATAGGATACTGGAAGATAAACTGTACCAGTGATTAATAACCGTCTGATGCCTCTTTTCAAAAACATCGGTTTACAATAAAAGTAAAGTCGGAAATCTTTTCTAAAAGAGGAACCATTCAATTCTCAAAAACACCAAAAGCCTTTCAAAAAGGTTTATCTATGCTGAACCAAAATAGTCTTTCATTTTTTTTCCAAATCAGAAACACAAAACCGAAACCAACCATCGGTCCATCTCAATCCAACCACGGCCCTAGGCCCAAACAATCCAACCATCAACCAAATCACCACAATCCAACAGAGTCCCAATTGCAAACACAGATAGAAAGTTCAAGCACAAACAAACAGTTACAACAAGTAGAACAATTAGCAGTTAATCACAAAGGCAAACCAAGTACAATATGCACACCCAAACAATGTCACATAGATGCATATGATGCATGCCTGTCCCTAGTAGCTGATGATATCATCTGTCGGTTATATAGCCAACCCGACACGTCCTGGTAGCTAACCATGGACAGAAACACCCATCGCAGAGCAAGTAGGTTTGAGCTACAACCCCATTGCTACTACCCGCTCAACCCAGAGCCAGTGGAATAACCACTACTGCGGCTACTACCCAGGCGGGTGTTTAACAGCTCAACCTGGAGCGAGTGGAATCACCACTACTACCGCTACTACCCAGGCGTCACAGTCTGACCTGGAGCAAGTGGGACGAACCACAACCCTTGCTACTACCCAGGTATCTCAAACATATATTCATTCAGTTCCAGCCATGGATTAACATCCATCTCAGCCATCCGGCTTAAATTCAAAATTCATAGTCAGCCATACGGCCCATAACTCATTCGGCATTCAGCCATAAATCAATATCATACACAGTCATTCCGGCTCACGGTTCAATCCAAAACCAGCCAATATTCATAATCATACACAGCCATTCCGGCCCATAACAAAACAGCACTTCCACCGTTCAACATCATTAAATTCATAAAACCGGAATTTAAGCCATAAATTACTGTTCTCAAGCCGTTTCACTCTGAAATCAAATTTCAACTCTTTTCGAGTTCCCTTTTTAAAACAAAGCCACTCTCGGCTTTCTCTTTCCAAAACTTCCATAACCATGGCAAGTTAATGATTTATTTCAAAGTATTCAAAATCACTCATCCAACAATGGGATTTTATAACAAAAGCTTCTCGGCAGAGTCCCAAGTCTTTAGGGAAGGTCAACCTATATCAATTCCTTAAAATTCATTGAAACTCTTAAAATCATAGATTCTCGATTCAAGTAAATAAAACTGAATTTACTATAAAACCGGCCATACAAAATCACAAGTTCCAACCCGGTCCAAAAATCAACTCATTTGAAAAGGAACCAGTTCATTTGAATCAAACCACTTTCAGGTTTCTTTTTGGAACCCATTTTTCTAACTCTTCCAAAATGCCTCAAACTTAATTACTCAATCAAAAGTCTAGATTCCTTTGAAATCACTAAAAGACCCTTTTTATATTGAAATCAATATTAGAGCATCATTCTTTCCTTCAGTGATTCAAACGGTAAAAATAGCTCATTTCTAAATGGGCCAAACTCAACGCATAAAGTTCATTAAATAAATTAAGCTTGAAAACATAAATATTCTCTTAATAAATCAAATAATACAATTTCTCAAATCCAATCCTTTTTAAATAACTTTTTAAACAAGACTATGATTTTGTAGAAATTTCGACAGCACCTCCCCTAAAACTTGGACTTTTGCCACCCGGTTCGGGTCCCAACTAAACCGTTTCTCATTCCTTTTCAACAGCTCAAAACCAGAAATCAATTCAAGGCAAGCTAAATCCAACAGTCGCCTCAGTGGCATATCTCAAGAAAACCATTTCAAAATCAACTCAATATCAACCGATTTAACTCATTTCCAAAGCTTTAAAGAATTGGTTCAGCACTAAATCATTTGTCCAAAACCAAGTCAATTAAAGTAAACCAGGGTGAATTCAAGAGTACATTCTATTTTTCACATTCCCAAGAAAATTAACTCAAATCAATCCTCAACGGATTAAACTCGATTTCAAAGCTTTAAAGAATCAACTTCAAAACATTACATTTCACAAGCCGCACAACAATTCAACCAAATCAACATCCATAATCATTCGAGTCAATCAAATAATACATAAGGCAGATACAATCACTAAATACACAATATCTCACATAAGTATCCATATGTAATAATTCCAATACATAAAACACAGTTTTTGGAAAGCGCCCCTGCCTCAAATGCAATCTAACTACGCGACACAACTCTTTCTCTTTCGGTTCGCATTCCGCGGCAGCTGCATACACAGTTCCATTTACTTTCACAACAACAGGAACGGCTCTTATTCCAACCATGCGATTACCAAAACTCAACCCTAGCACGTCAATATCATAGAATTCTCACTAATCCACAGCAAAAATAATAGCGGTAATGATATCAAGATTAGAATACCTACTGCAGCTATAGGAAACAGAACGATGGAGTAACACATAACAGAATCAGGGACCTGTGCACCGTCCTAGCTGCAGTAACACCATTCTGTTTGGTAAGGCAGCAGGGTTACCAACAAAATCAGAATAGCGAAGAAAACATAGAAATGGAACAGATTCAAGAAAGGAGAGAGCAGTTACCGGCAAATCTGGCTCGGTTCCGACAATGGCGTACAGCCGAGCAACTTACAACAATCAGAACCCATGAAGCCAGAGGCTTCATCTGCGGTCTCCGGCGGCCGGCACAGTGGCCTGAAGCTCCGGCGACACCACAACAACATACGGAAAGCCCAGCAGCTCCGGTGATGGATCTTCGGCGACGGTGGAGGAAAGGGGGCAACCCTCCACAGCGGCGAGCCCAGCCTCGTGGTGGCGACGGCAACCCCGCGGCAGCTCCTTTTTCGCACATTCTCTCTCTCTCTGTGCGTATGGCCAGCAGTGGCGGTAGGGACAGGTTCGACGGCGGAAATCCGATAAAGCCGGCGGCGCTGTGCTTCCTCCACGCTTGCGAGCTCGACGGCGGCGATGTGGCATGGGCGCGGTGGCGATAAAGGTGCGACGGCCCCCCAAGCCCGCGACAACCATCACTCGCGGACCAACCTTCCCCTCGGTTCCGCTCTCCCTGGCGATGGCGCAAACGGTGCAGCGGTGGCGGGCTGAACTGGAGTGCGATCGGCGGCTCGTGGTGACTTGACGACGACAGCTCCAGACACGGTCTCCCTTCGAGACTCAGCAACGATGCGGCTGCGGCGATAGCAGCTCCTCGCGGGCGCCGCTCCTCCCCTCTCCCCTCTCCTCTTTCCCGTTTTCCTCCTACCCATTTCTTTCCTCTGCATCGTGTTGCAGCTGTTGCTGCTGTGTGTGTTGCATTACTGAGAGAAGGAAGGGAAACAGATAGGATATGACGGCTGGGTTGGGAATTAGGGTTTTCATTATTTTGAAAATTAGGGTTAAGGGCATTTTAGTAATTTCACTTAAAAATAGGGATAATATAATAATTGAAAACCAAATTAAATCCAACACTAATTGTATATATAAAAATACTATTTGCTCATCCATTTTACAAATTACTTTCAATAAAAGGTCCAAATCAAATAATTAGAAATAATATACTTAATTTCTTCAATTTCCAAAATAGCAGTATTAATATTTGAAATATTACTTATCTAGTCCAAATCATATAGGAAATCTTTATTATTTCACAACTACCAACTTTATAATTTGAATATAGAAAATAATCCAATAATTGTAAAATTGGATAATAACTATAACTTATTTCAAATTCAATAAATCAAAACTTGCTTTAATTTTCTTTAATGAAGAATCTTTGAAATTAAAGCTACAAAAATACTGAATTTGAAATTTGTTCATGGTAGCCCTTTTTCAAAAGTTCTGGGTTTTACAGTTGTTGTGAATATAAATTTTCATTCATAGTTCATTTCGTCTCTTCACATCATCTATAATAGTATTCTTGAAATTATTAGTTTGAAGATAGTCAAATGTGTGCTTGAAAGTCGAAAGTACTTGATAGAGTAAAGGAGGAGAGTGGAGTTAGTTAGTCTTCATTAAGCTGTTTAGTTTGTTAGTTTGTTACAGAGTTAGTTTAAGTTTGCTGAGTTGGCACAGATAGTTTCACATACTCCAAAAGCTTCTATGTATGTCTATAAATAGTGTAGTACAATTGTGAGACTGAGTTTTCACTTCGAAGATGCAATAACACGCACCCCCTCTTTCTCTGAGTTCTCTCTGTCTTTCTCAACTTCTTCACTCTCATTCACTAGTTTCTTATACCTTTCATGGTATCAGAGCTAGGTTCCAATGGAAAACGAGATCAACGCCATGGCAGCTTAAGGGAACACTCATAGCTCAGCACAAACGGCGAGCGCACCTGGATTTGTTGCAAATCCCATCTACATGAAGCTGGACAGTGATAGTTTTCTGCAATGGAAGGATCAAGTAGAGGCAATGATTGAAGGTAATGATCTATTGAATCACATCACTGGAATTGGAATCCCGCTGCAGTTTCTTGAAAATGGAGGTGTTAGTCCAGAATTTCAACGGTGGAAAAGGCAAGATGCTTTACTCAAGTCTTGGCTTCTTGCTTCAATGACAAAACCCTACATTACTCGAATGGTTGGCTGCATGTTTACCTATCAGATCTGGAACAGGTTAGAGACTCATTTCGCTTCACAAATCAAAGCTAGAATCATGCAATTAAGGAACAAATTGAGCACTACTCACATAGGTCTGTTAGTAAATGAGTATGTGTTGTCGATAAAAGGCACAATTGGTGCATTAGTGTCAGTAGGAGAGACAGTGAGTGAGAGTGATCATGTCAATGCTCTGCTCCATAGCTTGACTGAAGAATATGCACCTTTGCTCACCTCACTGCTAACAAGACCGCATGGAATCACAGTTGGAGAACTAGAGGTAGTGCTTTTTGCTAATGAAGCATATTGGAGAGGTTCAGAAAAACTGAGCTGAATCAGGCAGCATATGCAAACAATAGTACAGTCCAACTATGCGAATCAAGAAGGTTTGCAAGAAAGCCCTAAATATCAAGCAAATTGGACTCAAACAAGAAATTTTTGAGGAGGTTTTATATAACACCCTCACTATCAGAATGTCATGCTTCCGGCTGCGCTACTCTGATAGCAAGAAGTGTTACGACGACTTTATATACTTAATATTAAAATAGGAGCCTTTGACTCGACACCGCATCGCTGATTTCTTTTTAAGCCGGAAATAAATGCTTTATTTTAAAAAAAAACAAACAGGCATAGATTCATATACCGGACTTCTTACATAATAGCTTATAATGTAATATACATATAAAACATATAACTCCTATCCCTCTTACAAAATTGTAATAACAAAGACGAGGGAAGAAAAATTATCTAATTAATACAATATCATATAAACCAAAATGCAGTATAACTTTTCATAATGCTCCTTCATCCAATTCCTGAAAAGGTAAAGTTGTAGGGGGGTGAAAACCTAACCACACGGTCTCACCACGGAGTTTCAGAATTGTCATAAGAAGATATTTAATAAGAAAACTATTTTCAAGCCCAGTGATTATCATTGCCTTATGAATCTTTTAAAAATCAATAACTAATCATTAAAAATCTTTTCAAAGAAACAATGTTTAATCTTTCAGAAATCCGAAACCTTTCTTTTCTTATAAGAAAATTTTAATCAGAAACCAACCACGCAATCAATCAACACAATAATCAATTCATCACCAAAGCTCATTCTCAAAAGTAGCACACCAGGTCAAACACAGGCAAAACAGACAAGGAAAGCACAAGTTTAGGTAGCAGTTATAGGAAATAGTTCAGGTAGCAGTTAAGAACAGTTTAACTATTAGGCAAACTAAAACAAATTCAAACCCAAGAAAAGCATACAAGTGCATATGATGCATGCCTGTCCTATGACTAATGAGCTCATCGGTCGGTTATACAGCCAACCCGACAAGTCTGGTTTGCTAAACCATTGGACTGTGCTATAAAGGTTGTAATCGGGGTTTAGAAAGTGGGAAGCAAGTAATTTAAATGACGAGTGAATTAAATGGCAATTAAAAATAAATAATAACTGTAAACTTTTGGTAAGGTAAGAGAAGTTGGAGGTCCAACGTAGTTATCTCTCTCAACTATAATGAAGGTTGAATCTAGACTCCACTTGGTCAACCTTTACTAGGGCAAAGGAAAGTCAATGGACTAATTAATCTGGCCTTTGAATCCTATTTATTTCCTAAGAAAAGGTTGGGATTACTTAAGTTCAGCTCAATTAGCAAGATAATGATTATCAATTATGTTGAGTTTAATAACTGTTGAGTTACTGAATCTTTAACCAGAACCAAAAGGGGAAAAAGTAAAATTGATAGAATAATAAAAATATCCTTAGATGGGAAGCAATGGTAATTTAAATCAAAGAGAACAATCATAAACTGAAAATTCCTCAATTATCATTAATTCAAAGAACAATCTGTGACATGGAATAATTCATAGATCAAATTATAATAATCAATTCAAATGTTGGAATAAATAAATAAAAGTAAAACTAAAATAAAAGAACATTAAACCTGGGATCCAGAGTTACTCTTAAAACAAGAAGAAATCCTAAATCCTAAAAGAGAGAGAGAAGATCTCCCTCTCAACTAAATCTAAATCATTGAAAAGTAAAAATATGCGAGCTCTCTCTTGAATGGGTGCATTCCCACACTTTATAACCTCTGGTCTATGCTGTCTGTACTTGGATCTGGGCCAACAAGGGCTTCAGAATTCGCTGGGGGCATATTCTGTAAATTCTGATACGTGGCCTCTGTCACGCGTCCGCGTGGGTCACACGGTCGCGTCATTTGGAGCTTTTCCTTGTCACGCGGTCGCGTCAGTCATGCGGCCGCGTCGCTGCTGATTCGTGCTTGGCACGCGATCGCATCATCCATGCGATCACGTGGATACCAATTTCCTTAAAGCTCCGTTTTGCTTTCTTCTTCCATTTTTGTATGTTTCCTTTTCCGTCCTTTAAGTCATTCTGCCTTAGAAAATCTGAAACTACTCAACACACTAATCACGGCATCGAATGGTATGGAATGTTATGAAATGCAACCTATGCTAAATGCATCTACCTAATGAGTCATGCAATTCTAATTCATCCACTCATATATAAAGCCTACATGTAGTCAAATTATTTCACATTCTCAAGGAGATATATATACATATATAGCTAACCCTCAAATAATAAAGCACTTTTTGCAAATGAGGTGAGAGAAAAACTTGCAAGACAATCAGAGATAAATGTTAATGAGCTTTTGAACCCTCACTGGATTTTGTGTTTTCTCTCTAATCACTCAGTGTTTATTGGGTTAACCACTCTATTTTTCTTTTTATTCTTCCTTTCTATAACCTTGTTTTTCGTCTAACCAATCAACAATTATAGAACATAGTTATACCAAAACTCATGAGGTCTTTAATTAAGGTTGTAATGGGGCCAAGGCAAAGGGTAAGGATATATGTATAAGGCTAAGTGAGCTAATAAGTGAATCCTTAATTAGACTAAGATCTCACCTAACATACATACTTAGTAAAACAATGCTTCTTTACCTATTCTCCCTATTTTCTCGCTTTTGATGTCACATGCTCATGTTTCAATTCTTGTTTTTTTATCCCATGTGCATTGCTTTTTATTTTGCATTGGGGAGTTCTTTTTGTATCCCCTTATTTACATGCTTGAAAACTAACTTTTTCTCTTTTTTTTTTTGAATACACATGGTAATTTTTTTAATTAATTTGAATTTTCATGAGCCTGCTCCCCAAAATTTTGAGTTGCTTTATTCTTTTTAAATTTTCTACCTTTTGTCTTTATCAACTATGTTCCCAATAAGTTTCTCATATTTTACTCTATTTATAATTTTCTATCTTAAGCTAACCAAGGATTCACTTGGGGTTTTCTTTTGTTTTTCTGCTTAAGGCTAGTAATTTGGTTAAAATAGAATAAGGGGTTTTTTTTAAAAGCTCAAAGGGGGCTAACAAAGGTGATGTAAAAGGTAGGCTAATTTGGGGTAAGTGAGCTAAAATCAAATGATGGCCTCAGTCATTATTTTGAGATGTACCTATATTCTATAATCGGACATATAGACTAAAACAAAGTAAAGAACATCAGAATAAGAAAGAAGGTTGGAACACACAGAAATAAAAATTATGGTTTGAATGTAACCATACAGTTAAGCTCAAAACTCACAGGCTATGTGTTCTCTAGCTGAAAAATCATTTATCACTTATGTATGTCATGCAGGTTTAGTTAAAAATTCTCATTATTCTCTTAAAAAGTAATTTAGGGTAGCCTTTGAAGTTTTAATGTTTCTCCTTGATGAAATGTTGTCAGTTTAACTACATCATGTAATGCTATATATACAAGGTTTTATGGATCTAAATCTATTATGTTCAAGTTCCTAGCTTGCTCTTTTTTATATTTGTCAATTTAAACTAAGCTATAACTAAGCTATCTTATGTAAAAAGGGTAAACTATACTAATTGATCCACTAATAAGTTAGAATTGCAAACTAAATTAAATAACTAAAATGAACTAAATAACTAAAATATGAACAAAATTTGCAAAATGCAAAAAATAGAGTAAAATACACAAGTAGCAATGTATAAGTACTTAGAAAATAACAATAAAAGAAAAAGAGAAAAATACAGAAAAATATCCAAAATAAAAGAAAAAGCATGTAGTAGTTCACCAAAATAAACGCCAGAGATGGCGACCTCCCCACACTTAAAATAAAGCATCGTCCCCGATGCTCAATCAAGCCGGGTGTGAAGGAGTGTCATTACTGGTAGGGATGGTAGCTGGGGTCTCTGTGGCGGTGGTGGGCTGAGAGTCTGGCTGCTGTAGAGGGGGGACTGACTAGATCGGGATCTCTGGATCTGCAGCCTCAAGCTGATGTGGGGCCTCCTACTGTGGTGTAGCGTGCTCTGTGCCTGCCTGCTGATGAGTCTCCGCCTGGGGATGAGGCTCCTCCTCGTGCTCATCCTCCTCCTCCTCTGATGGCTCTGATGGTGTGTCGGGCTCGGAGGGGATGTCGGCGCCCTGTCTGATCATCAGCTTCAGATGGGAATAGCGTCGCCTGCTGCGGTGCTCCAATCTCTCATACCGGCGGCTATTACAGCACTCCATCTGATCAAGCTGGCGGAATAGACGGTGCACGAGGCAATAAACCGGCTCAGAGGCGGGTGGAGGTGCAGTGGTGGCAGCAGGGGCAGCTGGAGCAGCTGTGGATGAAGAGGGTCCAGCAGACGGAGGGGCTGTCTCATCAGTAGCAGTGACAGATGGTGGTCTGTAGCCCAAAGCAAGGAAGTTCCTGCTGTGAGGGATGATCTTCCTGCAGTCCGCTGCTGGTGGTTGCTCATCGGCATCCTCCCAAGGCACATCAGCCTGACGGCCTAGCCGTGTAACCAGATAAGGAAAGGGGAGGGTGCCTCAGACGTGGACCCTGGCCATAAAATGCCGGATAAAACGAGGCAAGTACAGGTCCTTACCCTCCAGCACACACCAGAGGAGGGTGATCATGGCAGCCGGAATCTCAGTCTCATGAGTACTCGGCATCACGTAGTTGCTCAAGATCTGATGCCATAGCTAAGCCTCATCATTCAAGTACACTCTCTTGATCCCTCTAGGCATAGTGGTGTCCTGAGCCATCTCCCAAGGAACAGCAGGGTCGAGAGCTATCCGTGCCTTCACAGCATGCCAATCAAACCGCATCTGGCCCATGTCCTCCTCAGCCTGTGCATAACCATCTGGCTGATCGGACTTGGCTGGGAGCTGGAGAATGGTCTCTATGGCCTCCTCAGTGATTAGAATTTGCTTTCCCCTCAGGTTCACTGCATCTAGGGTAGTAAGGTAGTAGTTGCAATAGAATTTCCAGACCCAAGATGCATTGACCTCTGTCAGTGGTCTCTCCAGAAAGAACCAGCCCCTTTGCTTGATTTGCTCAGTGGTGTATTGCTGGAGGGCTTCTGGAATCTTCAAGGTACGTTCCAGGTATAGATTTCTGGAGTTTGCAAAAGTTGGGTACTTCAGCTCACAGTACCGGTTTGCAAATTTTATAGGATCAGTCGAAGGGAGCAGCTGGTCAGCTTTTTCCTGCTGTGTGAAGTTCTTCTCCCGCCATGAGGAATCGTGCATTAGAGCAATGATGGACTGGGAGGAATCTCCTCTCTTGCGCTTGCCAGTAGCCTTGCCTTTGCCTTTCCTTTGTGAGGCAGACATCCTGAAAAACAGAAAACTAGGAAATGGATAAAATAGAAAAGCAAATAGGCAATTTAAACAAAGGAAACCCAAAGCGGTAAGGGAGAAATAGAATAAGGAAAATGAGTAATTGAAATGTGATTGAATTAATGTTAAATGGAGAGAGAAAAAAATCAATATGCCATAGTGAGAAAGTTAGAGGAAGTGAAAGTAATCAGAAAAGAGATCAAGAGGGTTAGTATGGTAAAAAGAAATTAGTAAATTAAAATTAGTGAGTTAGGAAAGTAAGTGGCATAAAAAAAATTCCATATAACAAGGATTCACAGGTAAGAATAGAAGTACTCATAATCGAATAAAGAAAACAGGGTGATGCTGATTCGAATAGAAATAAAGAAATCAGAAATTGGAATCAGTGAATCACAATTGCAGGTTATGAACCAGGAAATCAAAGAGGATAAGAAAGTGGCCGTAGCATTCATGAAATGGTTTGGGGGAAGCAGAGTAAAACAGAGTTGCCAAGCCAAAACAAGAATGAAAACAATTTTCAAAAAAAATTTGGGCAGCATTCCGACTAAAATTGGATTGTCCCGGAAAATAAACAGCAATTATATCAGTTCATATGAATTAAAAAAAATCAAGCTGCATGTACAGAGATATAAAATAAACATAAAAACTCAATGTAAACAGCAGCAACATACAAGAAAGCAACATATGAATCATGATTATAGCAGCAACAGATTTGCACATAGGATAAAACAGAAGTAAGAACAGTGCAAGTAAACAGACCTAGATCCACTAACCATAGCCTAAGCTACCTAACAACATAAAAATCCACTACAACATGCAAGTCTAGCTATCCTAATCATGAACATAGTTCGCGGGCTGGGGGGTTATATTTTCGAATCCACGCGGCCGCGTGGGGCACGCGGTCGCGTGGTTGGGGTGAAAATGGGGGGGATGCGATTGCGTGGGTCGTGCGATCGCATGAGAGAGGGGAAAGAGGGGTGACGCGATCACGTGGGTCGCGCGATCGCGTCGCTGGAACTCGTGCTAAACGCACGACTCCAGCGCCGTTTCAGCGCAACTCTTTGTCTCCTTTTGGGGTGATATGCAATCCATGCGACGCGATCGCGTCACTCACGCGGTCGCGTGGGGTTGGTATTGGGTAAGTGACGCGATCGCATGGGGCATGCGATCGCGTGGGCCAATTTGTGCAAAACGCACAAGAGCCGCACGATTCCAGCCCAACTTTCTGTTCGTTGGATCCTTACGCCGATATATATATCACGCGGCCGCGTGGGTCACGCGGTCGCATGGGTGGTGTTTTTCGCGATATGACGCGATCGCATGGGGCATGCGGTCGCGTCGTGCAACCCTTTTTTTTTAATGCATGAAAAATGCAGAATGCAATGATTAACATGAATGCTATGCATGATTCCAGGTTTAATAAATTAAAATGAAAAAGAAAAAAATGAAGGCAATTAACATGCCGATAGCCTCCGGGGTCCCAAACTAGGCATGTAAAGCTTCTAAGCAGCTTCAAACCGATATTCAGCCTCCCGGGATGACGAATGTCAGAATATAATCCATGATCCCAAGCTGTGTTTTTAGATCCGCCTCAGTTTTGATTTATAAGTTTCCATTCGGGCGGGTTAAAAAGTAGAATCTCACCGTGGTGACCAAACATTCTATGTGATCCATGCAATTGAGCATGATACCAATCCGTGTACTTCGAGGTGAAGCGTGGAACCTTATTGAACCTGGTGCACCAGCTCTGAGTACGAGCCAATTCCCTCTTACTCTTAAAGCTGCAAAGAGCTCTAAGCTGGCCATCTGTTTCAAGCAAACCATATTCAAGTGAATAAGTAAAATTATAAGTTAAGGATTGTACCCACTTGAAGCTTGTATTAGGTGGTAATGGCCTTGGGATAGGTGTTTTTGGTGGTTCTGCAAGTTCCATTTTCTTGTGCTCTTCTGTGAATTCTTCCACTTCCTTGCAAAGATCTTCAATTGTATCTGTATCCTGGTCAAAGTCTTCTATGTCTTCCTCATCACTCGAGTCATAGATTGGAGGTTGAGAGAAATCTACCTCCGCATCATCTTCATATTCACTTGGAGAAAATTCTTCGATTTCAGAGAATTCACTTACGGATGCAAGTTCATCATTAGGAGAACTAGACTTGTGACTATCATCATCAAGGAAATTTGCTTCTTGGATTATTTCGTCTGATTCTTCGTAAACGACTTGCCTTAGAGATTGTACGATATCCTCCTTAGCATCAACTGTAGCATCTTGGACGGAGTTTTCCTCAATTCTGGATTCCCAAGGAAGTTCAGCATCTCCTAGATCTTCAACCAACTCTTCTTCTTGAACAATGACAGCTTCTTCCACTTGTTCTAGTACGAATTTATTCTCTGTCTTGTCCACTGGAGTCTCTAGTATTTCTTTCATGCTACGCTCTTCATCGGGCTGTCCACACGGAGCTGTGGTTGATCCTTGTATATTTGAGCGCCTAGTGGCCCATTGAATTAGTGCTTGCTCCAGTTGTTGAATGGTTTTTTGAAATTTAATTACTGTTTCTTTTAGGCGATCCTCTGCTTCGCGGTTTGCTGGACTTGGACATGATACAAAGGAAAGTGGTGATGATTGGAAACGATTGGATTGGTATTGGGGTAAGGAAGGATCATATGATGGCGAATGGTGAAGAACGAGGAAGTGTGTTCTTATTATTGGTTATAAAGGTTGTAATCGGGGTTTAGAAAGTGGGAAGCAAGTAATTTAAATGACGAGTGAATTAAATGGCAATTAAAAATAAATAATAACTGTAAACTTTTGGCAAGGTAAGAGAAGTTGGAGGTCCAATGTAGTTATCTCTCTCAACTATAATGAAGGTTGAATCTAGACTCCACTTGGTCAACCTCTACTAGGGCAAAGAAAAGTCAATGGACTAATTAATCTGGCCTTTGAATCCTATTTATTTCCTAAGAAAAGGTTGGGATTACTTAAGTTCAGCTCAATTAGCAAGATAATGATATCAAGTTGGAAGTTGGAATAAATAAATAAAAGTAAAACTAAAATAAAAGAACATTAAACCTGGGATCCAGAGTTACTCTTAAAACAAGAAGAAATCCTAAATCCTAAAAGAGAGAGAGAAGATCTCCCTCTCAACTAAATCTAAATAATTGAAAAGTAAAAATATGCGAGCTCTCTCTTGAATGGGTGCATTCTCACACTTTATAACCTATGGTCTATGCTGTCTGTACTTGGATCTGGGCCAAAAAGGGCTTCAGAATTTGCTGGGGGCGTATTCTGTAAATTCTGATACGTGGCCTCTGTCACGCGTCCGCGTGGGTCACGCGGTCGCGTCATTTGGAGCTTTTCCTTGTCACGCGGTCGCGTCAGTCATGCGACCGCGTCAGTCATGCGGCCGCGTCGCTGCTAATTCATGCTTGGCACGCGATCGCGTTATCCATGCGATCGCGTGGATACCAATTTCCTTAAAGCTCCGTTTTGCTTTCTTCTTCTATTTTTGTATGTTTTCTTTTCCGTCCTTTAAGTCATTCTGCCTTAGAAAATCTGAAACTACTCAACACACTAATCACGGCATTGAATGGAAATAAAGGTAATTAAATTAATTGATTTTAAAGCTTAGGAAACATGTTTTTCATTTACATCACATAATAAGGAAGGAAAAGTAAAACCATGCAATTAATGTGAATAAGTAGGTGAAGGATTGTATAAATCACTCAAATTAAGCACAAAAGTACTCATGAAATATGGGTTTATCAGTGATCGACGTAAACTCTTCCGAACTTCCGGCTTCGATTTCTTGAAATCCGTAACTCCAATAAAAAATCTAATCCGGTAAGAGTATTCGTAACCTTCTCCTCTACACATTGGAACCATTTTTTATTAGTGGAAGTTGACAGTGACATAACTTCTCTTTCCTTTGGGTTTGGCCAACGGGAGTTTTAGGAGGCACAGACGATTCTGGACGTTTTCTTCTTCGATAGCTCACTCAGAAAGCTTCTCCGGAGCTTTGAATATTTTGATTTCATACGAAGGTATGGTTTTGGTTTCTCGTAGTTAATGTTTAATGTCACGTGAAAACTTAGGCTAGAAGACCGTAAGATAGGAATGAATTGAAAGAATAATTGATGGATTGTGTATATGGTATAAAATGTGTGGTTTAGCTGTTGTCAATAATTTGCTGTTGAGGTTGGTTGATTTTGGAAAAAGATTTAATATTGGTATTTGTTTGATTTTGAAATAATTTGTTACTGGAAGTGATTTGAAGGACTGAGAGGTGTTTGATTTGATAGTTGGGACCCTTGAAGGGCGGCAGAAATTTGAGTCTTAGAGGAGGTATTGCCAAAATTTCTATAAGAATTGGAGTTTTGATTTGAGGTATTATTTTAAAAGGG
>NC_029793.2:124602844-124612248 GCF_000816755.2 Arachis ipaensis
AGATTATTATGTGGCTTGTGTATTTGAGACTATTTGTTGACCCTCTGTCGCAAGATGTGACCGGGCACTTTAACTCCCCGGGTTCCCCCATGGGCATGCATATATATATGAATATTGAATATTATATTTGAGCTTGGAGTTTGACTCCATGGAATATTATTGAGCTTGGAGTTCGACTCTATGGAATACTATACTATTGAGCTTGGAGTTTAACTCCATGGAATACTATGTTATTGAACTTGGAGTGTGACTCCATGGAATATTATATTTGAGCTTAGAGTTTAACTCCATGGAATATTATTGAGCTTGGGGATGCGCGCACAGAGGGACTGTCTAATGGTTAACTACCAGGACATATCGGGTTGGCTGTATAACCGACAGATGAGACTCATCAGCCATAGGACAGGCATACATCATATGCATTTGTTTGTTTGCTTGAGTGTGCATTGTTTTGGTTTGTTTAACTGTTTAATTCTGCTTATCCGCTACTTGTTCTACTTGCTGTAAATGCTTCTCTATCTGTGTTTTCCTTGCTTGAACTGTATGTGTATGTTTTTTGAGAAATCCCTCTTGACGAAGGTGTGAGGGGAGAGGGTTGTTCCACCAGTGATTCAGAGGATTTGAGGTGACAGAAAGTGAAGTATTAAGTTAAAGTTAGATTCAGAACTAGAATACCTTAGATAACTTACCTAACTTTTGGTTTAGTTTATTTTATTTAAGAATGATTTTGAGTGTCGGAGTTCTAGGAATGCCTCTGGCTTTCCCGAGACCTTTTATATTAACTATGTGGGCACCTTTACCATACTGAGAACCTCCAGTTCTCATTCCATACTATGTTGTTGTTTTTCATATGCAGGTCGAAAGGTATCTCATTAGGCGTCTGGACACCTGAAGCAAAGTGGTTACTATGTTATTTTGTTGTGCAGTGATGTATATACACGTACTTAGCTTTCTCTCCACATAATTTATTCTTTTTATATATGTAAATATTCTCCGGCCAACCTTGACTTCGCAGACTGAGTTAGGAGCTTGTTATTTTGTACCTATGGCTTTCGATTCCTACTTTTATTGTCTTACGTTTTATAGTTATAGTTTGCCTCACACGCAAGTTGTTCCGTTTCCGGAGCGTGGCGCTTTTCATTTTGCGATTTTGTTTTACCCATTTTTCAAGGCTCCTAGTCTGTTATCTTCTTTCTACTATTATAAGTATGTATTTTAATTTTTAGAGGTCGTAATACCTTGCTACCTCTGCTTTACGACTTAAGCGTAAGGCTCTGTGTGGTAGGGTGTTACACGTTCGCGTCAGGCACGCGCACGCGTCGCTGCAATTTTCTCCATTCCGCGCACTCGCGTGAGCCATGCGTGCGTGTCGGTACTTGCTAGTCATCTCCTTGGTTTCTTGTGTTCCTTCCATTATTGCAAGCTTCCTCTCCATTTTCTAAGCCATTCCTGCCCTATAAAGCCTGAAACACTTAACACACGGATCACGGCATCGAATGGTATAAAGGAGAATTAAAATATACTAATTAAAGATCTCTAGGAAGCAAGTTTTCAATCATAAAATAATACTAGGAAGGGATTATAAAATCTTGCAAATCATATGAATAAGTGGGTGAAGACTTGATAAAAACCACTCAATTAAACACAAGATAAACCATAAAATAGTGGTTTATCAGGGCCTTAGGAGTGACATTCAGAGCTATGTGGTGCCTATGCATATTCGGGTGTTTTCTGAGTTGGTGAATAGGAGCAGGGTGGCGGAGGATTGTGGCAGAAGGGCCGCAGCAGAAAAAGGGAGTTTGAGGATGCCATTCCAGAGGACCACAGGGAGGAACTTTGCACCCAGAGGCAGACAGTTCAAGTACGGTGGCTTTGTCCCTCAGAACAATCAGGGGCAAGGCAGCTCCAGGAGGCCTAATACTAGTGCTAATCAGGGAAGGAGACAGGGGAAGCAGCCACAGCAGGATATGAGTTGCCACAGATGTGGAAAGTATCACTCAGGACCATGCAAGTTTGGGATTGGAGTCTGTTACTTCTGTGGGCAGCCGGGACACTTGGCTAGTAGTTGCCCCGAGAAGAAGGGGTATGAGACAGGCAGGGTGCAACAACCAGGAAGGGTATACACCACTTCTTCTATAGGCACTGAAGGGTCAGAGCCATTGATCCAAGGTAAATGTGAGATGGCAGGTAAAACTTTGAATGCTTTATTTGATTCTGGAGCTTCACATACTTTTATTGCATTTGAGAAGGCTGATGATTCGAGTACAAGGGCGCGATTTCGTGCATAACTTAATTTGTTTACTGATGATTGGTCTTGATCTCATTTTGGGATTAGACTAGTTATCCAAGAACCGCGTTCTACTAGATTTCTTGGCAAAAATAGTGTATTTCATGCCTGAAGGCACTGAAGGGCCGGTTGTAGTGAATAACTACTACTTGAATTCCATGATGGTGAACTGTTCTGGGGCTGAATGTCAGGGGATATTGCTGTTAGCTGCGGGTGATGATCAGAACCTGGAACAAATCCCAGTTGTGTGTGAGTTTCTGGAGGTGTTCCCTGATGATATTGATGAATTTCCACCAAAACGGGAAGTTGAGTTTGCTATTGATTTAGTACCTGGGGTCGGACCAATCTCGAGTGCTCCTTACAGGATGTCGCCTCTAGAAATGGCCGAATTGAAGTCTCAACTGGAGGATCTGTTGAGTAAGAATTTTATCCGACCAAGTGTATCTCCGTAGGGTGCACCGGTATTACTAGTGAAAAAGAAAGATGGAAGCATGCGCTTATGTGTTGACCATAGGCAGCTGAATAAGGTTACAGTGAAGAATAAATACCCGTTGCCAAGGATTGATGACCTGATGGACTAGTTACAAGGAGCCGGTGTGTTCTCTAAGATTGATCTATGGTGCACGAAATTGTGATCATCAACAATGGCGCCAAAGACTTGGAGCTCTCAAACGTGAATCACACTTTGTCACAATTCTGCACAACTAACCAGCAAGTGCACTGGGTCGTCCAAGTAATAAACCTTACGTGAGTAAGGGTCGATCCCACGGAGATTGTCGGCTTGAAGCAAGCTATGGTCATCTTGTAAATCTCAGTCAGGCGGATTCAAATGGTTATGGAGTTTAAGGTGATGAAAATAAACATAAAATAAAGATAGAGATACTTATGTAATTCATTGGTGAATTTCAGATAAGCGTATGAAGATGCTTTGTTCCCCTTGAACCTCTGCTTTCCTATTGCCTTCTTCCAATCATTCATACTCCTTTCCATGGCAAGCTTTATGTTGGGCATCACCGTTGTCAATGGCTACATCCCGTCCTCTCAGTGAAAATGGTTCTGATGCTCTGTCACAACATCGGCTAATCAGCTGTCGGTTCTTGATCATGTCGGAATAGGATCCATTGATCCTTTTGTGTCTGTCACACGCCCCACACTCACGAGTTTGAAGCTCGTCACAGTCACCCCTTCCCAGATCCTACCTGGAATACCACAGATAAGGTTTAGACTTTCCGGATCTCAGGAATGGCTGCCATTAATTCTAGCCTATACCACGAAGGTTCCAATCTTAGATCAGAAACCCAAGAGATACGCATTCAAGCCATTGCTACTAGAACAGAGGTGGTTGTCAGGCACATGTTCATAGGTGAGAATGATGATGAGTGTCACGAATCATCACATTCATCAAGTTGAAGAACGAATGAATATCTGGGAGAAGAAATAGACTTGAGTTGAATAGAAAAATAATAGTACTTTGTATTAATTCATGAAGAATAGCAGAGCTCCACACCTTAATCTATGGTGTGTAGAAACTCCACCGTTGAAAATACATAAGAACAAGGTCTAGGAATGGCCGAGGCCAGCCTCCCAAAACGTGATCAATTGTGTGAAAAGTATGATAAAGTATATCAAAAGTATGAAAATACAATAGCAAAAGGTCCTATTTATAGAGAACTAGTAGCCTAGGGTTTATAGAAATCAGTAATTAATGTAGAAATCTTCTTCCGGGCCCACTTGGTGTGTGCTTGAGCTGAGCATTGAAGCATTTTTGTGTAGAGACTTTTCTTGGAGTTAAACGCCAACTTTTGTGCCAGTTTGGCCGTTTAACTCCAGCTTTTGTGCTAGTTTTGGAGTTAAACGCCAGAATTCTTGAGCTGACTTGGAATGCCTGTTTGGGCTATCAAATCTCGGGCAAAGTATGGACTGTTATATATTGCTGGAATTCTGGAAAGCCCAGGATGTCTACTTTCCAACGCAATTGAGAGCGCGCCATTTGGGCTTCTGTAGCTCCAGAAAATCCACTTTGAGTGCAGGGAGGTCAGAATCCAACAGCATCTGCAGTCCTTTTTCAGCCTCTGAATCAGATTTTTGCTCAGGTCCCTCAATTTCAGAAAATACCTGAAATCATAGAGAAACACATAAACTCATAGTAAAGTCCAGAAGAGTGACTTTTATTTAAAAACTAATAAAAATATAATAAAAACTAATTAAAATATACTAAAAACATACTAAAAATAATGCCAAAAAGCATATAAATTATCTGCTCATCAATCTACGATCCAGATACCACCAAATAAGGGTCAGAGATGAGGATATCCCTAAAACTGCCTTCAGAACGCGCTATGGTCACTATGAATATACCGTGATGTTCTTTGGACTAACTAATGCTCCGGCGATATTCATGGATTACATGAACAGAATTTTCCATCCATATTTGGATAAGTTTGTTGTTGTGTTTATTGACGACATTCTTATCTATTCTAAGACAGAGGATGAACATGCAGAACACTTGCAAACAGTGCTACAAATTCTGAAGGATAGGAAGCTATATGCCAAGCTATCCAAGTGTGAGTTTTGGAAGTCTGAAGTAAAATTTCTTGGTCATGTAGTGAGTAAGCAAGGAATAGCAATGGATCCTGCTAAGGTTGAGGCGATGATGAATTGGGAGCAGCCAACTTCAGTGACGGAAATCAGGAGTTTCTTAGGCTTGGAGGGTTATTATCGAAGGTTTATCAAAGGGTTTTCACAGCTCGCTTTGCCCTTGACCAAGCTAACCAGGAAGGATGTCCCTTTTGAATGGACTCCCGAGTGCGAGGAGAGCTTCCTTGCCTTAAAGCAGAGACTGACTACCGCCCCTGTATTAGTGTTGCCTGAGCCGAGAGAACCATTCAAGGTGTACTGTGATGCATCCTTGAAAGGTTTAGGATGCGTATTGATGCAGCATCATAAGGTTGTAGCTTATGCCTCACGTCAGTTAAGGCCACATGAAAGAAACTATCCAACTCATGATTTGGAACTTGCAGCCATTGTCTTTGCCTTGAAGATTTGGAGACATTATCTCTATGGAGTGAAATTTTAAGTCTTCTCGGACCATAAGAGTCTAAAGTACATGTTTGAGCAAAAAGAATTGAATATGCGTCAGAGGAGGTGGATGGAACTCCTGAAGAATTATGACTTCGAGCTAAACTACCATCCGGGAAAGGCGAATGTTGTGGTGGATGCCTTAAGTAGGAAATCCCTATGTGCTGCTTGGATGATGCTAAGAGAGGAAGAATTGTTGAGAGCCTTCCAAAGATTGAAACTGGGAATCAGAGAGGAGTTTGGGATTTTATGCCTAAGCCAGTTACAGATTTCAAGCGATTTCAAGGCCGAATTGATAAAGGCTCATCAGAATGACCAAGAATTGTATAAGATTTTGCCGGCAATTGAGAAAGGCAAGCAATGGAGAATGTCAGAAGATAAAGATGGGTTGTGGAGGTTCAAGGGCCGGATAATTGTGCCAGATGTCAGGGATTTGCGATAGAGCATATTGAAGGAAGCTCACAAGAGCGGGTTCTCCATTCATCCTGGAAGCACTAAGATGTACCAAGACTTAAAGACGATGTTCTGGTGGCCAGGAATGAAATATGATGTGGCGTTACATGTTTCTAAATTCCTAACTTGTCAGAAAGTTAAGATTGAACACCAAAGGCCAGCAGGGACCCTTCAACCTTTAGAAATTCCACAATGGAAATGAGAGAGTATTGCTATGGATTTTGTGTTGGGCTTACCAAGGACTCAGACAGGTTGTGATGTTATTTGGGTAGTTATAGACCGACTGACGAAATCAGCTCATTTTCTGCCTATTCGGATAAGTTGTTCTATGGAGGACTTGGCGCGCTTATATATAAAGGATATTGTGAGGTTACATGGCGTACCTTCCACCATTGTATCGGATAGAGATCCTCGCTTTACATCACGGTTCTGGGGTGCTTTTCAGCGAGCTTTTGGCACTCAATTAAGTCTAAGCACTGCCTATCATCCTCAGACGGATGGCCAATCAGAAAGAACAATCCAAACCTTGGAAGACATGTTAAGACCTTGTGTTTTGGATCAACCGGCAAGCTGGGATTGATATATGCCTCTGGTAGAATTTGTGTATAACAATAGCTATCATGCAAGTATTGGAATGGCTCCATATGAAGCTTTGTATGGAAGAAAATGCCAGTCTCCATTATGTTGGTATGAGGTAGGAGAAAGGAGTTTGATAGGACCTAAAATGGTAGGTGAAACCACTGAGCAAATAAAAAGAATCCGGATTCGAATGCTTGAAGCTCAAAGCCGTCAGAAGAGCTATGCTGACCGAAGACGGAAGCTTTTAGAATTTGAGGAAGGAGAGCACGTCTTCCTGAAGGTTACTCCGACCACTGGAATAGGGAGGTCCATCAAAACCAATAAGTTAAGTCCCCATTACATTGGGTTGTTTGAAATCCTGAAGAGAATTAGACCAGTGGCGTATAGGATCGCGTTACCACCACATCTTTCGAACCTTCATGACGTGTTCCACGTATCGCAGCTTCGTAAATACGCTTTTGATCCTAGCCATGTCTTAGAACTGGAATCAGTCCAAGTAAGAGAAGATCTGACGCTTCCAGTAACTCCGGTTAGGATTGATGATACCAGCATTAAGCGTCTACGCGGAAAGGAGGTTTCCTTAGTGAAAGTAGCTTGGAGTCAGGCTGGTATTGAAGAACATACCTGGGAGCTTGAATCAGAGATGCGGAAGGACTACCCATACCTCTTTTCAGGTAACTCCATCTGAATTTTGAGGACAAAATTCCTAATTAGGTTGGTAGGATGTAAACCCCACAAAAAATTGATAAATTATTAGTTAATAAATTGAATTTTTATTAGGAAAGCTAAAAATACAAAACTAATATCAAAATAAGATAGAGCTCGTCGAAACGAGAATTTTGATACCAATTTTGAAAATTTGGCCCAAAATCGGACCGGAAAGGCCGAACCGGTTGAACTGAGGCCCAAACCGGGCTCGTGGGTTCAATCGGGCCCATAACATAAATGAAGCAGCAGCTTCATCTTCTCCATTTCACCATAGCAATGAAAAACACAGCAAGGGGGAGAAGAGAAGAAACCTAACCCTCACCTCTCCTTCTCACTACCATAATCCTCCATCTGGGCTCCGATCGCCGCACCGTTCACGGCCACGCGCTTAGCGTGTCGAGCTCTATCTTTCTATCCGAAAAATTTCTCTGGTAAGCCTCCTATTGAGTTTAGAATCTCTATCCCTCTTTCTTTGGTAAACTTGAAAACCTGTGGTAAATCTTGTCTAATTTTTGTGTTCTAGGTTCAAGTTAGCTTCCGGAACTTGTGGGCTCAAGCTATTGAGTATATGGGTTTGGTAAGAACACCCTAACCATAGCTCAATCTTGTGTTTATGATGGGAAAACTGAAATTGGAGCATGTATATGTATTAGGTGTAGATTAAGTGGGTATATAAGCATTGGAATTGGCTTGGGAGTAAATGGAGGCTTGTTGGTGATCAAGCTTGGTTTGGGGGCTGTTTTAATTGAGCTTGGAGGGGCTGTAATTTTGAGTTGTGAGGCTGCCTTGGGTGAATTAAGTGATCGGCCAAGGTATGGTTTAAGTTTTGCACGTTTAATATTTACGGTGTTGTGAAAACTTAGGTTAGAGGAACCCTAGGATAAGTTGAATTTGTTAATGACATTTAATGAGTAGCTTTGCATTATTGTTGGTATAATTGTTGATGAACATATGTTGGATTTACGAGGTATTGAGGCTATTAATTGTATGCCCTTGGACTTGCTTATGATGGGTGGTGCATGACAGAAGTTAGGCCAATTAAGAGATTTTCAAATAAGAGAGCAGCATTGCAAGTATAGCTCTTAACCAGCTAAAATTCACCTCACCAATTTAGAAAGGGTGTCACAAAAATTTTAGAATAAAAATACTGGGAGTATGAATCCCAGGTCGTCTCCCAACGAGTTGCGAGAAAGTATGCTATTTTATTAATTAGGAATTTTCTGAGAGTTTTGAGAGTTGAATAATGAACAATCAAATAATTGTAAATTGAAGCAATAAAAATAAACTAAGAATAATTATTGATATTCTAATTAAAAAGCCTTGACTGGGGGAATGATTAACTGGAAGTTCTATCCTTGTTGGGATCTCTTAGGTGCAGTATTAAAGAGGTGGTTGTTTTCACTTAGTTAACCCTTACTAAATAAAGGAAAGTCAAGTGATTAAGCTAACCCTTATTCACAAATCCTAGTCCTCTCCCTTAAGAAGGTCTAGCGTTAGTAAATACAGAACTAGCCAACAACGTACAGATTAATCAACACGTAAGCCTTCCAACTCAAGTGTCTCCTTTTAATCAACCCCCATGTCAAGTATGGAATCTACTCCATTGACATGAATGTAACGCTCATAAAAATATAAGAAGACATGATGAAATTAAATAAAATAAGGATTTAAAATTAATTAAAAGGAAAAGTAATTCTCTCCACTAACAATTCATGAAAATAATCCAATTGTAACTCTTAAATAAAGTAAATAAGGATATGGAAGAATAAGGGACAGAGTAAACAAACTAGAATGATATCTTCAACGGAGGTAATGACTTCTTCAATATCCAAAAGCATAAAACTAATTAACTATGAATGTAGAGAAAAACTAAAAACTATCCTAATAAGAATGTATCTTAATGTGTGTTGATACTTGTTGAGTTTATGCACATTCTATGGCTTTATTCTGTGTTTCTGGGCCGAAAACTGGGTTAAAACGCGGCCCGAAATCGCCCTCAGCGTTTTCTGTTAATTCTGTAGATCGCGCAGGTCACGCGTACGCGTCGTCCACGCATTCACGTTATTCAGCGATTTTCCTTGTCACGCGAGTGCATCGTTCACGCATTCGCGTCATTCGTGCAGACTCCTATCCACGCGTACGCGTCAGGCACGCGTTCGCGTCGCTGCGATTTTCTCCATTTCGCGCGTTCGCGTGAGCCATGCGCGCGTGTCAGTGTTCGCTGGTCATCTCCTTAGTTTCTTGTGTTCCTTCCATTTTTGCAAGCTTCCTCTCCATTCTCTAAGCCATTCCTGCCCTA
>NC_029793.2:124612277-124622317 GCF_000816755.2 Arachis ipaensis
AGCCATTCCTGCCCTATAAAGCCTGAAACACTTAACACACGGATCACGGCATCGAATGGTATAAAGGAGAATTAAAATATATAAATTAAAGATCGTTGGGAAGCAATTTTTCAACCATAAAACAATACTATGAAGGAAAATGTAAAATCATGCAATTAGTATGAATAAGTGGGTGAAGACTTGGTGAAACCACTCAATTAAACACAAGATAAACCATAAAATAGTGGTTTATCAATGGGTTGTGTTGGTGTTGATATAGAATGATGATTATGGTTGGTGTTTGCTATTGAAGCGTTGTTATGTGAGTGATGGAATATTGTGTGTGAAAGGTTGATATTGCATAAATGGAATGGTATTTGTGAAGGGTTGTTAATGTATATACATGTGATATATGCTAATAATAAGTTGAGATTTTGGCTCATTGGATTGGTTAAAGATAGCTTGAAATGATTGTTGATGAGGTGAGAATGGGTATGTTAACAAATGCATGTTTTATAAGCAAGGGATTATGAATGTGGTGTTGTAAACTTGTAGGTTTTGTGAGTAGAGAATGAGAATTGGTGAAAAATGGGGTTTAGGGTATTTTTGGTAAAATGTGAATTTTGATGAACTTTGGTAGTCCATATCTTGCTCTACAAATTTTGAATAATGATGAGGTTTGTCTTAAATTAAAGAGTGTTTTATAAGCTTGAAATTGATATAAAGTTTGCGGAAAACCGAATTTTGTAGAGGAAGTTATGGATGCCGGAAAGTTGGTGTGAAAAACTAAAATTTTAAAGGTTACAGCAGAACCAGGTTTCCTGATGTGTGCCCACGCACACAGCTGTGCGTGCGCACCCAATAGAAGCGAAAATCTACTTGTGCGTACGCTGTAACACCCTAATTAGCCTAAGCCTTACCTCGCGTCGTAAAGCCAAGGTCAATCAGAGATTACGACAGTTCTAAACTCATACATAATATATATATAAATATAAACTAGAAGCCCGATGAAAGATATAGCTCAAAAACAGAATTTCGAAGCACAAACGTACTAACGGAGCTACTAGCTTAAGGCATAAGAAACAGAGAAGATATAACAAAAGATAAGTATATAATATCATAGGGAACTAGTCACGACTCGCGGAGTTTAAGCCGGCTAGCCATATACTGATATATAAAACCATACAGTGAAAACAGCTTATACAAGTTTTGTTCTCTCAAATACATGCCTCTAGGCAAAACAAAATACAAAAGGAGAGATGTATAAACAAAATAAACCAAAAAGAACTCCAAAATGATCCAAGATTCTCCGCTCCTGTCACCAACCAAAGCAACTCACCGAGGTGGGTTGCGACCTGCATATGAAAAACACAACAACAATATGGTATGAGAACCGGCGGTTCTCAGTATGGTAACAGTTCCCAGTGATATAGGATATAAGACCCCGGGATGCCAAAGGCAAGCCTAAGCTTCATATCAATCACAATATTCAACTTAAAGCATTCTAAAACATTTAAGCATAATATACCAACTTGACTTAAATAAACCAGGTTATCTATCTTAAGGGATTTCTATTCTAACCAAACACCGCTGTCCCACAGACTTCACCAACCGATCCTCCATGCGATCCCATCGCCACCGCCTTCCGAACCTCCTCAATCCCAGCAGAAAACACAGATAATGTTCAAAGCAAGTAAAGCACAAGTAGTAGCAGATATGGCAAATAATTCAGATAGCAAGTAAGCATGTTATTCAATTAGGCAAACCATCAAAAGTAGACAAAGCAAACAAGCAGATAGAAAATGCATATGATGAATGCCTGCCCTACTGGCTGTGATATCACATTGTCGGTTCAACTGCCAACCCGACACATCTCCATGGAGACGTCGCCCTTCGGATTTCTCATATGGGAACCCCCGAGATATAGTGCCCAGATCACTGTCCAGGTACCGGCGCCTGCTCGGCCTATAGATCCGAAGGGATGCGAGCGGGATATTCTTGCCTCAAACCTCACATCTCAACGTAAGCGGGATTAACCACCGTCCTTACGCCGCTGCCGCTACCTCAACAGGCGGGATTAACCACCGTCCCTGCCAGGCGCATAGCGTCTTAAAATATCATGTAAAAATATTATTTCAATGGTTTTCAAAAGTATTTTCAGCATACATAGATCCATCACTTTAATCCGAGTCCCCGACTCATCTCAACCACTGTCCCTTTATAACTCAGTTTCCAAATACCAAAAGTCTATCATTCCTCATCTCATATACCAATCATCCTTCACCTAACATCAAACCATTCTCAGCACGCCAGAAACCTAGGCCTCCGTTTTCTAATTTACCTTAAAATCATGTACTAGAGCCCTTAATTTATATCCCATGTTCTAATACTCAAAACTAGGCCCAAACGTCTTAAAATGCTGTTATAGAAGCTTACAACCTTGTTGAAAAAGCAAAATAGTTGAAAACAAATAAATTTTTGAGAAACAGGACGTGTGGACCCGCACATATCAGAAGTAATAAGCCTAAGTGTCCATGAATATTATATACTACATAGAGGAAACCGAAACCATACCTTGGCCGATTCCCTTTATGCACCCAAAATCAAAATGAGCACCAACAAGCTTCCAACCACAATCCAAGCTTTCAAATCCAATCCAACAAGCACAAATAAGTTCCAAAAGCTCCCAAAGCCACAATAATCAAACTATATACATATAAATCACCACAAATCAACCTAGGGTTCAACATAAGCATAATCTCACAAGGGTTTAAGAGCTTTTACCTTTTCCAACAGATTTGATAACACAAATCCAAAGCTAAGCAAGGATTAGAGCAAACCTAAACATCCAAAATCACAAAAACCCATTTAACCCAAAACTCTAATAAAACCCGAAATTTTGAAGAGAGAAACTGGGAAGATTTCGTGATTACCTTGAGGGTTTCTTGGGTGGGTTTTGTAGAGCTCTTCACAAGGAACGCGTAGCCGCAAACGGTGTGGCGATCGGAGCTCCGTAGCTCAAGATATGAGCTTGGGAAGTTTGAAGTGAATAGTAACAATGGTGAAAAGCTCTCACCTCTCTCCTCACTTCAGCTGCTGTTGTGTTTAGGTTATGAGGGTGAAAGTGGCTGAAATGGGTTCATTTAAGTGTATTTATATGTTGGGCTTGGGCCCAACTTGGGCCCGGTCCAACCTGTTAGCATTTTTAGCCCGTTTGGCCTAACTTCGGGCCAAATCTTTAAAATTAAAGCCCGGTTTTCCATTTCTAATATTTTTCTAAGGTTTTTTGACGGTTTTCACTTTTCTCGTGCGGTACCAGGCAGACTTGAACCAGTTCAACCAGTTTAACTGCCGGTTCGCGATTTTTCACAATTTTTCGTAGAAAGCACATTTTCTGACTCAGAAAGACTCACTGAGTCCAAAAATCACCTTTAAATCCCCAAATTCTCTCTCTAACTTTTTGGAATCTAATTTGGGAAATTAATCACTTAATTAACCGGTTGATTAGTTTCGGTTCTTACATTCTCTCTCTCCCCCCCAAATAAGAAATTTTCCCTCAAAATTTGAATTACCTGAGAAAAGCTCGGGATAATCCTTTCGCATCTCAGACTCCAATTCCCAAGTGTGCTCTTCTACTCCTGCTCGCTCCCAAGCAACTTTAACCAATGGGACATCCTTTCCTCGCAGCTTCTTCACACTAGTGTCATCGATCCTCACTGGTGTCACTTGGAGAGTCAAGTTCTCTTTCAACTTGACCGATTCAGGCTCCAACACATGAGCCGCATCCGACGTGTATTTACGGAGCTGTGACACGTGGAATACGTCATGCAAGTTAGACAGATGAGGTGGCAAAGCTACTTGATATGCCACCGGCCCGAATCTCTTCAAAACCTCAAACGGTCTTATATATCTTGGGTTCAACTTCTTGGTCTTGATTGCTCTTCCAATCCCAGTTGTTGGTGTAACCCTAAGGAATACGTGTTCTCCCACTTCAAACTCTAAGGGTTTCCTTCTCTGATCCGCATAACTCTTCTGTCGACTTTGGGCAGTTAAAATCCTTGCACGAATCTTCTTAATGTTCTCATTAGTCTCTGCTATCAAATCTGGACCCAAAACACTTACTTCTCCAAATTCATACCAACAAAGTGGAGACTAACACTTTCGTCCATACAAAGCCTCATACGGAGCCATCCCAATGCTTGCATGAAAGCTGTTGTTATATGCGAACTCCACCAATGGCATGTAACGATCCCAACTCCCGGGTTGATCCAACACACATGCTCTCAGCATATCTTCCAACGTTTGAATAGTCCTTTCCGATTGTCCATTTGTTTGTGGATGATACGCCGTACTAAGACATAGCTTCGTACCGAAAGCTCTTTGGAAAGCTCCCCAAAACCTTGATGTGAATCAGGGATCACGGTCCGATACTATGCTTGACGGCACACCATGCAACCTCACTATCTCCTTGATGTATAATCTTGCCAATTCCTCCATAGAACAGTTTAGTCGGATAGGCAGAAAATGAGCGGATTTGGTTAAGCGATCTACGATCACCCAAATCGCATCAAACCCCGACCTAGTCCTCGGTAAACCGGTAACAAAATCCATAGCAATTCCTTCCCACTTCCACTGAGGAATCTCAAGTGGTTGTAGCATTCCTGACGGTTTTTGATGCTCTATCTTCACTTTCTGGCAGGTCAAACATTTGGATACCACTGTAGCTACATCACCCTTCATCCCCGGCCACCAGAACATCTTCTTCAAGTCATAATACATCTTCGTGCTCCCGGGATGAATAGAAAATCCACTGTTGTGAGCCTCCAACAGCAAGTCTCGCCTCAAACTCCCAACATCTGGTATGCAAATCCTTCCCTTGTATCTCCATAAGCCTTCATCATCCTTAGTGAATTCTTCGCGTCTCTTATCACCAACTGGTTGAAACAATTACTGAAACTTCTGCTCATCTTGCTGCGCCCTTTGTATTTCTAATTTAAACGTGCTTGAAATCTGTAACTGGTTCAAACAAGCTCTTCCGGCAACTTCACTAATATCCAGCTTAAGATCTACAAACTTATCCACTAGTTCTTCTTCCTTGATTCTCATCCAAGCAATTGTTAAAGATTTTTGACTCAAAGCGTCAGCTACCACGTTCGCCTTTCCAGGGTGATAACTCAACTCGAAATCATAATCTTTAAGCAACTCCATCCACCTTCTCTGGCGCATATTTAGCTCTTTCTTATCAAAGATGTACTTGAGACTCTTATGATCAGAAAAGACGCTAAACCTTACTCCGTATAAGTGGTGTCTCCAAATCTTCAATGCAAACACAATTGCCGCTAATTCCAAGTCATGAATGGGGTAATTCACCTCATGCGGTCTCAGCTGACGCGATGCGTAAGTGGTGCACGAATTGTAAATCACACTTTTTACAACTCGTACCACTAACCAGCAAGCGCACTGGGTCGTCCAAGTAATACCTTACGTGAGTAAGGGTCGATCCCACGAAGATTGTTGGCTTGAAGTAATCTATGGTTATATTGTAACTCTTAGTCAGGAAAACAATAAAATAATTCACTTATCAATTTTGATTGCAAGGAATAAAAGGGGCAGAACACAAATTATACTTGTATGCACTGATGGAGAATATGTTGGAGTTTTGGAGATGCTTTGTCTTCTGGAATTCTGCTTTCCTCTATTTTCTGATTCACGCACGCACGTCCTCCTATGACAAACTGTGTGTTGGTGGATCACCGTTGTCAATGGCTACCATCCATTCTTCCAGTGATAAGGGTCCAAATGCGCTGTCACCGCACGGCTAATCATCTGCAGGTTCTCAATCGTACCGGATAGGATTTACTATCCTTTTGCGTCTGTCACTACGCCCAGCACTCTCGAGTTTGAAGTTCGTTACAGTCATTCAATCCCTGAATCCTACTCGGAATACCACAGACAAGGTTTAGACTTTCCAGATTCTCTTGAATGCTGCCATCAATCTAGCTTATACCACGAGGATTCTGATTAAGAGATCCAAGAGATATTCATTCATTCTATAGTGGAACGGAAGTGGTTGTCAGGCACTCGTTCGTGGGGGAATGATGATGATTGTCACGTTCATCATATTCACATTGAAGTGCGAATGGATATCTTAGATAGGAACACGCATGTTTGAATGGAAAACAGAATTACTTGCATTAATTCATTGAGACACAGCAGAGCTCCTCACCCCCAACAATGGAGTTTAGAGACTCATGCCGTCAAAAGGTACAAAGTTCAAATCTAAAATGTCATGAGGTACAAAACAAGTCTCTAAAAGTTGTTTAAATACTAGACTAGTAAACTAGGTTTACAGAAAACGAGTAAACTGAGATGGATGGTGCAGAAATCCACTTCTGGGGCCCACTTGGTGTGTGATGGGGCTGAGACTTAAGCTAATCACGTGCATAGGGCTGTTTTAGGCGTTCAACGCCAGCTTTGGATCCAATTCTGGCGTTGAACTCCAACTCCTAACTTGTTTCTGGCGTTGGACGCCAAACAGCAGCATGGAACTGGCGTTGAACGCCAGTTTACGTCGTCTATCCTTGAGAAAAGTATAGACTATTATATATTGCAGGAAAGCCCTGGATGTCTACTTTCCAACGCAATTGGAAGCGTACCATTTGGAGTTCTGTAGATCCAGAAAATCCACTTTGAGTGCAGGGAGGTCAGAATCCAACAGCATCAGCAGTCCTTTTTCAGCCTGAATAAGATTTTTGCTCAGCTCCCTCGATTTCAGCCAGAAAATACTTGAAATCACAAAAAAACATACAAACTCATAGTAAAGTCCAGAAATATGAATTTTGCCTAAAATCTACTGAAAATAAACTAAAAACTAACTAAAACACACTAAAAACTATATGAAATTAACCCCAAAAAGCGTATAAAATATCCGCTCATCACAACACCAAACTTAAACTGTTGCTTGTCCTCAAGCAACTAGATAAATAAAATAGAATACAAATAATTTTAAGAAGCAACAATATCTCAGAGTTTTTTTTTTTTAGAGTGAAGCTCAGATTCTAATTAGATGAGCGGGACTAGTAGCTTTTTGCTTCTGAACAGTTTTGGCACCTCACTTTATCCATTGAAGCTCAGAGTGATTGGCATCTATAGGAACTCAGAATTCAAATAGTGATGTTGATTCTCCTAGTTTAGTATGTTGATTCTTGAACACAGCTACTTTATGAGTCTTGGCCGTGGCCCTAAGCACTTTGTTTTCCAGTATTACCACTGGATACATAAATGCCACAGACACATAATTGGGTGAACCTTTTCAGATTGTGACTCAACTTTGCTAAAGTCCCCAATTAGAGGTGTCCAGGGTTCTTAAGCACACTCTTCTTTTTGCTTTGGACCTTGACTTTAACCGCTCAGTCTCAAGTTTTCACTTGACACCTTCACGCCACAAGCACATGGTTAGGGACAGCTTGGTTTAGCCGCTTAGGTCAGGATTTTATTCCTTTAGGCCCTCCTATCCACTGATGCTTAAAGCCTTGGAATCCTTTTTATTTACCCTTGCCTTTTGGTTTTAAGGGTTATTAGCTTTTTCTGCTTGCTTTTTTTTTCCTGCAAGCTTTGTTCTTTGCTGCTTTTTCTTGCTTCAAGAATCATTTTTATGATTTTTCAAATTATCAATAACATGTCTCATGTTCATCATTCTTTCAAGAGCCAACATATTTAACAGTCTTAAACATCAAATTCAAAAGACATATGCACTGTTCAAGCATTCATTCAGAAGACAGAAAGCATTGCCACCACATGTAAATAATTAGAATTTATCTTAAAAACTCAAAAAATATTGCCTCTTATTCTAAAGAAATTCTTCTATTTTATTCATGTTTAATGATGATGATAAAATTAAATTATAGCTTAATTGGGGATAAAATCAAAAATATAGATACTAATTACTACTATATGACTTCTAAGGTAAAACTAATAAAAACAGTTGTCACAGAGTTAAGGCTAAGATTAGAATTTAACAACCTTTGTTCTGGGAGGTGGATGTTCCTTTAATCTGCGGGGTGCTTAGTCCTTCAAGAGATAATTTCTGGCGCTTCAATTCCCTTAGATCACGCCCTTGCTCCTCCTGTTCTTTAAGCAAATAGCAAAGAATGCTACTTTGTTCCTTCTGTTCTTTCTGTATTTGTTCCATAGCTTCTTGCATCTTAGTAATAGATGTTTCCAGATACTCCCAGTATTCAGATTGAGGGATTTCTGGGAGAATTTCCTGTGTTCGCTTCTTGATGGGGTCATCCTGTATTTGTTGTTTTTCCATTGATGCTTTGGTGATTGGCCGCTCAACTGAGATATACTCAGTTATTCCCATCCTTACTCCAGCGTCTTTGCAGGGCATAAAAATCAAGCTTGGATAAGCCAACTTGGCATCTTTGGAATTTTTGTTTGCAATTTTGTAGAATTCAGTTGAAATCAGTTGATGAACTTCCACTTCTTTTCCCATCATGATGCAATGGATCATCACTGCTCTTCTAATAGTGACTTCAGAATGGTTGCTAGTGGGCAGCAGAGAATGCCCAATGAAGTCCAGCCATCCTCTGGCGACTGGTTTGAGATCTTCTTTTTTGAGTTGAATTGGGACACCCTTCGTGCTGGTGGTCCACTGGCTCCAGGGATACATATATCCTCTAGAATCTTATCCAGGCCCTTGTCTGTTCTCATCATTCTCCTATTGAAGGAGTCTGGATCATCTTTCAGCTGAGGCAGCTTTAAGATCTCCCTAATCTTGTCAGGATGGGTATGAACAATCTTTCCTCTGACCAAGGTCCGATAGTCATAGATAGCAGATCCAGATAGTCTTTGCCTGTCTGTATGCCATATATTAGCATAGAACTCCTGGACCATATTCCTTCCCACTTTCGTTTCAGGATTAGCTAGGATCTCCCAGTTCCTGATTCGAATTTCTCCTGGATCTCCAGATATTCGTCTTCTTTCAGATCGAATCTAACTTCCGGGATCACTGATCTTAGACCCATTATTTTGTAATAATGGTCTGAATGTTCTTTAGTTAAGAACTTCCCTTGATTCCAAAGTGGTTTTGGAATGCTTTCTTTCTTGCCTCTTGGAGTGGGTTGTTTTCCTTTAGGAGCCATGATCTTAGTGATCACGGATAAGCACACCAAACTTAGAGGTTTGCTTGTCCTCAAGCAAAAAGAAAAGAAAGGAGAGGGAGAGAAGGAGAGCTAGGTGCAATGGTGGATGGGAGGGGAGGGAGGCCAAACCCATATTTAAAGGGAGAGGGGGTGGGTTTTCGAAAATAGGAAGAAAGATAAGATAGAAGATATGATTTTTAGAAAAAAATATGATAAGAAAAGATATGATTTAAAATTGAAAAGATATGAAAGATATTTGAAAAAGATAGATTTGGAATTTTGAAAAAGATAGTATGGAGATTTGAAAAAGATGTTGCTTAGTTGAAAAGATTTTTGAATGAAAAGAGAGAGATTTATTTTGAAAATTTTGAAAAAGAGTTGAGTTGGATTGAAAAAAAAAGGATTTATGCTTATGGATTAAGATACATTTAATATTTTTAAAGAAGGGTTTTTAGAAATCAGGGTTCTTAACATGTTTATGCAAGAAATCATGAATTGAAACATGAAAATTAGGATTAAAATGAAAAATATGAAGAAAAAACGAATTTACCTCCTCCCCACCATCCTGGCGTTTGAACGCCCAAACGCTGCATGTTTTAGGCGTTCAACGCCCAAATGCTGCCTTTCCTGGGCGTTCAACGCCCAGTTGTTGCTTCTTTCTGGCGTTGAACGCCAGGAACTCCTTTATCACTGGACATTTTTCTGAACGCCCAGGACGCTGTAAATCTGGCGTTAAACGCCCAGAAGGAGCTTCTTTCTGGCGTTCAACGCCCAGAAGATGCTTCTTTCTGGCGTTTAACGCCCAGATGGCTATCCTTACTGGCATTCAACGCCCAGTGGATGCCTCTTTTGGGTGTTGAACGCCCAAAACAGATTTTTACTGGCATTTTCTTGCCAGTGAGCTCTTTTTCTCTA
>NC_029793.2:124622369-124639226 GCF_000816755.2 Arachis ipaensis
TGAATCTGAATTCCTCTAGCTCATTTAGCTGGAGCAATCTTTTTTCTCCAGCTAATTTGGCATCAAAGTTTAGGAATCTGGTTGCCCAGTAGGCTTTATGTTCCAGTTCCACGGGCAGGTGACAAGCCTTACCATACAAAAGTTGGTATGGGGAGGTCCCTATAGGAGTCTTGAATGCTGTTCTGTATGCCCATAGAGCATCATCCAAGCTTCTTGCCCAATCCTTTCTACGGGTACTTACAGTCCGTTCTAGGATTCTTTTTAGCTCTCTGTTAGAGACTTCAGCTTGCCCATTAGTCTGTGGATGATATGGAATCGCCACCTTGTGGCGAATCCCATACCGGACCATGGTAGAGCAAAGCTGTTTGTTGCAGAAGTGAGTGCCCCATCACTGATTAGTACTCTAGGGACCCCAAACTTGCTGAAGATATATTTCTGGAGGAACTTCAGCACTGTTTTAGTATCATTGGTGGGTGTGGCAATGGCCTCTACCCATTTTGATACGTAGTCAACTGCCACCAGAATATAAGTGTTTGAGTATGATGGTGGGAAAGGTCCCATGAAGTCAATTCCCCATACGTCAAACAACTCAATCTCCAAGATCCCTTGTTGAGGTATGGCATAACCATGGGGCAGATTACCAGCTCTTTGGCAACTGTCACAGTTACGTACAAACTCTCGGGAATCTCTATAGAGTGTTGGCCAATAGAAACTACATTGGAGGACTTTGGTGGCTGTCCGCTCACCTCCGAAATGGCCTCCATATTGTGATCCATGGCAATGCCATAGGATCCTCTGTGCTTCTTCTCTAGGCACACATCTCCGGATTATTCCATCTGCACATCTCTTAAAGAGATAGGGTTCATCCCACAAGTAGTACTTTGCATCAGTAATTAGTTTTTTCTTTTGTTGCCTGTTATACTCTTTGGGTATGAACCTTGCGGCTTTATAGTTCGCAATGTCTGCAAACCATGGTGCTTCCTGAATGGCAAATAAATGCTCATCCAGAAAAGTCTCAGAGATCTCAAGAGAGGGGAGGGACGTCCCTTCTACTGGCTCTATCCGGGACAGATGATCAGCCACTTGGTTTTTTGTCCCTTTTCTGTCTCTTATTTCTATATCAAACTCTTGCAGAAGCAACACCCATCTTATGAGCCTGGGTTTTGAATCCTGCTTTGTGAGTAGATATTTAAGAGCAGCATGGTCAGTATACACAATCACCTTTGATCCTACTAAGTATGATCTAAACTTGTCAATGGCATAAACCACTGCAAGCAATTCTTTTTCTGTGGTTGTGTAATTTTTCTGGACATCATTTAAAACGCGGCTAGCATAACAAATGACGTGCAGAAGCTTGTCATGCCTCTGTCCCAGTACTGCACCAATGGTGTGATCACTAGCATCACACATTAGCTCAAATGGTAATGTCCAGTCTGGTGCAGAAATAACTGGTGCTGTGACCAGCTTGGCTTTCAGAGTTTCAAACGCCTATAGACACTCTGTGTCAAACACAAATGGCATGTCAGACAGCCCAAATGGCATCCTTCTATAAGCAAACACTCCAGATGGACATGTGAATGTTGTTTTCTCTTGATCCTGGGAATCTACTACAATCTGGTTATAGCCTAAGTAGCCATCCAAAAAGCAGTAATAATCATGACTTGCCAGTCTTTCTAGCATCTGGTCTATGAATGGTAAAGGAAAATGATCCTTTCTGGTGGCTGTATTGAGCCTTCTGTAGTCAATACACATGCGCCACCCTGTAACTGTTCTTGTAGGAACCAGTTCATTCTTTTCATTATGAACCATTGTCATGTCTCCCTTTTTGGGGACAACTTGAACAGGGCTCACCCAGGGGCTATCAGAAATAGGATAAATAATCCCAGCCTCCAGTAATTTGGTGACCTCTTTCTGCACCACTTCCTTCATGGCTGGATTTAGCCACCTTTGTGGTTGAACCACTGGTTTAGCATTATCCTCTAATAAGATTTTGTGCATACATCTAGCTGGGCTTATGCCCTTAAGGTCACCTATGGACCACCCAAGAGCTGTCTTGTGTGTCCTTAGCACTTGAATAAGTGCTTCCTCTTCCTGTGGATTTAAAGCAGAGCTTATGATCACCGGAAAGGTGTCACCTTCTCCTAGAAATGCATATTTCAGGGATAGTGGTAATGGTTTGAGCTCGGGTTTAGGAGGTTTTTCCTCTGTCTGAGGAAATCTCAGAGGCTCTTTCATTTCCTCTGAATCCTCCAAATCAGGCTGAACATCTTTAAAGATGTCTTCCAACTCTGATTCGAGACTCTCAGCCATGTTGATCTCTTCTACCAAGGAGTCAATAAGATCAACTTTTATGTAGTCTTTTGATGTGTCTGGATGCTGCATGGCTTTGACAGCGTTCAACTTAAACTCATCATCATTGACTCTCAGGGTTATTTCCCCCTGTTGGACATCAATGAGAGTTCGTCCAGTTGCTAGGAAGGGTCTTCCTAGAATGAGAGTGGCACTCTTGTGCTCCTCCATTTCCAGCACTACAAAGTCAGTGGAAAAGGCGAATGGCTCAACTCTGACAATCATGTCTTCAATCATGCCTAATGGGTATTTAATGGAGCCATCAGCAAGTTGGAGACATATCCGGATTGGTTTAACTTCTTCAGTTAAACCAAGCTTTCTGATAGTGGATGCAGGTATTAGGTTGATGCTTGCCCCAAGATCACATAAAGCTGTCTTGGTGCAATTACCTTCTAATGTGCATGGTATGAGAAAACTCCCAGGGTCTTTAAGCTTTTCAGGAAAGCTTTTCAGAATGACCGCACTGCATTCTTCAGTGAGGAGAACTCTTTCAGTTTCTCTCCAATCCTTCTTATGACTCAAGATCTCTTTCATGAACTTGGCATAAGAAGGTATTTGCTCAAGTGCCTCTGCAAATGGAATCTTTATTTCAAGAGTCCTGAGATAATCTGCAAAGCGAGCAAATTGCTTATCCTGCTCCTCTTGGCGGAGTTTTTGAGGATAAGGTATCTTGGCTTTATATTCCTCAACCTTAGTTGCTGTAAGTTTATTTCCTACAGAAGTGGTTGAAGAAGCCTTTTTAGATGGGTTGTTATCAGCACTTGTGTGTGTCTGATCCCTCACTGGCAATTGAGTACCAGAGTTAGAAGCTGGAGTGACGTTAGACGCTAGCTCCTCATCTGTTCCTGGCGTTTGAACGCCAGAACTGTGCTTCTTTTGGGCGTTCAACGCCAGATCCTTGCTTGTTTCTGGCGTTGAATGCCAGTCCTGAGCATGGTCTGGGTGTTCAGCGCCAGCCTTCCACCCAACTTCTGGCGTTTTAGCGCCAGAATTATTTTTCCCTGGGCTCTTACTGTCCTCAGATGGATTTTGGGTGGTTTGCTCATTTCTTGGTTTCCTGCTGCTTTGAAGTGGGGTATTTAGTGCTTTCCCACTTCTTAGTTGAACTGCTTGGCATTCTTCTGTTATTTGTTTTGACAGCTGCTGCCTTGTTTGCTTTAATTATACTTCCATGTTTATATTAGCCATCCTTGTCTCTTGTAGTTTATCCTTGAATTCAGCTAAATGCTTTGTTAGAAAATCCAATTGCTGATTGAATTCAGCAGCTTGCTCTGTAGGACTGAGTTCAGCAGTTACTGTTTTAGCCTCTTCTTTCATGGAAGGGTCACTGCTTAAGTACAGATGCTGATTTCTAGCAACTGTATCAATGAGCTCTTGAGCTTCTTCAATTGTCTTTCTCATGTGGATAGATCCACCAGCTGAGCAATCTAAAGAGATCTTGAGCTCTCTTGTATCTCTCCCAGGCATCATAAAGAGATTCATTATCTCCTTGTTTAAAGCCTTGGATGTCCAGCCTTAGCTGTGTCATCCGTTTTGGAGGAAAGTATTGATTCATGAATTTTTCTGTCAGCTGTTTCCATGTCCTTATGCTAGCCTTAGGTTGGTTATTTAACCACCTCTTGGCTTGATCTTTTACAGCAAATGGAAATAGTAATAATCTATAGACATCCTGATCTACCTCCTTATCATGTACTATGTCAGCAATTTGTAAAAACTGTGCCAGAAACTCTGTAGGTTCTTCCTGTGGAAGACCGGAATACTGGCAGCTTTGCTGCACCATGATAATGAGCTGAGGATTCAACTCAAAGCTACTGACTCCAATGGAGGGTATGCAGATACTACTCCCATATGAAGCAGTAGAGGGGTTAGCATATGACCCCAGAGTCCTCCTGGACTGTTCATTTCCACTTAGATCCATGATGGAGAAAGGGAGATGATGTAAAATAAAAATTTTATTTTTATTTATTTATTTATTTATTTATTTAATTATTTCAAAAATAAAATAAATTAAAACAAAATAAATAAAAATAGGTGAAGATTTTTCGAAAAAATGAGGAGAGAGAAAGTGATCAAGAAGTTTTGAAAAAGATATGATTTGAAAAAGATTTTAAATTTTTGAAAAAAAAAATCTGAATTTTAAAAATAATTTTCGAAAATTTGTTTTTAAAAATAGAGAGAAAAGATATTTTTGAATTTAAAGAGGAAAGAGAGAAACGGTAAGATAGCCCAAGATTTAAAATTTTTAGATCTAATGCTCCTTGTTTTTGAAAATTTTGGAGGGAAAACACCAAGGAATACCAAACTTAAAAATTTTAAGATCAAGACGCAAGGAAAACTCAAGAACACTTTGAAGATTCACAAGAACACAAGAACATGAAGAAAGAACACCAAACTTAAAATTTTTAGAAAATCAAAATAAAATTTTCGAAAAACAAAGGAAAACCAACAAGAAAACACCAAACTTAAAGTTTGGCACGAGATTTAATAGAAAAATTATTTTTGAAAAATTTTTGAAAAGAAAATAAAAGACTCTGACCCAAAAGACAAAAATTTCCTAATCTAAGCAACAAGATTCACCGCCAGTTGTTCAAACTCAAACAATCCCCGGCAACAGCGCCAAAAACTTGGTGCACGAATTGTAAATCACACTTTTTACAACTCGTACCACTAACCAGCAAGTGCACTGGGTCGTCCAAGTAATACCTTACGTGAGTAAGGGTCGATCCCACGAAGATTGTTGGCTTGAAGTAATCTATGGTTATCTTGTAACTCTTAGTCAGGAAAACAATAAAATAATTCACTTATCAATTTTGATTGCAAGGAATAAAAGGGGCAGAACACAAATTATACTTGTATGCACTGATGGAGAATATGTTGGAGTTTTGGAGATGCTTTGTCTTCTGGAATTCTGCTTTCTTCTGTTTTCTGATTCACGCATGCACGTCCTCCTATGGAAAACTGTGTGTTGGTAGATCACCGTTGTCAATGGCTACCATCCATCCTTCCAGTGATAAGGGTCCAAATGCGCTGTCACCGCACGGCTAATCATCTGCAGGTTCTCAATCGTACCGGAATAGGATTTACTATCCTTTTGCGTCTGTCACTACGCCCAGCACTCTCGAGTTTGAAGCTCGTCACAGTCATTCAATCCCTGAATCCTACTCGGAATACCACAGACAAGGTTTAGACTTTCCAGATTCTCTTGAATGCTGCCATCAATCTAGCTTATACCACGAGGATTCTGATTAAGAGATCCAAGAGATATTCATTCATTCTATAGTGGAACAGAAGTGGTTGTCAGGCACGCGTTTGTGGGAGAATGATGATGATTGTCACGTTCATCATATTCACATTGAAGTGTGAATGGATATCTTAGATAGGAACACGCATGTTTGAATGGAAAACAGAATTACTTGCATTAATTTATTGAGACACAGCAGAGCTCCTCACCCCCAACAATGGATTTTAGAGACTCATGCCATAAAAAGGTACAAAGTTCAGATCTAAAATGTCATGAGGTACAAAACAAGTCTCTAAAAGTTGTTTAAATACTACACTAGTAAACTAGGTTTACAGAAAATGAGTAAACTGAGATGGATGGTGCAGAAATCCACTTCTGGGGCCCACTTGGTGTGTGCTGGGGCTGAGACTTAAGCTAATCACGTGTATAGGGCTGTTTTGGGTGTTCAACGCCAGCTTTGGATCCAATTCTGGCGTTGAACTCCAACTCCTAACTTGTTTCTGGCGCTGGACGCCAGATAGCAGCATAGAACTGGCGTTGAATGCCAGTTTATGTCATCTATTATTGAGAAAAGTATGGACTATTATATATTTCTGAAAAGCCCTGGATGTCTACTTTCCAACACAATTCGAAGCGCGCCATTTGGAGTTCTGTAGCTCCAGAAAATCCACTTTGAGTGCAGGGAGGTCAGAATCCAACAGCATCAGCAGTCCTTTTTCAGCCTGAATCAAATTTTTGCTCAGCTCCCTCGATTTCAGCCAGAAAATACCTGAAATCACAGAAAAACACACAAACTCATAGTAAAGTCCAGAAATATGAATTTTTCCTAAAAGCTACTGAAAATAAACTAAAAACTAACTAAAACACACTAAAAACTATATGAAATTAACCCCAAAAAGCGTATAAAATATCCGCTCATCAGTAAGCCACTACATTCCGATGTTGCATCAACACACAACCCAAACCCTTCAAAGAAGCATCACAATATACCTCAAATGGTTCACGCGGTTCCGGTAGGATTAGAACAGGTGCTGAAGTTAATCTCTGCTTTAACGTTTGAAAACTTTCTTCGCACTCCGACGTCCACTCGAACGGCACTTCTTTCCTTGTCAACTTTGTCATTGGTAGCGCAATCCGGGAAAATCCTTCGATAAATCTCCGGTAATATCCGGCTAAACCCAAAAAGCTTCTGACTTCCGTCACAGTCGTCGGTCTTTCCCATTCCATCACCGCTTCTACTTTAGAAGGATCTACAGCTATTCCTCCCTTACTCACCACGTGGCCTAAGAACTTTACTTCCTCCTTCCAGAACTCGCACTTTGACAACTTAGCGTACAACTTCCGCTCCTTTAAGATTTGCAGTACAATCCTCAAGTGTTCCTCATGCTCCTTTACCGTCTTAGAGTAAACTAAGATGTCATCTATGAAAACCACCACGAATTTGTCCAAAAAGGGACGAAACACTCTGTTCATGTAATCCATGAAAATAGCAGGTGCATTCGTTAACCCAAAAGACATTACCGCAAACTCGTAGTGTCCATAGCGTGTTCTAAAGGCAGTCTTAGGGATACCATCTTCCTTCACTCTTATCTGGTGGTAACCGGATATCAAATCAATCTTGGAAAACACTCCAGGTCCTTGCAATTGATCCATCAAGTCATCTATCCTTGGCAGCGGGTACTTGTTCTTTACTGTCACTTTATTTAATTGTCGGTAATCCACACACAAACGCATCCCTCCATCTTTCTTCTTCACCAATAAAACTGGCACTCCCCACGGTGATACACTTGGTCGAATGAACCTCTTATTCAGAAGCTCTTCCAACTGAGTCTTTAGCTCTGCCAGCTCTATAGGAGCCATTCTATACGGTGCAATCGATACTGGTCCAGCTCCCGGCACCAATTCAATTGCAAACTCAATTTCCCTTTGAGGTGGGAACTCAGGGATATCTTCCGGGAACACTTCTGGAAAAACTCTAACCACCAGAATTTGATCTAAGTTCTGGGCATCGCCCAACGCATTAGCAGCCAACAGAATATAACCCTGACACTCCTCCCCACTATAATGCACCATTACAGAGTTCAGGTAATACCCCGTAGCTACCACTGCTCCATTTTCTCCTTCCGGCATAAACCGAATTGTCCGTTCAAAGCAATCCAACAAAATCCGGTTCTTCGACAACCAATCAAACCCCAAAATCATCTCCAGCCCCACCATTGGTAAATAGATCAAATCGTGTACAAAGTCTCTACCCTAAAGCTTGAAACCTACTTGTCTACAACCTGACCTAGTCATAACTGTTTGATGCGGAGTATGTACATGTAGATCAAAAGGTAACTCTGATACTTTCAAGCCTAATTCCTCAACTTTAGCAAATGAAATAAACGAATGCGAAGCTTCAGTATCATATAATGCAACTGAGGATTTATCACCAATTAGACATATACCTTTCATCAAAGGATCCGCCTTGGAAGCATCCTTGGCATTCACAGCAAAGACTCGACCTTAATGCTGACTCTGGCCCGCATTCTGATTCCTCCCACGAGGGCAATCCCTCGCAATGTGGCCAGGTAACCCACACTTGAAGCAACCACCTAAACCAATCTTACATGAGTCATAAGGGTGAAAACGTCCACAACGATCACAAGCTAAATCCGGAGAACTCTTACTCTGATTTCCTCTGCCTTTAGTATACTGAAACTGATTCTGATTGTTCTTTCTGAAGCCCCCTTGGCCTTGAGGAGTATATCCCCTTCTTTTGAAGCTTTGTCCTCTAGGATGAAAATACTTGCCACGCCCACGACTAGAGCTCCCTCCATGAGTGTCCTTAGATGCCGCCACTGTCTTGGCATACTCCTCCACTACCCTTGCTTTGTTCACCAAGTTGGAGAAGACACAGATCTCCATAGGAGCCACAGCAATCATAATGTTGTCCTTTAAGCCCCTTTGGTACTTAATGCACCTCCAGCTCTCGAAAGTCTCCGGGTCACCCTGACATACCCAAGAAAACCTACAAAGCTCTTCGAACTTGTTGGTGTACTCTGCCACAGACATGGAACCTTGCTTCAGCTGCATTAGCTCCATCTCCTTTGCTTCCCTTGCAGACTCAGGAAAGTATTTCTTGTAGAAAGCCGTTTGGAACACCTCCCATGGAATGTCGGCGTTTTGAAGCTGTAGCAAACGACACTTAGCTTGCCACCAGGGCTGGGCCTCTCCCGCTAGCTGATAAGCGGCAAACTCTACATATTGATTGAGAGGAACATGTTGCGCCTGTAAAGCACGCTCTATAGCCTGGAACCAGTGGTCCACTTCAATAGGATCTGTGGATCCTCAAAAAGTTGGCGAATGAACCTTGAGGAACGTCGCCAGGGTCATCAGAACTCTTCCTGTGTTATCGCTGTTACCCTCAGCATTATCATTGGTATTCCCTTCGCCATTCCCATTCCCATTTCCATTGCCATTTCCAGTCGGTTGGCCCAATCTCTGCACTGCTTGCAGAGTCGCAGCAGCATTAGCTTCCATGGTGTTAGCAAGATTCGCCATCGCCGCCATGAATTCGGCGTGATTGTTAGCTGGTTGCTCATTCCTACTTCCCCGTGTACGCGTTCAACCTCGCCTGCGAGTAGCCATGTAGGATTCCTGTCTACACCAAACAATAGATATCAAGGTGATCAGTCTCAATATCAAAAGTTTAGTGCTTCAATTATCCCAAACAGGCACTCACAAACAAGCATGCTATGCATATATCAAACCGATAACCTAATAGCATCAAAGAAAAGACACACAGAGTATGCAATGAAGCACAATCGGTCCATCCCTCAGGCTCACGAGGACGAACCGCTCTATAACAAAAGCTAAGTATATAATATCATAGGGAACTAGTCACGACTCGCGGAGTTTAAGCCGGCTAGCCATATACTGATATACAAAACCATATAGTGAAAACAGCTTATACAAGTTTTGTTCTCTCAAATACATGCCTCTAGGCAAAACAAAATACAAAAGGAGAGATGTATAAACAAAATAAACCAAAAAGAACTCCAAAATGATCCAAGATTCTCCGCTCCTATCACCAACCAAAGCAACTCACCGAGGTGGGTTGCGACCTGCATCTGAAAAACACAACAACAATATGGTATGAGAACCGGCGGTTCTCAGTATGGTAACAGTTCCCAGTGATATATGATATAAGACTCCGGGACGCCAAAGGCAATCCTAAGCTTCATATCAATCACAAGATTCAACTTAAAGCATTCTAAAACATTTAAGCATAATATACCAACTTGACTTAAATAAACCAGGTTATCTATCTTAAGGGATTTCTATTCTAACCAAACACCGCTGTCCCACAGCCTTCACCAACCGATCCTCCATGCGATCCCATCGCCACCGCCTTCCGAACCTCCTCAATCCCAGCAGAAAACACAGATAATGTTCAAAGCAAGTAAAGCACAAGTAGTAGCATATATGGCAAATAATTCAGATAGCAAGTAAGCATGTTATTCAATTAGGCAAACCATTACAAGTAGACAAAGCATACAAGCAGATAGGAAATGCATATGATGAATGCCTGCCCTACTGGCTGTGATATCACATTGTCGGTTCAACTGCCAACCCGACACATCTCCATGGAGACGTCGCCCTTCGGATTTCTCATATGGGAACCCCCGAGATATAGTGCCCGGATCACTGTCCAAGTACCGGCGCCTGCTCGCCCTATAGATCCGAAGGGATGTGAGCGGGATATTCTTGCCTCAGACCTCACATCTCAACGTAAGCGGGATTAACCACCGACCTTACGCTGCCGCCGCTACCTCGATAGGCGGGATTAACCACCGTCCCTGCCAAGCGCATAGCGTCCTAAAATATCATGTAAAAATATTATTTCAATGGTTTTCAAAAGTATTTTCAGCATACATAGATCCATCACTTTAATCCGAGTCCCCGACTCATCTCAACCACTGTCCCTTTTAACTCAGTTTCCAAATACCAAAAGTCTATCATTCCTCATCTCATATACCAATCATCCTTCACCTAACGTCAAACCATTCTCAGCACGCCAGAAACCTAGGCCTCCGTTTTCTAATTTACCTTAAAATCATGTACTAGAGCCCTTAATTTATATCCCATGTTCTAATACTCAAAACTAGGCCCAAACATCTTAAAATGATGTTATAGAAGCTTACAACCTTGTTGAAAAAGCAAAATAGTTGAAAACAAATAAATTTTTGAGAAACAGGACGTGTGCACCCGCACATATCAGAAGTAATGAAATTCTGCAACTTTGGAAAATTTCAGATTTTTAACACCAACTTTGAATGATCATAACTTCCTCTACCAAATTCTAATTTTTTACAAACTTTATATCGATTCGAACAGTTTTCAATAAGCTTTAATGCTAAACTAATTTCAATAGATTTTGAAAACCAAGACATAAGTTATGATTAGACAAAGTTCACCAAAAGTCAACTTTTACCAAGACTCACAAGAATCTCAATTTACCAACTTTCATAACCCAATCCAACCAAAACCACATCAATTCTATCACATATTAGAATTTACCATTTTCCATATCCAATTTACCACTCCACCATATATAATCATCAATTCTCACTATCAAATACATAATAATAGCCTTACTAACCATCATCATTATTAATTTCAACATCAAACTTCAACATCATACTATCAACATCAATATAACCATTTATCAACAATCCCAACACTCACCTTCAATTACCAAAAATATCAATATTTATCATCCATTATCAACTACATCAACAAACCCTCATCAACAACAATAAATCATACATCCCTCATCAACCTGTATAATCATTAAATTCCAACAACATCATTATTCATCATCAATCATTAACTACCGACAATTCTCCATAATCATCCTTAATCATAATATTCCAAGGATACCAACAATTAACATCAATTTACACATAATTATTCATACACCAACAACATTCAATCCTATCTTAGGGTCAACTAGCCTAAGTGTCCATGAATATTATATACTACATAGAGGAAACCGAAACCATACCTTGGCCGATTCCCTTTATGCACCCAAACTCAAAATGAGCACCAACAAGCTTCCAACCACAATCCAAGCTTTCAAATCCACTCCAACAAGCACAAATAAGTTCCAAAAGCTCCCAAAGCCACAATAATCAAACTATATACATATAAATCACCACAAATCAACCTAGGGTTCAACATAAGCATAATCTCACAAGGGTTTAAGAGCTTTTACCTTTTCCAACAGATTTGATAACACAAATCCAAAGCTAAGCAAGGATTAGAGCAAACCTAAACATCCAAAATCACAAAAACCCATTTAACCCAAAACTCTAATAAAACCCAAAATTTTGAAGAGAAAAACAGGGAAAATTTCGTGATTACCTTGAGGGTTTCTTGGGTGGGTTTTGTAGAGCTCTTCACAAGGAACGCGTAGCCGCAAACGGTGTGACGATCGGAGCTCCGTAGCTCAAGATATGAGCTTGGGAAGTTTGAAGTGAATAGTAACAATGGTGAAAAGCTCTCACCTCTCTCCTCACTTCAGCTGCTGTTGTGTTTAGGTTATGAGGGTGAAAGTGGCTGAAATGGGTTCATTTAAGTGTATTTATATGTTGGGTTTGGGCCCAACTTGGGCCCGGTCCAACCCGTTAGCGTTTTTAGCCCGTTTGGCCTAACTTCGGGCCAAATCTTTAAAATTAAAGCCCGGTTTTCCATTTCTAATATTTTTGTAAGGTTTTTTGACGGTTTTCACTTTTCTCGTGTGGTACCAGGCAGACTTGAACCGGTTCAACCGGTTCAACTGCCGGTTCGCGATATTTCACGGTTTTTCGTAGAAAGCACATTTTCTGACTCAGAAAGACTCACTGAGTCCAAAAATCACCTTTAAATCCCCAAATTCTCTCTCTAACTTTTTAGAATCTAATTTGGGCAATTAATCACTTAATTAACCAGTTGATTAGTTGCGGTTCTTACATACGCACGCACACCCCAGGGCAAGTCTTCTGTTGGTGGCGCCAGCACAGGTGGGGCACTCGCACACCAAGTAATCTGTGCGCACACACGCATACGTGCATACGCACACGTCCTGCTTTCTTTTTCCAGCCGTGCGCACGCACACACCTGTGCGTGCGCATGCACACGTCCTATTTTTCAGCACCTTTATTTTTCTATTCTAAACATTGTTTTAAACTCTAAAACCCCTACTTTTGCTTTGTTAATCCTAGACCCTACTAGTAAGTTAGTAAATAGCAAGAGTTAGGGAGTTTGGGGCAACTTGGGAGTGAAGAAAAAGGTAAAAATGAGGAGAAGTGTAAAAAGGGAGTTGTTAATGAATGAGGTTAAACTGCAATGGCTTTAATGACTGATTAAAGAATGATTATGAATATGATTTGGCTTATGAATAAAGATATCTGAGACACGAGTTTTCCTGGGTAAGAACCGTGGCTCGCCACCACGTGTTCCAGGTCGATTCTCGATACTCTGTTGACCCTACGTCGTAAGGGTGACCGGGCACGTATAAACTCCCGGGTATAGATAGCCCCCATTGAGTGATTATATGATAAATGAATGTGAACTCTATGCATAGACTCTTGGGGATGCGCGACGGGGGACAGTCTAAGGTTTTCGGACTTGTCGGGTTGGCTGGATAACCGACAGATGGGCCCCATCAGCCATAGGACAGGCATGCATCATATGCATTTGTTTGTTTGACTGCTATGCATTTCCTGGGTTTGCCTAATTGTTATATGTCACCTACTATCTGTTCTATTTGCTATTTGTACTATCTGCTCACTACTTGTGCGTGAACTTATTTGGTTTCCTGTTTCTGTTGCATTTTAAATGATGGAAGGATGGAGGGAACGGAGAAAATAGTTTCGTGTTAGGTTAAGTTTGAATTTGAGTAAGTTAGGTAGAACTAGAACACCTACCTCTACTTATGGCTTCTGGTTAGTACTTAAGTTGGATAACTGAATAACGGAGTTCTAAGATTGCCTATGGCATTCTCAGGACCTTATTTATTATACGCGTGGCACTTTTACCATGTTGAGAACCTCCAGTTCTCATTCCATATTGTATTGGTTTTTTTCAGATGCAGGTCGAGAGGCTCATCGCTAGGCGTCTGGAACCTGGAAAGCGAAGTAGTTCTTGGGTGTATTTTGGTTTCTGGTTGTACATATGTATATATAAGTTTAGCTTACTCTCCAAGTAACTTATGTATGCTGCTCATCTTAGAGGTTGAGGGAGAGCTAGGAGTTTACTTTGATATGTTAGTGTATTTTGGGGACACTTATGTATGTTTATATATATATATACATATATCCTCTGGCCAGCCTTAGCTTCGCAGGCTGAGTCAGGGGCTAGTTATGCTGTCTCATTCCATATTGTATTGGTTTTTTTCAGATGCAGGTCGAGAGGCTCCTCGCTAGCCGTCTGGATCCTGGAAAGCGAAGTAGTTCTTGGGTGTATTTTGGTTTCTGGTTGTACATATGTATATATAAGTTTAGCTTACTCTCCAAGTAACTTATGTATGCTGCTCATCTTAGAGGTTGAGGGAGAGCTAGGAGTTTACTTTGATATGTTAGTGTATTTTGGGGACACTTATGTATGTTTATATATATATATACATATATCCTCTGGCCAGCCTTAGCTTCGCAGGCTGAGTCAGGGGCTAGTTATGCTGTCTCATTCCATATTGTATTGGTTTTTTTCAGATGCAGGTCGAGAGGCTCCTCGCTAGCCGTCTGGATCCTGGAAAGCGAAGTAGTTCTTGGGTGTATTTTGGTTTTTTGGTTGTATATATGTATATATTTGTTTAGCTTACTCTCCAAGTAACTTGTGTATGCTGCTCCTCTTAGAGGTTGAGGGAGAGATAGGAGTTTATAATTGGTATTTTGGTGTATTTTGGGGATACCTATGTATGTATATATATATCCTCCGGCCAGCCTTAGCTCAGGGGCTAGTTATGTTGTTTCCTTGACTTTCCTTTACTCTTTGGTTTACCTTTATCATTTCCTATTAGGTTTCTTAGCACGTAAGTAATCCTATTCCTTGAGCGTTGCACTTTTTATTTTTGTGGTTTTGTTTTTAACCGTTTTTCAAGGCTCCTAGTATATTGTCCTTTCCACTAATATATATATATGTTACTGTTTAGAGGTCTATAACACCACACTACCTCTATTCTATGACTTAAGCGTAAAACTCTATGTAGTATGGTGTTACAAAATAGAAAGTGCAATTTTATTTTAATTTTATTCTTAATATTTAATTTTAATTTTACCTTTAGAATTTCAATATGTTTCAATTATACCATTAGGGTGAATAACATTAATTATAACTAATCAATTATATTATCTGATTTGACTAAAATTAAATAAATATTAAATTATTTAATAAATAATAAATGAATTTAATTTAAATCATTCTCTTATTATTTTCTATATCTATGAATCAGAATGTACTTTTATGTATCTTGATTAATAATTCTTAAAGGAGTTACTATTTTATTTACTAACATTTTAAATTTTTTATAATATTTTCATAAAGCTTTATTAATTAATAGGTTCTTCTTCACAATGTTTTTCTTGAATTTTTTAACAAAAATATATCTTAATTTTTGTCTCTCATATATTCATTGATTATACTAATTTTTTTTACAGTGTATTTTTATCAACTACATACATTATTTTTCTGTCTTTTTACTTTTTTTAATTATTTTATTACCTTATTTTTAATTATTGAGTAAAGGACAAATCCGTCCCTGACCTTTTTTTCCGTGGACATTTTCGTCCCCGAAGATTAGGAAATACTTTAACGTCCCTGACCCCCAGAAAAGTGGACATTTTTACCCCTCCATTAGAGTCTCTCCATTTGCCCTGGCGGAAAATGGTGACGTGGCTCCTGTGGCGCTGACCTTGCCGTTACGGGCTGCCACGTCAGATGGACTTTTGAAAAGAGGACAAATTTGTCCCCAGAATCCAAAATGCTGCCATTTCTCCCCCATCCCCAATCTATGAAATTCTTGAGCCCTAATCCTTCGAATGCAGTCTGAGGGTGAAGCGGGTGAAGGAAGAAAGGGAGCATTCCGACCATGGCATCCGACGGAGTGTCGTCAAGCTCGAGAAGAGGCTCGGTTCTGAACGGCAATGATGGAAAGGAGGGCGTGTCACCAAAGCACTTTTGTGGAGAAAATGCAATCCTATTCATGTCGAGGACGACCAGCAATCTGAACAGATTATTTCTGGGATGTTCCTTTTATAAGGTATGCAAAGCAAATCTGTGTAACTCCGTTTGTGTTAGGTTTTGTCCTCAATTCCTTATTTTTTGAGCTTTGAGGATTGATTTTGTGTAGGTAAGACAATCATATTGCAAGTTTTTTTGTGGCTGGACGAGCACATAGCTGGTCTTGGTGTTGGTGTTACAAGGTACTTGGGGCAGGAGCATATTTTGCATGGTGAAGAGCATCATTGGAACAAGGACATGGAAAACAGGATAATGTTGTTGGAGAAGAGGATAGAAGCGTTAGAGGTTAAAAAAATCCAATTGGGTGGAGCATTTGTGTGATCTTTGTTGTCCTGATATTTGCTTTATTTAGTTGTAAGAAATGATGTAAGACATGAGAAATGTTGAACATGAAATGTATTAATCATTTGTATATCTAGTATTGTTTTGTATCATGTTTGTGACTTTGTATGTATGAAACGAAAGTTGGCAAAATCATAGGAAATCAAACTTTCAACCACTGATATTTAGAGTGTGAAACTATACATTCATAATCTAAACTGACATTAAAATATAAGGAAACTAGTATGGCATGCTACCATTAACATCTCCTTACTTCACAAGTAATGTTTGAAGCAAAATAAAGACCCAAACCAAAAAAAGGAAATTGTATCTAGATTTTGTTGTTATCAGTTACATTAGGTCACATCTAAACAAAAAAAAAAAGCATAAGAGTGTCAGCCTTCACTCATGTTGATTCCCTAGATGTTGGGTCACTTGGTGTTGTTTTTTGGGAGACTTCTTGAGTTGGTGCTACCTGCGGTGTGCTAGACTGTCCTTGAACCAGTGGTGTCAGTGGCCTGAAAATCTTCTGCTTTGGTATGAATTTTGATGGTTTCAGGCGAGAAGTGTTGTTAACCATCGATGGAGCCTTGCCTGGAGCTTTACATGGAGGGGTTGTAGTTGCGGCTGGTGGCCTGAATGGAGTGACTGTTGCTCCCGGAGGGGCTATCACAAGTGTGGAT
>NC_029793.2:124639818-124642670 GCF_000816755.2 Arachis ipaensis
ATTTATATGATGATTGAATGTGAACTCTATGCATAGACTCTTGGGGATGCGCGACGGGGGACAGTCTAAGGTTTTCGGACTTGTCGGATTAGCTGGATAACCGACAGATGGGCCCCATCAGCCATAGGACAGGCATGCATCATATGCATTTGTTTGTTTTGATTGCTATGCGTTTCCTGGGTTTGCCTAATTGATTTATATCACCTGCTACCTGTTATATTTGCTACTTGTACTATCTGCTCATTACTTGTGCGTGAACTTGTTTGGTTGCTTGTTTCTGTTGCATTATGGATGATGGAGGGATGGAAGAAAAGGAGAAATATTTTGGTGTTAGATTAGGATTGAAATTGAGTAAGTTAGGTAGATTTAGAATACCTACCCATGTTTATAGCTTCTGTTTAGTAATTAAGTTGGATAATTGAATAACGAAGTTCTAGGATGGCCTATGGTATTCTCAGGACCTTATTTATTATACGCGTGGCACTTTTACCATGCTGAGAACCACCGATTCTCATTCCATATTGTATTGTTGTTTTTCAGATGCACATCGAGAGGCTCCTCGCTAGTTGTCTGGATCCTGGAAAGCGAAGTAGTCCTTTGGTGTATTTTAGTTTCCTGTTGTATATATGTATTTAGCTTACTCTCCAAGTAACTTATGTATGCTGCTCCTCTTAGAGGTTGGGGGAGAGATAGGAGTTTATTTTGGTATTTTGGTGTATTTTGGGGATACCTATGTATGTTCATATGTATATATATATCTGGCCAGCCTTAGCTTCGCAGGCTGAGTCAGGGGCTAGTTATGCTGTTTCCTTGGCTGTCATTTATTCTTTTGCTTGTCTTTATCATGTTTCTATTAGATTTCTTAGCACGCAAGTAATCCTTTCCGTTGAGCGTTGCGCTTTTAAGTTTCCGCGATTTTTGCTTACCGACTTGTTCCAAGGCTCCTAGTATATTACCCTCTTTTCTATTATGTAATTATTATGCTGTTTAGAGGTCTGTAACACCACACTACCTCTGTTCTACGACTTAAGCGTAAAACTCTATGTAGTAGGGTGTTACAGCTTTCGCGAGAGCTGCCATTTTGAATAGAATATGTTGCCCATGTCCACGAAGTGCATTTGGAAAATGGCATAATAGAGACACAGTTCAGGATCACTTGCTGTTAAAGTCGTTTCCCAAAAACTATGTTGTTTGGAATCATCATGGTGAAATACAACCTGCTGAGCCAAGTAGTATAGAAGTGCAAGAGACACCACACCAAGAGAATCTGCTAGAAACATTAATGAATGATGTATTCGGCCACCTTGGGGATGAAGGTATAACAGGAGTGAATGATGCAGTTAATCATAATGGAGATGAAGACATCGTGGATGAAATATTACATGAGCCATCTGTTGATAATGGTAGCGAGTTCAATGAATTTGTAAGAGACGGAAATGAAAAGTTGCACGAGAACAGTAAATGCACAAAGTTGGAGTTTATACTCAAATTGTATTATATAAAGGTCTTGTGTAGAGTAAGTGATAAGGCCATGAATATGATTTTGAATTCGTTGAGAGATACATTTGATCAAATACAGTTGTCTTCTAGTTTTTATAAGGCCAAGCAAGTAATTTGCAAACTTGGCCTGGAATACACTAAGATAGATGTTTGCCCCAATGATTATATGTTATATCTGGATGACAATCCAGATAACTTACAAGATACATGCCAGTGTTGCGGTATATCTTGATGGATCCCTAAGAAGAAAATGAAGAAGGAAGCTACAAAAGTTTTGCGATACTTTTCACTGAAGCCAAGGTTGCAAAGATTATATATGTGTACTGATGAGCGGATAATTTATACGCTTTTTGACACTGTTTTTAGTATGTTTTTAGTAGGATCTAGTTACTTTTAGGGATGTTTTCATTAGTTTTTATGTTAAATTCACATTTCTGGACTTTACTATGAGTTTGTGTGTTTTTCTGTGATTTCAGGTATTTTCTGGCTGAAATTGAGGGACTTGAGCAGAAATCAGATTCAGAGGTTGAAAAAGGACTGCTGATGCTGTTGGATTCTGACCTCCCTGCACTCAAAGTGGATTTTCTGGAGCTACAGAACTCGAAATAGCGCGCTTCCAATTGCGTTGGAAAGTAGACATCCAGGGATTTCCAGCAATATATAATAGTCCATACTTTGGCCAAGAATTGACGACGTAAAGTGGCGTTCAACGCCAGCCTTCTGCCCAAATCTGGCGTCCAGCGCCAGAAAAGGATCCAAAACCAGAGTTGAACGCCCAAACTGGCACAGATACTGGCGTTCAACTCCACAAATGGCCTCTGCATGTGCAACACTCAGGCTCAGCCCAAACACATACCAAGTGGGCCCAGGAAGTGGATTTATGCATCAATTACTTACTCATGTAAACCCTAGTGGCTAGTTTATTATAAATAGGACCTTTTACTAGTCTTTTTGACAATCTTTGGATTACCTTATGATCCTTTGATCACGTTTTAGGGGGCTGGCCATCTCGGCCATGCCTGAACCTTCACTTATGTATTTTCATACGGTAGAGTTTCTACACTCCATACATTAAGGTGTGGAGCTCTGCTGTTCCTCAAAGATTAATGCAAAGTACTACTGTTTTCTATCAATTCTTCTTATTTCGCTTCTAAGATATCCATTCGCACCCAAGAACGTGATGAAGGTGATGATTATGTGTGACGCTCATCATCCTTCCCCCTTATGAACGCGTGCCTGACAAACACTTCTGTTCTACATGAATTAAGCTAGAATGAATATCTCTTAGATCTCCTAACCGGAATCTTCGTGGCGTAAGCTAGAATGATGGCGGCATTCAAGAGAATCCGGAA
>NC_029793.2:124644472-124651270 GCF_000816755.2 Arachis ipaensis
TTCATACCAACAATCTCCGTGGGATTCGACCCTTACTCACGTAAGGTATTACTTGGACGACCCAGTGCACTTGCTGGTTAGTTGTATCGAAGTTGTGACAATCATGAATTAAGATCAGAGCACCAAGCTTTGGAGCCATTACCAGGATTTGTTCGAGCCTGGAGATCACAATTTCGTGCACCAAGTTTTTGGCGCCGTTGCCGGGGATTGTTTGAGTTTGGACAACTGACGGTTCATCTTGTTGCTCAGATTAGGTAATTTTCTTTTTGTTTTCTTTTCAAAAAAAAAATATTTTTCAAAAAATCTTTCAAAAATTTCTCCTTTGTTTTCGAAAAAAAAAATAATAATAATATAAAAATATTTTCAAAAATTTTATTCAGAATTTTTAAGAATGAATTCTAGTGTTTCATGATGATTTGTTGAAGCCTGGCTGGCTATAAGCCATGTCTAATTTTTGGACTGGGGTTTCAACTTACCATCACAAAAGAAGAGATTCTCACACACTTAGTTGTTCTATACTTGAAAAGTATCCATATTTGCTGAAGCTTGGCTGGCCATTGGCCATGTCTAGTGTTTTGGACTGGAGCTTTCATTGAAAGCTTGGCTGGCTAGTGAGCCATGTCTAATTCCTGGACTGAAGCTTTAGACTAACATGGCAAGATTCCTGGAATTCATATTAAAAATTTTGGAATCCTTATTTTCCTTTTTCAAATTAATTTTCGAAAAAAAATACAAAAAAATTAGAAAATCATAAAAATCAAAAATATTTTTCTGTTTCTTGTTTGAGTCTTGAGTCATATAATAAGTTTGGTGTCACTTGCATATGCATCTTGCATTTTTCGAAAATTCTCATGCATTCATGGTGTTCTTCATGATCTTCAAGTTGTTCTTGGTAAGTCTTCTTGTTTGATCTTGATGATTTTTTGTTTTGTGTCTTTTCATGTTTTTCATATGCATTCTTAAATTCTTGGTGTCTAGGCATTAAAGAATTCTAAGTTTGGTGTCTTGCATGTTTTCTTTGCATTAAAAAAAATTTTTCAAAAATATGTTCTTGATGTTCATCATGACATTCAAAGTGTTCTTGGTGTTCATCTTGACATTCATCGCATTCTTGCATGCATCACATGTTTTGATCTAAAAATTTCATGCATTGCATTTTTTTTGTGTTTTTCTCTCTCATCATAAAAATTCAAAAAAAAATCAAAAAAATCTTTCCCTTTTTCTCTCATCAAATTCAAAAATTTGGATTGACTTTTTCAAAAATTTTTAAAATCAAATTGTTTCTCATGAGTCAAATCAAATTTTCAATTTGAAAATCTTATCTTTTTCAAAATCTTTTTCAAAAATCAAATCTTTTTCAAAATTATTAGTTATTTTCGAAAATTCCAAAAATCTTTTTCAAAAATCTTTTTCTTATTTTTATACCAAATTTTCGAAAATAACATAATCAATTAATGTTTTGATTCAAAAATTTGAAGTTTGTTACTTACTTGTTAAGAAAGATTCAAACTTTGAGTTCTAGAATCATATCTTGTGATTTCTTATGAATCAAGTCATTAATTGAGATTTTAAAAATCAAATCTTTTTCAAAAACTAATTTCTATCATATCTTTTCAAAAATATCTTCTCATCTTATCTTTTTCAAAAATATCTTTTCAAAATATCTTTCCTAACCTCCTAACTTCCTATCTTTTCAAAATTTGTTTCAACTAACTAACTAACTTTTTGTTTGTTTCTTAACTTTTTCAAAACCACCTAACTAACTCTCTCTCTCTCATTTTCGAAAATATCTTCCCTCTTTTTCAAAAATTTCTTTTTAATTAACTAATTATTTTTATTTTCTATTTTTGATTTCAAAAATTTTTGAAAATTACTAACATTTTTCAAAAACCATTTTCGAAAATCACTAACTCTTTTTCAAAATAATTTTCGAAAATTATCCCTCCCCCATCTCATTCTATTTATTCATTCATATCCCAACATCTCATTTCACCTCTCTTCCATCCTCACAGTTGCGTTTCTTCCATTATATTACATTCTTTGTCTCCCCCTCTTCTTCCACTCACACAGGAATCCCTATACTGTGGTATAAAGGATCTCCATTATTATTATTTTTCTGTGCCTTCTTCTTTGTCATATGAGCAGGAGCAAGGATAAGAACATTCTTGTGGAAGCAGATCCAGAACCTGAAAGGACTCTGAAGAGAAAATTAAGAGAAGCTAAAATACAACAATCTAGAGATAACCTTTCAGAAATTTTCGAACGGCTCAGCACATTGATGCACCACTATTTGGTGGTGCATTCTATGTTGAATTTAGGGAGTTTTATCACCCTTTTCCCACATTTATCCACTAAAATAGCATGGTTTTATATATTCTCCCTAATTTGCATTTAAGAGTGAAAACATGCTTTCTAGGCCCTTAATTGGTTAGTTTTAATTCACCTTTGATTCCCCTAGATGCCTTGAAGTGTGTGTTAGTGATTTCAGGTTAAAAAGGCTAGGAATGGATCAAAGAAATGAAGAGAAAAGCATGCAAAGTGGAAAAATCATGGAAAATCAAGGATTGGGAGAAATTCACTCCACGCGCACGCGCAGCAGACGCGCACGCGTGAAACGATGAGGTCGCATGGCGACGCGTACGCATGATCCACGCGTACGCGTTGATGCTCGCACGTGACCTTTTTAAGTGAAAATGTGCCCAGCGATTTTCGAGGGTTTTCAGGCCCAATTCTGAATGGAATTCTGGCGTGAAAAGCTTAAAAGAACCAAGGATTGAAGGAGAAATCATCTTTTGACGTCTTTTAGACACTTTTAGTTTCTAGTTTAGTGAGAGTTAGTTTCTAGAGAGAGAAGCTCTCTCTTCTCTCTAGAATTAGGATTAGGTTAGATTAGGATTTCTTAGATCTAGGTTAATTTCATGCTTGGATTTACTTTTCCTTTATTAATTCTTGTTCCTCTACCTTTCCTCTCTCTAGTTTTGTACTTTACTTCTTGTAATTCTTTACTTTTATGTTGATGCACTCTTGTTTTTCTATTTTTCTTTAATGCAATTTATGATTCATGATTCCTTTATTGTTGATTTGAATTGTTGTTGTTTAATTCCTTGCAATTAGTAGTTATAGATCTATTTTTCTTGCAATTCTATCTTGCTTTACTTTTATGCCTTCCAAGTGTTTGATAAAATGCTTGGTTGGATTATAGAGTAGATTTTTCTCCTCTTGGCTTTGGTTGAGTAATTGGATACTCTTGAGTTATCAACCTCTTTTGTTGATTGATAATTGAAAGTTGCTAGTTGATTTGAATTCCACTAACTCTAGTCTTTGCTTAGGAGTTGACTAGGACTTGAGGATTCATGTTGATTTATCCACTTGACTTACCTTCATAGATAGAGGTTGACTAAGTGGGAGCAATGGACAATTGATATCACAATTGAGGAAGATAATGAGGATAGGACTTCTAGTTCTCATTCCTTGCCAAGAGCTTTCTTAGCTATTCTTACAATTTACTTTTCTTGTTCCTTATTCAAAACCCTAAAATATACATCTCATAACCAATAACAAGAACACTTCCCTATAATTTCTTTGAGAGACAACCCAGGGTTTGAATACTTTGGTTATTATGTTTAGGGGTTTGTTACTTGTGACAACCAAATTTTTGAATGAAAGGATTATTTGTTGGTCTAGAAACTATACTTGCAACGAGAACTTATTGTGAAGTTCTATACCATCAAAAATTCATTCATCAAAATGGCGCCGTTGCCGGGGAATTGCAAATGTGCGCTTGTTATTGGTTATTGTATATATGTGAATATTGTGAATATGTTTGCCTTTTGCTTCTTTTTTAGTTTTTGGTAGTCGTAGGAGTTTGTTCTCTTTATTTCTTATTAGTCTTTGTTTTTATTTTCTCTTGCTATCATGAATTCTCATCACTTTGACTATGAGTGCAGTCACAATTATGTTGTAGAAAATGAAAGCTTCAATGAGAATGCGCATCAAGAGTGGAACAATCAAGGTTGGGAGGATCCTCAAGTATATGCTTAACCTTCTTGGCAACAACCTCCCCCGGTCTCTTATAGGTACAATTCCACTCCTAATGCATATCAATCCAATAGCTATGATGGATCTCCTTGTAGTTACCAACAAGCCCACCATATGCTTATGAACCTTATCCTCAACATAACCCTCAACCATACTCACAAGCCCCTTTTTACCAAACACCTTCATATGACTGATGTGTATTTTTGGAAAATGAAACGAATTCCAAACACAAAAATCTAACCAGCAAGTATACCGGGTTGCATCAAGTAGTAAAACTCACGTGAGTGAGGTCGATCCCACGAGGATTGATGGATCAAGCAACTTTAGTGGGTGATTAGTTTAGTCAAGCTAACATTGAAGTGAATTGTGTGAAATTGTAACCAACAAAAAGTAAAGGACAATGAATTTAAAGTTGTAGAATGTAAATTGGCAAGTAACTTAAAGAGCAAGAAATGTAAATTTGTAAAAATCTTAAATTGCAAGAAAAGTAAAATTGCATTAAATGTAAAGGGGAGTGGGTGCTGGAAATTAAAAGAAAGCAGTAGATCAAGTAACTGGAAAGTTAAATTGCAAGAAGAATAAAAGGAATTAGGATTTGGGATGCACAATTAAACAAGGAAATATGCAGAGCAATAAATCCGAGGAAGTAGTAAAATGCAATAGATCTCAACAGAAAAGGAAAATTGCTTAAAGAAGCAAAACAGAAATATAACTCAATTGCAAAATCTAAATGAGAGGTTGAAGATCTCAGAGGTTGGAAGAGACTAGAAAACAAGTCTAGATCTCAAATCTTTCCTTGATCCAACAAGAACAATTGCAAATTGAAAATGGAAAAGTAAATTGCAGAAGAAAAGAGAACTTGAAGCAGTAGACAGAATTGAAATTTAAATTCTAGAATTATGCAGAAAGCAAACAAAAGATCTCAAGGTAACCAACAGAGAAATTAAAATGAAAACTCCAGATCTCAGGACCCAAGAGACTAGATAACCAAGTCTAGATCTCAACGCCTTCCTAGATCCAAATTCAGAATTCAATTGCAAGAAAAGTAAAGATCAAGTAGTAGAAGAAAGGAATTCAAATATTGGTTTCTCAAAAAGTGCAGTAAATAAAACAGAGAGATCTCAGGGTGAGATTGAAACAGAATTCCTTCAATTCTCCAACACCCAAGATTTAAACAAAGAGTAAATGAAATTAAAAATAAGAAAACTAAGAGGAAGAGAATTCAATTCTCCTTCCCCAAAACTCAAAATCTCCAATTAACTCCTAACCAAAAGCTCTCCCAAAATCACTTCGTAAAAACTAAAAATGGAAAAGCTCCCTCAAAAACTTAAATTCTAAGCTATTTATACACTCTCTTCAAATGATCTTCAAGCCTTGAATTGGGCCTTTGCTCTTGATGGAATTGGGCTGACAAAAGCCTTTGTTGATTGCTCTTGGAGTTGGAGAGAAACCCATTTGTGAACTGGGCCATGAACTAGAAAAGCTTGAGTAAAAGTTTGAGGCAAACTTTTGCTCAAGCTTTTCATATCAGCTAGCCTTCCTTGCTGTCATCCACGTTTGAGCTAAAGTTTGAGGTCAAACTTTGAGCCAAACGTGGATCCCTCTTGCATGCCTCTTGGGGTGCTACTTTGTCCTCTTGTCAACGTTGCCAATTTCATGCCCACTATAGACTATTATATATGGTTAGAAAGCTCTGAATGTCAGCTTTCTAACCCAATTAGAATCACCTCAATTGGACGTCTACAACTCAAGTTATGCTCATTTGAAGAGGACAGGGTCGCTGGCTTTGGTGTGCAGCGTTTGAGGAAAAGTTTGCCTCAAACGTGGTCGAAAACGCCAGTTCTGGAGGCTCAAACGCATTGTCCACCCCATACTATTATATATTGTTGGAAATTCCTGAATGTCTACTTTCCAATACCGTTGGAAGCACATCATTTGGAGCTCTACAGCTCGAGTTATACTCCGTCAAAGGTGCAGAGGTCAGTTGGCCTCACTGCAGGTTGCCACCATGTTCGTTTATGCACATTGCGGGGCCGTTTTCTCCCTCAATTTTAGTGTCCACCATACAGTGCCATATATGCTTGGAAAGCTCTCGATTCCTACTTTCCATTTCTTTTTGAATCACCTCATTTGGAGCTCTGTAGCTCAAGTTATTCTTGTTGGAAGTATACCCCTTCAGGATGTTGTGGCGCCAACGTTTGCCAAAAAGCTTGAGGCAAATGTTGGCGCAAGCTTTTTCTCCCCTGGGTATGTTGGTGTGGTGCCAACGTTTGCCAAAAAGTTTGAGGCAAACGTTGGCGCAAGCTTTTTCCTCCAGGGTGTTTGTTTTCTGGTGCCAACGTTTGCCAAAAAGCTTGAGGCAAACGTTGGCGCAAGCTTTTGCTCCATCCAGGGTGAATTCAACTCTTCCAAAAGTTTGAGCTAAAGTTTGAGGCAAGCTTTTGCTCAAGCTTTTTTTTCTCTCTTGCTCCTTGCCATTTCTTCTTTCTTCAACCTTCTTCAAAGCTCTTTTCACCTATCATCAATCAACCAAGCACATCAAAGCTATGCTCAAAATCGTGAGATTGTTATTCTTTCATAATATATGACAATTATAGCACAAAATCTCATGAAATTGCATTAATTTATCCAAGGTTGATTGAATCAAAGGAAACATGAAATTCTACCCAATTGGCTTACTTATGGCTCAAGAAAGTGCATAAAACCTATTGAAAACAAAGGAAAAAGCATAGAAAAACATGACATGGTGACATGTCATCA
>NC_029793.2:124651671-124651803 GCF_000816755.2 Arachis ipaensis
CAATTAAATAAAATCCAATGCAATTGAGCAACAATTAATCATACTAGCTTTCCAATACTTGTATGCACATGCTAAATTCTTTTTTAATTCCTTGTTTGTTTATGATCATGATACTTTATTACTTTTGAATTC
>NC_029793.2:124651828-124674220 GCF_000816755.2 Arachis ipaensis
GAGGAGAAAAGGAACTCTACAACCTTGTAGTTCATCTTCATTATTGTTGTCCTTTTTCCTCTATTCTTCCTCCTTCCCTTGCCAAACTCAGAATGCTTGCTCATCCTCAAGCAACAATTAGAACAATGGCTATGGGACTAAGATGGATCATGAATGTCTTATACAATGAAATGTTAGTAGCACATGTGTTTTAAGCAAGCAAAATTAAAGATATGAAGGCACAGAGGAATAGAGACATTGTGATTGCAAACATAAGAAGGTGAGCACAATACATTGCATAAAAGATAAGTGGCACACCAAACTTAGTGTGACACTTTCACCTGGAATCAATACAAGTATCTAGTAAAGATTGGAAGCAAATTTTGTTGCATAGCAACACCAAACTTAGAATGCAACCACATGTCAATTTATTTGAAATAAAACTAGACGAAAGAAACTGTTATATGTTAAATACAATCACCAAGCCAAGAATCTATCATGAATAAAGCTCTCTTGGTAGTGTATTAACAAACACAGTAAATAAAAGAAAGCATTTAAAAACAAGAAAATGACTCAAAAAAAAAGAAAACTAAAATTGTCTAACTAAATGAAAGATAACACTGCAAGGCATTATGATTATGCAAACAAGTGATGTTGCTGGATGTATTGCATAGAAAATTAAGTGGCACACCAAACTTAGAGTCTTAGTGTGACACTTCCATGTAGAATTGATGCAATCATCCAAAGAGATTGAAAACAAATTGTTGCAGGGCAACACCAAACTTAGAATGTAATCATAAGCTAATTTATTGAATTTAAACAAAACAAAGAACGAAAACAAAGCAGAGAAGAGAAATTATACCTACGGTTGGCATGTTGTTCACTTTCTTCCTCTTCTTCCAGTTTGTTAAGAGGAATGACTTCAAGAGAGGAGAAGATTCAGCTATTGCCCCCTGTCTTGGTTTCCTCTCAACAAGCTTTCTTTTGTACATGGCTTGATTGAGCTTGCTTGCTATTGGTCCAGGGGTTGGATTGCTTGTGTTTGACCTCCTCTTGAATGTTGTCCTTGGTAGCTTGGTCACAATCCTCTTCTTAGTGCTTTTGTTAATTGCCTTCACTTCACTTCACATGACGCGTACGCGTCGCCTCCATTGCATCACCCCCATGCGCACGCGTCGATGCACGCGTAGGCGTGGATCACCTTGTCTCACTCCACTTCTTTTCTTCTCCTCCTTCCATTTTTTTCTTCTCCTTTCTTCTTCCCTTCTCCTATACCTCATCCTACACTACCATGCACCATCAACCATTAGTTAGTTCAGTTAGTTAGCTATTTTGATGGTTTAAATTTTGTTTAATTTTCTCTCTTTCATAATAAGTGTTGGATTATTAATTTTGTTTACAATATATTGCTGCTTATTATTATTTGAATGCTATTTTAGCATAATCATTGTTGTTATTCGTTGTTGGATTACTTTATGCTTATGAACACCAAGTAAATAACACTGCCTTCAAGCATGCTACATCTTTTTGAATTGCACGATGTGATTTGAATTCTTTTCTTTAACTAGGAAATTTCTTGATGGATATTATGCATTTATCTTAATGCGTTGTAGTTCTTGATCATATGCATCCATATATTTTTGGCTTGAATACTTTCATGCTTCTTTATTGCTTGTTCGGTTGTCATACCTACGAGTTAAGAGCATCTCAAGCACATTAGAATGAGTGAAGTGCATGTTCCTTTTTATGTAATTGTGACATAGTTTCCATGCTAGTGTGTTCTAAACCGCGCGCACTTTAGAATGCACACTTACTTTTATCCATGTCACACTAATTCACTCACTCGATTCTAGTGATCATTACCTCATTCCAACAATGTATGCTTCCTTGCTTTTGCATTTACTTTTCTTACTATCATGTTTGCTATTTTCAGGATAAGTCATTATCAGCTAAAATGGAAGCGGAAGAAAGAACACGCAGCAACCAGTTGATCTACCAGCTGAAGGTGGCAATCCGGCAAGTCGCCGTACCCCTTGCTCATCTTTGAACGCACTGAGGACGGTGCAAAATTTTAAGTGTGGGGAGGTCGTCCGACCAGTCGGTGCTTTTGGGTGACAAATTTCTAATCCCAACACTTTTGCATTTTATTTTTAGGTCTTTTAGGATTTTTAGTTTCATTTTCTTAATTTTGCATATGTATACATAATAAGCTTAGTCAAAATAATAAAAATTTTCAATAATTTATCTATAAGGCGACCCAATTGATTTGAGTAAAAAAATTTTCATTGAACTTGCTTGAATTATATCTTGTGGAACATGTTTTGAGTTAAGAACACAAGCTTGTGAGTTTTGAGCCTTAATGGTGTGGTTACATCTTAAACCACTTATCTTCCTTCTTGTGTGCATTGTTCTCCTTCTATGATTGTGATCCTTGATTTGTTTGATTATTTATGTCCATTATTCCTTGTATACATGCATATATATGATTGAGGCCATCATTTCATGTAGCTCCCTTACCCAAATAGCCTACCCTTCATCAACCATTGTTAGCCAATTTTGAGCCTACGATTAACCCACTTGTTCTTAATTTAGCACATTACAAGCCTTAAAGCGAAAAATAATAAATATCCTTCATTTGGATCTTTAAGTGGCTTAGGCTAGTGAGTGTGTGCATCATTCAAGTGTGGGGAAACTTGGGACATTGGTTGGGAAAAGGTGTGTGTTATATTTTTGTTTGAAAATATTAGGAATTGGGTACATACTCATGTGTTAATCAAATGTAAAACCATGTGTATTGAAACTCTTGTATATGCTTGATTGCAAAAAGAAAAGAAAAAAAGAATGAGAAAATAAAAAGAAAAAAATGTATATGAAAAAAAAAGAAAGAAAAAAGAAAAGCAATAAAAAGGGGACAAAAATGCCCCAAAGTGAAGTTCAATAAAATCAATGCATATGAGTTGTGATAAAAAAGAAGAATGCATGAGTATGTGAAAAAGTGAAGAATGGGTAGTTAGGTTAGCTTTGAATTTGTATAGGTTGCTATATAGGTTAGGTGAAAAGTTTAAGTTGATCAAAGATTCAAATCTCAAGTCCACTTGACCATATGCATCCTACCTTTACCCTAGCCCCATTACAACCTATGGAAAAACCTCATGATAATTGTATGCATGCATAAAATAATTGTTGATTGTTAGAAGAAAAATAAATCTTGGAAAGCATGATTAGAGGAGAATTGAGTGGATCGACCCTATACACTTGAGCGAATAGAGCGTATACACATCTGGTGAGTGTTCGATTGCTCAATTACATGTTTTCACCTATGATCATCTTTTCTTGCAAGTTTGTATAATCTTTAACAACTCAATTCAATTGTGGTTTGGATTGGTTGTTAATACCCTTTGGCCCTTATGCTTCTATTGGTTTTCTTGGAAATTGATTTATTTTGGCCAAGTAATTGTATTCATTTAGATAGTTGCATATAGATAAGTTGCATTTAGATAGTTTACATTTTAATAAGTGATAGTACCCTTTGTCTCCTTCTTGGTTTAAGCATGAGGACATGCTTGGTTTAAGTGTGGAGAAATTTGATGCACCACTATTTGGTGGTGCATTCTATGTTGAATTTAGGGAGTTTTATCACCCCTTTCCCACATTTATCCACTAAAATAGCATGGTTTTATATATTCTCCCTAATTTGCACTTAAGAATGAAAACATGCTTTCTAGGCCCTTAATTGGTTAGTTTTAATTCACCTTTGATTCCCCTAGATGCCTTGATGTGTGTGTTAGTGATTTAAGGTTGAAAAGGACTAGGAATGGATCAAAGGGATGAAGAAAAAAGCATGCAAAGTGGATAAATCATAGAAAATCAAGGATTGGGAGAAATTCACTCCACGCACACGCACAGCAGACGTGCACGCGTGAAACGATGAGGTCACATGGCGACGCGTACGCGTACATGACAAGTATGCGTGGAACAAAAATTGCCAAGCGACGCTCACACGTGACCTTTTTAAGTGAAAACGTGCCCAGCGATTTTGGAGGGTTTTCAGGCCCAATTCTGAGTGGAATTCTGGCGGGAAAAGCTTAAAAGAACCAAGGATTGAAGGAGAAATCATCTTTTGACGTCTTTTAGACACTTTTAGTTTCTAGTTTAGTGAGAGTTAGTTTCTAGAGAGAGAAACTCTCTCTTCTCTCTAGAATTAGGATTAGGTTAGATTATGATTTCTTAGATCTAGGTTAATTTCATGCTTGGATTTACTTTTCCTTTATTAATTCTTATTCATCTACCTTTCCTCTCTCTAGTTTTGTACTTGACTTCTTGTAATTCTTTACTTTTATGTTGATGCACTCTTGTTCTTCTATTTTCCTTTAATGCAATTTATGATTCATGATTCCTTTATTGTTGATTTGAATTGTTGTTGTTTAATTCCTTGCAATTAGTAGTTGTAGATCTATTTTTCTTGCAATTCTATCTTGCTTTGCTTTTATGCTTCCCAAGTGTTTGATAAAATGCTTGGTTGGGTTATAGAGTAGATTTTCCTCCTCTTGGCTTTGGTTGAGTAATTGGAGACTCTTGAGTTATCAACCTCTTTTGTTGATTGATAATTAAAAGTTGCTAGTTGATTTGAATTTCACTAACTCTAGTCTTTCCTTAGGAGTTGACTAGGACTTGAGGATTCATGTTGATTTATCCACTTGACTTACCTTCATAGATAGAGGTTGACTAAGTGGGAGCAATGGACAATTGATGTCACAATTAAGGAAGATAATGAGGATAGGACTTCTAGTTCTCAATCCTTGCCAAGAGTTTTCTTAGCTATTCTTGCAATTTACTTTTCTACCTTATTTAAAACCCCAAAATATGCATCTCATAACCAATAACAAGAACACTTCCCTGCAATTCCTTTGAGAGACGACTCAAGGTTTGAATACTTCGGTTATTATTTTTAGGGGTTTGTTACTTGTGACAACCAAATTTTTGCATGAAAGGATTATTTGTTGGTCTAGAAACTATACTTGCAATGAGAACTTATTGTGAAATTCTATACCATCAAAAATTCATTCATCACACATGCAATGGATAATTCTGCACCTGCAAGAGATGGATTACTGAGACATCCAAGGGAGGGTGAAGCATGGAAGAATTTTAATGCGACACACATTCTGTTTGTCAAAGAGCCATGAAATGTTTGCTTATGTCTTGCAACTGATGGTTTTAATCCCTTCAGAGCCTTGAGTTCTACTAATAGCGTTTGTCCTGTGTTCTTGACTCCATACAATCTTCCACGTTGGATGTGTATAGATCATACTTCTTTCATCTTATTAATGGTTATTCCAGGAAAGAAGTCCCCTGGTAATAAGATAAATGTGTACGTGCAGCTCCTTATAGACGAATTAAAAGATTTGTGGAATGATGGTGTGGAGACCTTTGACTCATCATTCGGAAACACATTTAGAATGCATGCAGCTCTTATGTGGACAATAAGTGATTTTCTAGGGTTAGGTATGCTATTTGGTTAGAACACACACATTGGTATGGCTTGTCCCACTTGTAACTTTAATTTTTCCCCTTGTTATCTCCGTCATAGTTCTAAATGGTGCATCATGGGTCATCGGCATTTTTTGGGAAGAAACCATAGATTTAGTTGAATCGTGTTCGTTTTGACGGAAGCACAGAGGAGCATGGTCCACCTAAGGAGTTATCAGGATTTGACATTCTTGAACAACAAAAGCATGTTGAAACAAGAGATCAGTAAAGAGCAGGCTCTCATAGCGGTAGGAAAAGACCTCGACGAGAAGTGAAGTAGTAGAACAAGCGAAGCATTTTCTTTGATCTTACATACTGAAAAACCAATTTGTTGTGTCATAATCTAGACTTTATGCACATTGAAAAGAATGTGTGTAACAACATATTGTATACTTTGCTTAATGATAAAGAAAAATCAAAGGACAACCTCAAGGTATGGAAATATTTGAAACAAAATTGGGTATACAACGTGATATCTGGCCAGGTGACAATGGATCCTATCATTTATCATTGTTTTCACTAACACGTGATACCAAGAAGCTATTTCTTTCTGTGTTGAAGAATGTTGTGCTACCAGATGGTTACTCAAGTAACATTTTGAGATGTGTTAATGAGGGACAGAAAACATTTTTTGCTTGAAAACTCATTATTGCCATATTTTTATGGAGGAATTGTTACCAATAGCAGTTCATCATTTGCTGCTAGATCACGTTACTGCGGTATTGGTTAAGTTCGGCTCATTCTTTAAGATCTTTTGTGGGAAAAGTTTAAGTATTTCTGAACTTGACAAGCTCCAAGAACGCTTAGTGGTTGTCCTTTGCCTTTTGGAAATGTTATTCCCTCCTTCATTCTGTACTATCATGGTTCACTTGACAGTCCATCTAGTAGAGGAAGCAAAGCTTGGAGGTCCAATGCATTATTGATATATTTATCCAATTGAAAGGTAAATACTTTATATGACGAATTAAAGATCGTTAGAATTACATCTCTTGTCATATGATTTTCACTTGATTTTGTTATATTATTTTAGGGAGTTAGTCTATCTAAAATCCCATGTACGGAATAGAGCACAAGCAGAAGCGTCTATAGCCGAAGGATACTTAGCTGAGGAATGTCTCACCTTTTGTTCCCACTATTTTGAGGATATAGAAACAAGGTTCAATAGACCTAGATATGTATGTGATGACCCACTTGACAGGGGATTATCAGAATCTTCTCTTTCCGACGGTGGGTAAAGGAGGGAGTTTTGGTACACTTTTTGCTTTAAGTGAAAAGCAAAAGCTACAAGCCCATAGATATGTGTTATTAAATTGTCAAGCCGTCAAGGATTATGTGAAGTGAGTAAACATAGAGGTTATTAGCAGTAATATATTTATAATTTATACTAGTTAGTGACATACTCTAAATCTAATTTAATTCCTCATGTAGTGAATTTAGAGAATACATAAAAAGAAGCTCAGAGGGAAGGAGATTGAACCCCACAAATATAGAGAAGAGAGTATTTAAGGATTTTGTTACATGATTTGAAAAACGAGTTAGTTAGGAATTAGATTTTATGAAAGGGAAAAGGTTTTAATGTAACACCCTCACTACCAGAATGTCACGATTCCGGCTACGCTACTCTGATAGCAAGAAGTATTATGACTACTTTATATACTAAATATTAAAATAGGAGCCTGTGACTCGAAAATGTATCGCTGATTTCTTTGAAAACCGGAAATAAATACTTTATCTTAAGATAAGCACAAGCAGGCATAGATTCATAGACTATACTCCTTACATAATATCTCATAATATAATACATATATAAAACATACAACTTCTATCCCTCTTACAAACTTGTGATAACAAAGGCGAGGGAAAAAAATAATCTAATTAATACAACATATAAATCAAACGCAGCATAACTCTTCATAATGCTTCGTCCGGTTCCTGAAAAGATAAAGTTGTAGGGGGGGTGAGAACCTAACCACATGGTCTCACCACGGAGTTTTAAAGTTTTCATAAGAAGATATTTAATAAGAAAAACTATTTTCAAGCTCAGTGATTATCATTGCCTTATGAACCTTTTAAAAACCAATAGGTAATTGTTCAAAACCTTTTTCAAAGAAATAATGTTTAATCTTTCAGAAATCCAAACATTTCCTTTCTTATAAGAAAAACTCAATCAGAAACTAACCACGCAATCAAACAACACAATCATTAATTCAACACCAAAGTTCATTCTGAAATGGTGTAGTGTCGTCTTAGGTTTTAGGTCTTTAAAGTGTTCCATCACAATCAGTGTGCATAATTGTTACTATATCTTCAATGGTTTTAAGTTAATACTAAATATTTCTCTAAGACATTTATTTTTTTTTTTTTAGAATTTTATAAATCCCAATGAAGAGGAGAAGCTAATATGTATGGCTTAAAGGATATCATGAAGTTTTTTTTATATGTTGATATAATTTGGATCTTGGATAGGTTATATTCTCAAATATATTTAGCTCCGAAGATGTGGTTGAGGAGGAGAAACTAATCTATACGGCTTAAAATAATATGAAGTTTTCTATCTGTAGTTGTGAAGATAACGATTTGGATCTTGGATAGGTTATGTTCTGTGATAGTTTAGTTGGGTAGATGTAGTTGAGTTGCTGCAGTTAAGTTTGGACATTCACCGACGGCTGTAGATTTATCCATTGCTTTTAATACCTGATGAGTTGATGTTTGTAGTTGAGTCCTTTATTTCTTCAGGAATACTATTTTTGCATTACGTAACGAGATTGGTTTATACAACATTATTATGTTTGATCTTGAATTTTATAATATCAAATCTGAACCATTTAATATGATTTACTATTAAGTAATAAGTATTCTTAGAAAATCTAGGAGTAAGCTAATTCCCCAAGATAGGATACATAAGTCACTTATACTTACATATAATGAATTTTTTTTATCAAATAATTTATTTTTTTGAATTTTTAATTTAGCTGAAACTTTTTATTGAAAGACATCGATGGAACTATTAAGACTAGAAGGCTAAAAGTCAAAGAAATAGATAACTTATCTAGTGATGAGTAAGTTGTTGTAAACTTTGAAGATCAACAAGCTATTGGAGAAGCCCAAGATTTGCTGGCTGGATATTTAGAAATATTGGCAGTTGATTGTAAGTCATTTTCAATCAATTTCTCAAAGTGATCAGGATCTTTAGGTGTATCTCGATCTAGATTTGAGGACTATTTTAGCAACTTGCTGAAGGTACATACTTGAAATATTTACGTCTATAAAATTGCTATTAAAATTATATGTTCTTGATAACATTTTGTTATTTATGTATGATTCTTTTTTAAAGTCAAAATTTTATTTCAAAATTTCTAAGGGCATTGCAAAGCAATATTGCAAAATGAGCCTGGCAAAAAAGTGGTCACAACATAGAATTAAGTTGTGGAATGAGTTCTATGATCCATGCATAAGTAGACAAGCAATTATTGATAATGTCCCAGTCGGCATAGACAGAGATCAATGGGCATCTTTTGTTCAATATCGTTTTCTACTTTCTACAATGGTAACATGCTAAATTTTTTAACATTAATATTAATATGTAATCATTTTTCTATTTTTCATTTTTCTTTTTTGATAGGAGATGTGTAGGAGAAACAAAAAAGTTTGCAGTAAGCAAACAATTCTCTATATTGGTGGGTCAAAATCCATCTCAAGAAAAAGACATAAAATAGTATGAAGCATAATTCAAGTTTTTTGTATTTAATCTTATTTATCATATGTTTTTTAACTTTATTTGATATTGTTTTACATAGTTCTTAGAAACGGGGCGAAAAATTTGCCATGGAAAAATGTACATAAAAGCTTATAAGAAGAAAGACGGGGCATTTGTAACTGATGAAGCAAGGGATATAGCGGTAAGCTGAACTTATTGGTCTATTTTAGTACAAAGTGAAATTTGGAACATTAATGTTACTTTGTTGTCTTTCGTTGTGTAAATCTCAATTGTAGAAACAAATTGAACTAGTTATGACTCAAGACGAGAAAAATGGATCTGGACCATCCATAAATGATGCTATTGACAAAGTGTTTGGGGAATAGCATTCTGGTAGGGTGCGATGCATGGGTATGGGAGCAACAGTTAGTAATACTTTCAGAAATGCCAATCGTCCTAATCAGCTAGCCAATTCTTTGCCTTCAATGTCCTCTACCAATTACTCCCAAGCTGATTTTAAACATTTGGAGTCTAAATTTGATGGGATATTGACTACACTAAAGACTTGTTTCCTTTCTAAAGAAGAAAGAATTCATGTTGAACTTACTAGTATATTTGACCACAGAGCTCAGGTAAATTGCTTCCTCTTCCTGAATTTATGTTGCACTCCTTATTTTGAATTTTTTCTTAAATGATAACTGTTATATTGAGCTACTATTCTAGCATTGATAGTCTCGTATATTCTAACATCATATCCATACATCTTATCAATTCATTGTTCAAGTTTTTGACGCTTCAAAAAGTTAATGCCTCTTTTTTGAATTTTTTCCTTTGAATTGTTTTTATAGTGCTATAGATGTTGGCAATTGTTATGTTGATATTTTTTGTTTTTAATTTATTTTATGCTATTGATGGTGAGAATGATCCTATTACACCAACAATAGGAAGAACATCATCAGGCGGAACAATGAAAATCGTGAAGACATTGTTTAGTGTTGCTTTAAAAACTGATTGGTTGTTAATTCTTTCACACTTTTTAGGGTATTATGTTTCATTTTACTTACTAAACAAACTTATTCAAGTAGTGAACTCATTAGTGGTAGTTGTGAATTTATTGAATTTTAACATGTTTAATTTTTAAGATTAGATATATAAAGACAATGTTGATTAAGATATTATGCATTTTATTATAATATAAAGAAGTTATTATTTATTACAATGGGTTATGAATTATATTTATATTTTAAATAATTTTATTAGTATTAAAATTTTTCTTATCTATTAATATCTTATAAAATGCCAGTTTTATTGGTGCATTAATTTTCAAATTGAGACGATTTATAACTCTCACAAATAGAAAAACAATTTTTAGTCTAAGTAAATTGTAGGAGTTTAAAATCCCACAACTTCAATTAAAATTGCTGTAAAACAGTGTAGTTGGATACCTTCGGAAAACGATGCCATATATTAAAAATCACTGCAAAGTGCCGAGGGTAACAAACCGCCGCAATTTAAATTTGAAATAGCGTCGGTTTTTAAAAAACTCCCGTAATTAAACTGTAGGACACCTAACTCCGTCAATTTATGAAACTGCTGTAAAGTAACTTGTGGGGGTAAAAAACTGCCGCAAAATTAAAAAAATCTCCGCAAATTAGCGTCTTTATCGTAGTGTTTTATGCAGGTAGTTAATTTTTTTTTGGCAACTTCTATGTGGTTGTTGTCTCTGTTAAATAGCAGCATGTTTCTTTTGCTTACTGAATGTATGTTTCTTATACATTTTTCGAATTTTCCTGTGATAAGCAGTTGTGAATGTATCCGTTTCTCTAAAAAGTGAATGTCTTTTCTCTTCTTAAATATTCCTCGACAGATTTTTTCGTGTGTGCACCTGATTATTTTTGCCAAAATATAAGTGAATTTTTGTTCTGTTAAGCAGCAACATATTTCGCCTGCATACTAAATGGAAGTTTTTTTTATATATTTTCCTAGTTTTCTAGTGTTGCAATTGTTGATTTCTCTATATCTTTAAGCATTTCATGGTCTTTTTATGTAATCAATCTACTCGGCAAGTTTCTTTTGTGTAGGCATCTGTTTCGATATGCCAATATCTACAAGGATGTTGTTTCTGGTAGGCATCAGGATGTTTTTTTCTAACTAAATAGATGTTTCTGCATAATTTTTCGAGTTTACCTGAGTTAAGTAGTTGAGGATGTCTCCGTTTCTTTGAAAAATGAATGTCTTCTTTCTTCTTAAAGTAAATTTTCGTTTTGCTAAGCAGCATCATGTTTTGTCTTCATACTAAATGAAATTTTCTTTATATGTTTTCCTAGTTTTCTAGTGCTGAAATTGTGGATATCTCTATTTCTTCAAGCATTGCATGGCATTTTTATGCAATCAATCTATCGGCAAGTTTCTTTTGTGCAGGCACCAGTTTCTTTATGCCAATATTTACATGGATGTTGCTTCTGATAGGTATTAAGATGTTTCTTTTCCTTACTAATTGGATGTTTCTGCATATATTTTTCGAGTTCACCCATTATTCCTCGGCAGGTTTCTTGGTGTGTGTAACTAATTATTTTTGACAAGCTAAGATATAAGTGGATTTTCATTCTGTGAATCAGCATCATGTTTTGTTTTCATACGAAATGGAAGTCTCTTTATATATTTAACTATCTTTCTTGTGTTGCAGTTATGGATGACTCTATTTCTTTAAGTATTGCATGACCTTTTTATGTAACTACCACTTGGTAGGTTGCTTTATGTAGGCACCGATTTTTCTATGCCAATGTCTACATGGATGTTGATTCTGATATGCAACATGATGTTTCTTTTTATAACTAAATGGAAGTTTCTTCTGCATATATTTTACGAGTTTAGCTGTGTTTGGTAGTTGCCGATGTCTCTATTTCGTTAAGAAGTAAATGGCTTTTCTTTTCATAATTGTTCCTAGGCATTAGTATGTTTGTTTCTCATACCAAATGAAGGTTTCTTAACAAAATCCATGTAAATGACAAAGCAAAAAAAGGCACGTCGTACATGTGTGTGAAAAAAAACAACAGTATCCAGCTAATATAAGGAAAACCACCCACACCAAAAAAATGTACAACCCATCGAAAGAATTACTAGCTATACCCAAAAGAGTTCAATAGAGACATTAATCTGCCACCATCTGATGCATTCCAAACAGTAGCATCATCGATATCATTTCTTTCCAGATGCATTATAATCATTATCTGTGTGAAGGTCAACAACATCCTGAAAAAGGAACAACACAACAACAAAAACAACATATATGAATCAACAACACTATCTCAAACAAAATGATGAAATATACCTCATTCTTGCACATACCGGATGTGAATTTCTCTTCTTTTTTCGCATAATTTTCTTAATTGACTTGTCCAAATCTACTCCAAGTCTCTTACTCTTGTACTGTCCTTTAGTTGCAACTCTTAAAGGGCCCAGCATGTCACGTACAACAACACCACATGTGCTCTGTGTGGGCATGCTATTTTGAGTCACAGCAACAGTATTGGAACATATGCTAGCACAGTAATTAGTCAGCTTAGACTTGGCCTCCCAAAGAGCCGATCGCAATATGGCTGCTTCCTCATTACAAGTAACGAACTCTTGAGCAACGTTATAAAACTCTGAATACAAACGACTGAACAAGTTGTAGCTTTTATTGGAATGAGCCATATCATGGCTACTCCTAATGTAGGTGTGCTTGCACATGACGTTCTTACCCAATCGAGGAAGGACATAGCAGCTTGGTACTCTGTCAACTCTTTAGTATAACAACACAGCAAGGGTGTAGCAACACAATATACCAGTGAATTCAAACATGTTGCACTCGTACCGAACCTCGTGAGTTAATGGGTCAAAATCTACTGTAAAAGCACGGTATATAGTCTTCTCCCAAACTATCTTCTGCTCGTCCACTTTCACAGAAATAGAATCACCCTGGTGTATAGTTGACCGAACAACGCAATCAGCTTTTTTCCTTAACTCCAGCTGAATGTCCCTGAACATATTACTAGTGTATTTCCCCTGAAACTCTCTCTCGATGGTAGTGCTCGATACACATGGGATGACTCTTTTCGAGTTTGCAACATCATCTTATAGCTCCTTCTGCTCCTTATTTCCAAGCACATTATCGTATTCATGGACGAACTGAACTAAACCACCCTTGCAAAATAGAAACCTCCCGTAAAATGGGTGCATACTTTCACTCCTCTGCGTACTTCTCATATTGACCCAAAATTCACCCTTAAAGAATATTGGAACCCACTTTCGTCAATTGGCATAAAGGTCTACTCAAAAACAAACCAACAAAAGAGTTTGGCTTAAACACAACAGGATAACCACATCCAAAGTACCCTATAATAAAACAAGATACGATAAAAAAAACCAAAAAACATCCAGTTTCCTAATGAGAGAAACCATCCAATTTTTTTGAAAAGAACATCCACTAGCTAGATAAAAAGAATCATCTACACTCCTAAAACAAAACAACAACCAATATAAACTGGAAAACCTACCATAAGTAACTAAATAAACCATATGTAGCAAATAAAAACCTGAAGTAAGTTAATGGTAACAGACTTGATAACCATTTGTTGTAACCTAGGTCGAATTATTTAATGAATTCAGCCCAATCACATCAAAAGAGTCCATAAAAGGAGAATTCCTCACAATGTGGCTCATCTTAGCATTCAATTTTATGTACCAAGCGTAACCCCTAAGCTTTGCAAGTATCTTCTTCAGTATGTGCCAGATGCACCATCGGTGGACAGTATTTGGTTGGACCTTCCTAATAGCACCGGCCATGGCCTTACACTGGTCAGTGATGATCCCCTTAGTGCAGTTCTCACGTATCTCACCTATTGCGTGAACATCCACTCAAAACTAAGGATCTCCTCGTTCTCTAGTAAAGCACAACCAAGAAGAGTTGACTTCCCATGGTGGTTGACATTGATAAAGGATGCAAACAGTAGTCCATGCCTGTGAAAACACCAGCAACAATGACGAACGCAAACACAAATTCAAAACATAAAGGCTTTTACAATTGACCCATTAGTATACATACCTATTTCTTCTGTACTGGTGTCAAATGACATTACATTTCTATAATATTCATATGAAACCCTGCACCTTGCATCTATCCAGAGTGCGCTCCTGAACTTGTTAGCCTCGTCAGCATCTATCGCATAAAAGAAGTTTAAGTTGATCTCTTTCATTCGCATGAAATAATTCATCATCTCCTTAAAATATGCATTCTCATCAGCACAACGGAGTTTGTTTGTGATGTAATTCTTGACATCCTTTTCTGAAAAACTCAGGTTCGACGACCCACCAACCTCGTTAACCAGTGCAAGGTACGTCTTGTTGGATCTTATGCCAACCTCGTTGTTATTCGTAATGACGACTTAGCATGCATGGTCAACTCCCTGTATTCATGATAGTGGATCGATTTCTTAGCAGAATAGGGGTGTGAATGCCTCAATTCTAATCTCGACACAATCCAACTTTCTTTCTCCTTGTCCAACATGACATACATCCTTGCTCTGCATCTCATGGCTGTTATTCTATTTGCTCGAGTTGCTGCCTTTACCCGAGACTCCCAATAAGCTTCTCGGTTGTAATGAATATATTGATTAATGGGTATCTTTGATTCCTCCTCGTCTTGTCGAAATTTGTGTTCTTGACTTTAGTTACGAACCCAACTTTCTTTGCATAATTTGCATAAAATTTCTGTGCCCGAGGTAACGTATCAAAAAAAGAAAAAAGTCATGTGTTGGAAAGAGTTTAACTTGCTTTAAAGGAAAAAAATTATTAATCAACAACGAAAAAAAACAATACAACTATGTAATGAACAAAACAGGCAACATGTTCAAGAAAAAATGCCTCTTCATTAATCTTAGATAAACACAATACTGTACTAGATTTTTTTCCAATAAATTGACTAAAAAAAACATCTAGTTAGCATGCAAAAGAAACATTCAAAAAACACATTGTCATACAATCCACTATAATGTAAAACCACCCTATCCAACGTACCTTTGACCCCTGTTGAATAACAACATCATTCACATTCAATTGTTCATTGCCTTTCGTTGAATTATTTTCATGAACATCAATCAATGTGCTATTCAATCCTCCTTCCAAAATTGAAAACTCCATGGACGATGCTCTCGGCCGGAAGCCTTGCACCGCGATGGCAGCCTCTTTATGTAAAAATAGCTCCGCGTGATAGTCATTGCGGGGGAACAACGACGTGATCGACTCGTGAACAATACTTGCACCAAGCTCACGAATGGCAACACCAATGGCGGCACACAGCGGAGAACCGAAGAGGCAACGACGTAGTGTATGAGTGGATGGAGAACGTGGGCGCAGTGGATGAGTGCAAACAAGCACCGCGAGCGTGGAGAAAGAAGGTGAAGCAACAGGATTACGAGACCGTAATTGACGTTGTTGATGCCCTGTGTTATTATACAAATCCTAATTTTTTCAAAATTCATAATTAATGTCAATTATTCAAATTATAATTTAATAAAATAAATTAAAATTATTATAATTAATTGAGTTGTTCAATTTTTGGCTGGCTAGATATTTGGTTCCGTATATTTTTCCAAAGTATACAACAATACAAGTTTTGTATCCTACGACAACACGACAGAGTTTAGCGACTTCGTTGTATAGCTATCATAAGCAATCTATGGTTGTAAGTTGTAGGAACTAAGAAGAGTTCTACTGCTTAAAAACCTCTCCTACTTACAAACTCTAGTGAGGTTGCCAAAATTGATCCACTAAAAGAAAAATACCGAGTAACTTCGGATTTACTATTAGATTTAGCGTCATTAGTTAACGACAGATTTACCAATAGATTTAACAGCGGATTTGGTTTTCTGACGGAAAATTCGCTAGTAATAGTTGGAGAAAAAAAAAGAAAATTTGCGCGATAATTATCGTCAGATTTAGGATTGGATTTTTTCTACGGTAAACCTAATCTCCTGGAACGATGCGTTTTAGTCACTTAGTGATTTGTTACTGCGTCAAATCTGATAGTAATTTTGACCTAAATTCAAACCAAGAACGTCTCTCCCTCATTTTGAATTACAGTCTCTCTCTCTTCACCCTCTCGTCTCTCACCCTATCTCTAACGTCTCGTCTCTCCCATCTCTGGCAGCCCCTCCGACAACCCCCTTTTCTCCCTCATTTTGAATTAGACTCTCTCTCCTCACCCTCTCGTTTTTCACTCTCTCTTTAACTGTCTCGTCTTTCCCATCTCCGGCAGCAGTCCCCTCTCAAGTGAGCTTCGACGCAACACCGGCAGTGAGCAATCTGCATCAACATCATCAGAAGGAATAGTCATGGTGAGCGTCCTACATCCGCCTCCTAGACCACCAAGAACGGCATCGACGTCACGCTCGTCAAGAGCACTCTTCGTCATTTCAAGTATTCGTTTTTCATTTCTATTTTTCTGTTTCTAGGTTTTATTATTTTCTCTTTATATTGTTTATTATTTTCTGTTGCTCAGATGTTCCTATTGACACCATTTTAATTAATGGGTTGGTTAAGGTTAGGGATCTTTGAACTTGGTTTTCACCTGATTCCTGTTGTTCTTGTCAGGGGTTCTTTATAAGTGTTTGTTGTAGATTGTGGAAGGTTTAGGGTTGAAATGTTAGTGAATAATAATCTATGTGTCCTTTTTATGGTCAAAAGTGTCCTTATCTCTCATTATATGTTGATTAGATTTTGTTGGATAAGAGCTAAGCAGTCCCAATAGGTCCGTATAAAATTGGATTTGGAAATGAAATTGTCGAAATTTATAGTGAATGACAAATGCTCATGCTTTTGGATGTTTGTTGCAATTTGTTTTCTTTTATAAACTCAGCTAACAAACATTTATAATTTGTTAAGTGCACCGAGATTTTGTACTTTGTGCTATGTAAGTTTGTTTTCAAAATCAAATTAGACGAATAATGTGCTTCTTTGGTACTATCGATGCAGGAACACCATGAGTATGTGATATACTTGAATGTTATTATGCTTCTTATTGACTTCTTTACTTGTTTTAACTTGCGAATATTCTTTGTTTGCCTTTATATGGGACAGGACTCATGATGCCATGATCAGGAAGATTTTCGACTATCGGATGGCTAGGCGGCTTCTGTAGATGTTGGGATGACGTACGTGAGAGATGCAGCCACCTCACTATTTGGCTTTTCGCTCAGACATTAAGAAGGAATTGTACATTCATTGGGAAACTAATGAGGGGTTCTAGCATCGCCGTCTCATGAACAGAGCTAATAGGCATCGACTAGATTGTCCAAGTATACTGATGGGTTAGCGACTTTCATGAAGACTGGTATGTAACTTGTTTCATTTTGTTATTAAGTTAATGTTGTCTTTGAAATATAATGTCATTATTACTTGATTTAATATATGATTTCAACATGTGTAGTCTAAGGCGTTGGATCGAGATGCGACGATAGCGAAGACCTTCAAGTATACTCACACCTTGAAGGAGAAAAAGGAGACACTTGCTGATCAGTGGTCTGCAGATCATTATGTTAGTAAACATCATGTGATATAAAGTTTTCAATTAACTACGGTCCTAATCATAACAAGTGTTACACAGGAGTCCGATCCTGCACGTAGAAATTGGAGGCCGCAACCTAGCAATCTCAGCATACTGGAGACGACAGCAACAACTCGCTGCATCTGAATCGTACAAGAGTCGCGTCTATGGGCTGGAACCGTTCTCCGTCGACAACTTCCGCAGCTCTATATTGAGACCTTCGTCCGCCTTTGCCACCAGTCGGCCCGTCGATCTCAAGGACGATATTGATTTGAGGGAGCGGGTGCATGAGCTCACCCGAAGCCTTTAGTAACAGAGCAGCTGCAACAGTCTGAGGAGGCGTATCAAGAGATCCTCACATGCGTGTCAGACACAAATTCCCTTTAGTGATTTCAGTAGATGGAGGAACAGATGGAGGTGTACCAAGATCAGCTGTGCGCTAGTGGCAGTGGCGCTATTTGAGGAGCATCGACATCACTCCCTAGTTCGCCGCCTCAGCAGAATCAGGGGGATATCGACGATGATGAATATCAAGATCTTTAGTGATTAGAGTTTTATTCTAGACTGTTTCATTGTATTTTATTTATTTGACTTTTAATTTTATTTGTATACTTGATATTTAATTTATCATATTTGGTGTCTATTATTTAGAATTTGACTACTTATTGTGCAAAAAACAAATTTAAATAAAGAATAAAAAAGAATTTGACTAGTAATTGTGTTTGAGTTTTTTTTAAAGAAAAAAAGTTGAATTTACTTTGAGAAAGATTCCGACGGTAATTAAGCAAAAAAGAAAATAGTGAAAATGCCAAAATTACCGACGAAAAAATTTCGTTGGTAATTAAATAATTTTTAGATAAAGAATTCATCGCAAAATACTACAGCAATTGATTATCGGGGAGAATTATACTATTGGATTGGTTCCGACGAAAAATTCTGTAATAAATCTGACGGTACTATACGTTTTTCTTGTAACGATCGATATTACAAATGTAGATGCCTAACTTAAGAAGCTGCTAGAACTATAGGACTCTTAAGATCCAATCATCTCACAATTATAACAACTTAGTGCACAGATTATATAGCAGGTGGTGCACCACTATTTTTTTTAACCAACTTGGGTTAGTCAAATGGTTAACTTAGGCCGCTTAAACAAATGTCGATATTTTGAATTCCGTTTCATGTATATAGCAATCCATTGGCCAACGACAAATCTTTAAACAGAGCTTCGATCTGCAACAAATTCGCGTGCTCAGGAAAAAAAAACTATTTTTTATTTATTTTTTGTCAGATAACTCAATTTCATTATACAAAATAAACAAGTACTAGAGCGAAAACACAATAGGTTCAACATTACAACAAATGTTTTTTTTTTTTTAGTTTCCAGCATTACGTCAGTGATTTTTGGACAGGAGAATTTCAAGTGTGTTTTTGGATCGGGGCATTACAACGGTTTTAATTTCCACTTGCTGTACCAATAAATAATAATACCATTGGACCCAACAAAATCACGGGATCACTACTCGTAAAGATCCAAGCCCAGCTCCCATGTCAATATACTAGAGCTATTTTCGGCTCAAAATATGGTGCTCCATGTTTGATTTTTTTATTTAATATTTGTTACTTTTCAATTACAACAACAAAAATGTAATAAATAAAATTTACAGTTTAAAATTTTTAGAATTTTACTAATTTTTTTCCTAAAAACATAGATTAAATATATCATAAAAATCATTGTAAAAATGAATTTTTTTACATTTTTAATACATTAAACACAAGTAAATTATATTCAAATATTTAAAAACAAATTAACATTAAAATAAAAGTTCTCCAAAAAAAAAAGAACTAAGTGTGTTTTTGGTCGTCTTAATTATTAATAAATATAATATATAAATTGATAAGGTATATAATTAATATAACAATATAAATGGCCAGTTTTCATTAAGAAATAGAACTGATTAATTTTGCGCCTGTGGAAAGAGAAGAGAAGAGAACTGAGTCGAAGAGGGTATTATTTTCCGCAGCCATGGCTTCCAACACCGCTCTCAGATCCGCAGCAAAGCTTATTCGCTCCTCTCAATCATTCATCTCTAAATCGTCATCTGGTAATTCCTCTCTTACCGGTTTTTTCTCTTTATTTTCAATTTTTTTCTACCAAATTAATATTCTTTATTTTTATTTTATGAAAAAAAAAAAAAGGAAATTTGCAAAATGGCGTGGTCATATTTGAAATGGATCCATTATGAAACACTGAATTTCCAGTTGGTATTAGGGTTGAGTTAGCTTGATGTGAATCATGTGCTTGAGCTTTAGGAAAATTAGAGAAAACAAAAAAGGGTTCCTTTTGTTTAACCTATTTTCTGATGTGGTGTTTGTGCTTCGAGTTAGATGATGAATTAGTTGGAATTTGGGGCCTGTGTGGTTTCTGTCTTCGATTGTCGCGTTTACTATTTTATTTTTTTCCTTCAGATTTTTGTTCAAGGAAACAGTTGAAAGTAAAGGGGAAACAGTGAAATTAAATCCTGAAAACTGGAAAACATTAATGGTTTCTTCAGTCATTTATCTATGATTATGTGTTTTGGTTATAGCTCTGAATTGTTTGATATTCTGGAAAGGTCTGAATTTTTAAGGTTGACATTTTTGTTGTGTGATGTTTATGGCATGCCAAATACATCTATGGTCTTTAGAGTAGTTTGGTTAGTGTTTATGGACAGCAGCCATGCTACGTGTATGTCAAAACTCAAAACTCAAAACTCAGCCACCTTATAGAATATATATTGAAATACAAAATATAGAATGTTAGTATCTATAAACAATATATATTGGTTGATTTGGTGACTAATTTTTGTGTGCATATAACATTTATTCATGGATATGGTAGGACACAAATATGTTTGGTTGAACTAAGACAGAATCAGAGAGAGACTCAATGGGACTAAAATACACTGTCTTAGTTGCATCTCAGAAGGAAGGCCGCTAGTGTCTTTGTCTCGTCCTATCCCACCATGTCTATGTAGCCTAAAGTGCTTTATGTTTCTTGTTTCTTGGATCATTTGCTAACCGCATCCTCATTTTGCTTATGAGGGATTTCAATCGTCTAAAGTCAGGGTAGTAGTTATAGATGTTTCAAGTATGATTAGATCCTCACTTTAGAGGATCCAAATCCAATTATGAGGCTGCAAACTGAGGACTTACTTTTCCCCCTTCTTTTTCATATTTTCCAAGATAGATTTTACTTGTGTTGTAAAAAACTGCTGTTGACAATAAAGTAGGCTTTTTGTCTTTGGATTTAGTTAGCAAAATCTGATTTTTAAAATGGCGGAGAATGAAGGGAAATATTATTCAACAAACGATTGAATGATACTGTTCACAAACCTTTTAGGAAAGACAGTTTTCACAATTTAACCTCATGTCATTGCACTGTGGCAGGTAGCCGAGGTTTCCATTCTACTGGCATCAAGAGAGGTGGTCATGGCCATGATGAGCCATACTACATGCACGCAAAGCACATGTACAACTTGGACAGGATGACCAATCAGGGATTGAAAATGTCCCTTGCAGTGTTCACTGGCTTCAGCATTGGTGTCGCGGTTCCTGTCTATGCAGTCATTTTCCAGCAAAAGAAGACAGCATCAGGATAGGTCCTCATTGTAAGATGAGATTGCATAGCATATAAGAACAGTTGGGGGGTCCTGAACTGTCTTGGGTTGCTAGGTTATTGCTTTATTGCTTTGACATTTGTTTCCGTCGAAAATTCAAACGGAAAACCAAATTTTCCATTACTGGAGTAATAATTAGTTAACGGTTCTCTGGTTGTATGCTGTGATGTTATAAGACTTACTGCTTGAACAACACATTAATGTCTTTACATGGTCTTTGTCACCTTATTTCATTTTTTATTATATAGCTTGATTAAATTTAACACAATATTAGGTTTGCCATTTTTTTAAAGTGTTAGACAAAAGTTTCTTTAACCCAAAAATAAAGCTATTAGGATTGCATTGGAAATCAAGGGTGCAACTCCAAATAGTGTATACAATGCAAGTAGTTTTAAACCATTTTTGTTTCCTGTATTTAGTGACATTAAAATATGAATTTATAATTTCATACAAAGTATTCAAATTCAATCTACTAGGGCTATGTGAGGTGGATTACATACAAACTATAGAAATAAAATCTAAAGTAAAAGCCCCTCTGCCTCCAAGGCAAAGCATATGATTCAAATGTTCTACAAAACAGTTTCATGAGGTAAACTAACATGCCAAGTTGCCAACTTTGTTATGCATAAAAACATCAAAGTGTCTATCATTCAATTGTGTTCAACAACAATCATGTATAAAGTATGTTGTGGATGACTCTTCCAACAAAACATAACAAAATTACATTTTTTTTTGTCAAATTAACGTGAACTTTTCTCTAAATTTGTATCATCCCAAAGTAGCAGCCACTAAAGCAACGTAAACCAAACTGAGAATATTTGGTGGGAAATTCACAACTCCATTTGAAACAGGTGTGTTCTTCTTTGATGAAGGAGACTGTTGAAATGTAGTTGCAGGGTTTTGGTCAGATCCGGCCACAGCATTAGGTGCCATAGCCGGTGAAA
>NC_029793.2:124674584-124679173 GCF_000816755.2 Arachis ipaensis
ATGAACAATGAACATGGAGCTTCATCCCTCCAAGGCAATACAACCTGTTTCCGCTCACAAAGTATCTATCCCCAGCTCGTGTCAATGGCACCGAAGTGTTTCCATTTCCATAACTCGCCAACACATCGGTTGTGTCACATGTATCATAGTTCTTTTTTGTAACTTCGTCTACACTATTGGATGATGAATACTGAAAAACTGCAAAATCAAATCAAAATATACCCGTATAAGTTAAAATTTATAAATTCTGTGAATAAAATCTGATTCTTAGTTACATGTTTATTGCTCTTAATATTTCAATTTCTATTGAATTCCATCCCCTCAAAATTGATATGACAAATTTAGTACAAATGCTAACATAAACAATAATGCATTTCAGAAGTTACTGTATCAAAAATGAGCCATATAGAAAATGAACATTAATTAAGTACTTACCAAGAGCATCACCAACTTTGAAATTCTTATCAGCAACCCAAGTTTCAAGATTAGTGCTAATGTCCCAGCCAGAGGTATCTCCAACAGTGTAGGTGGTGGCTGAGCATGACACCACCACAAAAGCAAAGAGAAGAAGACATGACAGGAGCACCTTTGCCATGTTGATCATAGAGTTAATTATTAAGCTGAAAAAAATGGAACTAACTTATAAGTTTTATTGGGCGGGTCCATATAACATAAGATATATATAACTACTTGGAAGTTTGCTCATTTTTCAGATGACCTAACTCCCAAAAAATTAATAAATTTGCAAGAAATAATAAATGATACTTGGTAATTGGTATGTGAATTTTATCAAGATGGTTGAGTGATGCATTGGTCACGTTAGCTGGCCAGTGGTTAAACCATATTGCACTGCAAATAAGGCTTTAAGTAGGTTTGACTTTGAAGGTTTAATTATCTAGTTCAAGAAGTAACTGTTCTTCATCCTTTTTTTTTAATCTAATATAAACATGATATTCTTCAATTCCACAACGAAGAAGAAAAGAAAAGAAATCTAAGTAAAAGGAACTAGGTCTAGTGGAAGATTCCGACTTCCGAGTCAAAATTTCAAATATAGTAATTGAAAAGAGTGCTCACGTTTTGTGTGTGTCTTTATATATAGGAAATTTAAGAATATAAATAAAAAATAATACAAAAAAGTCTTATGTACAAAAATAATTAATTATTAATTTTTTTTTTACCAAAGATATCCGCGACCTCTTAAGTAAATACGAGGAGACTATGTCACTATTAAATTAGCTTTTTTTTTTTTTTTTACCAAAGATAGGAGACTCGAACCCACAACCTCTTAATTGAGTATAGAGAGACTATACCATTTGAACTATTACTCATTGGCAACTATTAAATTAGCTTAGCTATTATATATTTATGTATATTTATTATTCGCATATTTTTCTAACTAGATAATCAACTATTAGAATAATCAAACTTATTACAGGAGAATAATCAAATCGGTAATAAACGAATAACTAAACTTGTTTAGTATTATAATAAAAAAAAACTTATGAGATGTCAAATATATATTTCTATATGCGATGGTTGGTTAAATTGTTTATATATACATATTTGATCTTGTCTCATGTTTTGGCATTTTTTTAAATTTATTTTACTTTTTTGACTAAAGCATAGTATTTTTTATTTCCCATAATATAATTTAAAAGAAATTATTTTCAACCACGTTAACTTAAAGCCATCAAGTGGAATGAGAATGACCACCCTAAAGAATGGACTATAAAAATCCCACATATTTAGCGGTAATTGTTAGAGCTTTATGATTAGTGTGATGAAATTATTTACTCAAAAATTTAAACTAATAAAAAGAGAAATATATGAATGTTTTATACTTCTAATAATTAGTAAATTAGTTAAATACTTAAATGTAAGACTATTGCCATTTCACCTTTTTGGACCATCCCCATTGCTTCTAAGTTCTAACAGAGAATAATACAAAGTGGGAAATAGTTAAAAATTTGAGCTTAGAATTGCCTTGTAGATTTGTAGAAGTACTTGCACTTCAATTTTTAACTGAAGCATATAATTTACTTAAAGTTTTTTAGATGAATGGAAAGTTTATCAGCTGCAAAATCTTTTGTGGAAATGTCATCTGGGTTGACAATAGGTAAGAAGCCCGTTTGAGTACCATCGCTGTCATTTTCAATTTCTCCTTCAAGACTCATTCCTTCAATGCTTCTTCCAATTGGATCTCCTATCATTCCCACATCTATATATAAAACAAGAAAAGAAAAGGAAAGAAAAGAAAGGAAAGGAAAAAAAAATGGAGCTTAAAATAGTGGTGTTATAGAATTCAAAGTCAGAAAGTAAACAATACATGATATTTTTTTTCTTATATTAATGCATGTCTATTTCTTCATTAATCTCATAAGCATGATGAGATCAAGAATTCCTTCCAAGTGTTATCAATGATGATTTGGTAAAATTTCAATTTTCATAAGTAATTTATAAAATTTTGAAAGATAGTTTTGTAAGAAGTATAACATTTATATTTGGTAAATCAAATTAAAAATAATTTTTATAAATGCATACAATTATTGTGTTTGATAAAATAATTTTTAAAATTTAAAATAACCATAACAAACAAAACTAGAGGAAGAATTTTGATTGTGAATAAAAAATTTAACATCAATAATTAGTTAAGAATAAATCTAAATATTTATTAATATACAAGTTAATTTTTTTTATTTTAATAAACACAAATTAATTTTAAAAAATAATTGTTTAGGTACTTTCAAAAGAAGTTCTAATATAGTCACCAAAAAAAAAAGAAGTTCTAATATTTTAAAACTATAAACACAGACACAAGACGAACTGTTTGTATTTTTAAAAATACAAACACATTCTTAATAAACTTTATCAAATCAGACCTAAGAATATAAATTACTAAATAGTTCATAATTAGTGAATGCAGAAGTAAACTATCATTCATGATCTATGATTCTATGCAAGTTAGGTTCAAAATTAGATTTATAGAGGCCGCATATCATAACTGTAACATGTTGTAACAGACTCAAATTCAGATTACAAAGACAAAAGAGTGAAGAAACAAAAGAGAAGGAACACGATACACATGACAATAACAATAGTCACTTAAGACCTATTATAGAAACTAATTATATTCAAAGAAGTAAATCTCCGAGGAATGGATGATGTGGAATGTGTTCTGCACCTGGGTTTGAGAAGAGCCAAAGAGCGAGGGCACAAACAAGGAGGACAAAAGGGATAACATGAACTGCATTCTCTGCAAACTTGACACGTGCTTTCTCCTTCTTTGCCAACTCAGCAATGGGATCATACGTTGGCAAAGTGGTGGTGTCAAAAACAGAGTATGATCTGTGCCCTGGAGACAGAGTTATTGCTGAATGCTTGAAGTAATCATCAGAGAACCTGTTCCAGCTTGCAGACCTGTGCATCTTCACTTATGTTCTTGTTTTCTTTTTGTTTTCTTTGATAAGAAGGAAAATGGAAGTGGATTTTGACGCTGATTTAAGAGAAGGAAAAAAGAAGAACATGTGTCTTGTGCATCAAATAAATCAATAACAAGCTGAGTCAAAGCTAATCTCAAAAATAACGCCGAATTCACTGTGTTCCTCTTACCAATTCAGACAACTCTACATAGTTTTAGGGGCAATTTACACCATCAAATAAATTATATTTCAATATTACTAACAAATAAAAAAAAAAGGTTATCTTCGGATCTCTTTACACAAATACACATAAACGGCTATAGTATCGTGGTTTATACGAAGATATAAATAATGCATAAAACTTTACTTATGAACAAGGAGAATAAAATAATAAATTGCTTTACAAACAGAATTTTATAGAAAAAATAAATAAAAAACTTACAATTAAAACATTATTGATCAAACTCTTTTAAATTCCATGCTATTATTTAACATTCAATAATAAAATATCATTCTACTAAATTACCTATACAATTAAGATTATTAGATTTTTTTTAGAACATTATCATATTATTGTCTAAAAATATTATATTTTATAATTTCTTTTAATTTCTTAATTAATATCTCATTGTTAGTAAACTGCTATTTTTTTATGTATAATGAAAATTATAAGAAGGAAATTATTTTGATATTCTTCTAAAAATAATATACAATAGATATATTTTTTTTAAAAATGAGTAAATACTTATTGTTTTAACTTTTAATCAATTATATATTTTTTTGCATACAAAATCGTTCCTAAAGTTTAAAACTAAATTTTAAAATCATTCTTTTTACTTAAATATTAAAATTTTGGACCAAATTACCCATAACAAAAAAATTATAAACTAAAAAAAAGAAAAATAAGAAAAAAAGAGTGTTTCTACTCCTGCGAAGGGGGAATGGAAGAAGAAGAAGGGGAAAGCGAAGAAGAAGAAGAAGTTATCCACGATCCACCTCTGCCTTTGCTTCCGCCACCACCTCCATACGATTTTGGTCCTTAAGGTAAGGATAATTTTAAAACCAAGTTAAATCTTAGGGACGATTTTGTGCAAAAAAAGTTGGAGACGAAAAAATTTTTTGGCTTATATCTTAGGACCAAAATCATACTTAACACATTTTTTTTATATT
>NC_029793.2:124679297-124695141 GCF_000816755.2 Arachis ipaensis
ATTTTTATGAAAATTTGAGCGGTGTCATTTGTTGAGTTGCTTTATAACTGAAACCATTAGTCATCTATATATTAACACAAGTATGCTTCATAAATAATATAGCCAAACAACTAAATGATTACTTTTTTTTTATAGAGTAAATGATAAAAATCCATATAAAAAATTTTTGAGGCTGCAAAAATACGCACGACAAAATTGAGGCTAATTTTTTTAGTAATAGAAACTCAATATGTGTTACGTACGGTTATGGATTAGTAGTGTGTTTTTTATGAATATGAAAATGTATTTTTTTTTTATAAATTATATATGAAAAACGTTTGAGGTCACAAAAATATATATATAACATAATCGAGACTAAATTTTTCAGTAATGAAAATCCAGTATGTGTTATGCACGATTATGGATTAGTGACGTGCTTTCTATGAATATGAAAATGTAATTTTTTTAAAATTAGAATTTAGAAATTGGAGACTCAGATTTGATTGGGACACAAAACCTAAGGTCTGATTTATAGTGTGGTGAAGAGTAAATCGGAGTTTCAAATTTCTTTGTGCAAATTTTTTTTTAAAGTGGAGAGTAAATCGGTGGTCGGTTTTATGTTTTAAAAAATTCATAATCTTAAAAACCCAAATCGATGGGTAAAAATTGTGAATTCTGAGAGTCCAATTTGTATACATAACACATGGTTTTCCAAGGAAAGGTTGTTAAAGTATATTCTGTTACAAAAAATTTTTATAACAAAAAATGAAACTGTTACAATTTAAAGTAATATTTTATAACAAATTTTTTTTATACAAAAAATAAAAAATCGTTACAAAAGTGATAACAAATTTTGATCTTCAAAACATTTTTGGTAACAATATATTTTTTCCTATCATAAAATTTTGTTACAAAATGTAACTTGATTTTATAATATTTTTTTCTTTGGTTACAAAACATTATTTATTTTGTAATAATTTTTTTAATACAAATTACACGTATAACTTTTAAAATTATATTATTTTTTAACTAATTAATATATTAACTAATTTACTCAACAAGTCAACATTCATATAATATATAATAACATAGATAGTTCAAATATCTTTTATTTAACTAAGATTGTTTTATAAATCTTTAACATATAAACTTTAAAGTACAAACTAACAAGACACATTGAAGAACCCTAATGAACTAGATAGATACATAGGACAAGAAAAATAAGAAATTATAAATTTCCAAAATATAAACTACAAATTACAAACTCCATCATGTTCATACATCTTCTTTCTCATGGAAAAGCTTCTAATAAGTGACACACACCTGAAAAGACGACCAACAATAATAATATGATGTCAATTAATGCAATTTTAAAAAATTGTCTAGAAAATTTGAGCTTTACTGTCTCTAGTACCTATAGTTTCAAATTGTTTAGTTAGCACAAACATGTGAGAAAATCACACAGCCAACATAACCAAACGGTTCAACTCAAATTAAATGAGACCTCCAACACTGAAAATAAGACACTTTACTTTTAGTTCCTTTTTTCTCTTTTTAATCGAATGAATATTCAACAACAACAAAAATTTTAACAACAATAAAAATTCCATCATTCATTTTAATCAATCCAAAACAAGATACAGAACAAGCAAAATTCAATTCAATTTTTATTAATCATTCATCCTTTTAACATATGTCCATACCTGACTTCCCAAGTCCCAAAACACAAGTTTCCTATTTGCAGCTTCAATACGATCGATATTCAACCCCACAATTGGAACGATTCGATCAGGAGAAAGGCTTTCTATGTTTGAGTACATTGACTTCATCCTCTCCAACAAAGTCTGTAAAGTTAATGTATTCAGCAACTCAGGAAAACATATCAAAGTTAAACAATTTTGTAAAAAAATGGCATTCGAAATATGCATTACTATTTTCCCAACCTTGTCAATCCCCAGAATGAGTACGTGAATAATAGTGGAGCATTTGTAACAAAATTTAACTAAAAATTTTAATAAATAAATTCAGTTAATTGTATCATTAAATAGACTAGTTCTATCATTAAATTAATCCTTGACCTTAACCTATTACGGATGTAAAGCAGCTTCTTGTTTCTTTATTCATGTATGTTAATAACATGAATGACAACAATCAAGAACAACCTAAGCAATTTGCAATTATATTTAGAGTATGTATGATATATTTCCTCCAGTTATTTAGCTTAGCCAAAGGCCCTAGCTACCTTAAGGATGGTAAAAATTACAACACATACTTTATGTTTCAAATTTAAGTGGCACTTGCTAACCTGTATGACAAATACTTGGCTATATATATATTATTTGATGACTTAATCCGTAAGTACTAAGTAGTGGTAAAACTAGTATTGAAGCATTGAGAAATATCATACATAACTTCCTAAATTTCATAGATCTTGGGTAGGACTAGAATTTGTGCAACCTTGCAGATTCAACAATCAACATCAACATATCCAGCACCAAATTCATCAATCAGCAATTCCAATCCGATAATTCAGGCCAACTCAAACTCAGAATTTTCACTACTCAGCAACAATGCAACAAAGCTAGCTACAGAGAATTCAATAATCACAGATCTCCGATTTTGGAATTTAGATTCAGAATATAAAATTGCAGAATTAGAGTCTACAGTAGCAAAAGCTTCAAAATCAACAAGAAATCCATAAATTACAGAATAAGTTCACATCAAAGGAGAAGAAGGAGACTCATCAAATTTCAATTTCAAATTCCTACCTCAACAACAACAATAGGATTCAACAGAAAGTGCAGATCAAGCAGAAATTCAAATCTCAAACCTAGAAATTCAGATCTATCATTCAGCTCCAGTTTTAACAGTAAATACAGAACAAGCCAAAATTCCAATCAATCCAGTAATTCAATCAACATTACAGGATTTCGCAATTCGGGACAAGACAACACAAGCAATTCACCAAGTAGAAGATTCAGAGGCATATTTGGAGTTACCTAGCGTGATTGGGATTGACGGTGTTGAGGTTGATGTATGAGCAGTGGATGGCACCAATCTGGGCAACGATGATGGGACTCGAAGTGCCGTCGTCGCGATGGAGAGGGTGAAGTTCGCGGTTTCAGCACCGGCCGGCCGGGGAGGAGATTGCAGTGGTATTCCTCGACAACCATGGCTAGAACAGAACCAAAACCACCACGGCCGGGGAGGAGATTGCAGCGGCGACGACGAGGTCAGCTACTGCAACGACGGCACACCGTGAGACAGCGTCCTCCCCCTCCTCTTTCGTGATGGTTCTCTCCCTTTCCTCATTTCTGATTCACGATAGCCTCTTTCTCTCTCCTATAGACTTGGGCTTGATGGCGACTACTTCACAAACGACAACGGTGCGCGGCGGTAGGGATCCCGACGGCGAGGTCGTAGCAACTGAAATGAACTAGTTGAGGAGAGTGAGTGACCCTGGTTTAAAAAAATGAAAGATAGAGTTATGCTATAATTATACTATGATAGTCATATCTTATTACAAACATCTAAGGGGGTGAAATTTATATGCGAGAATAATTCATGTGATTTTATTGTTCCTTTTATCAAAGACGGTATCAGGCATTTTGTATCGGCATATATATATATATATATATCAGTATTTGGTAGGTTCGTTCATTTTTAAACGAAGTGTGTCACCGACAATGCAAGCATGAAAGAGATGTTTTCAATTTATTATGAAACTCGATCACAAATGTGTGTTATCGAGTTGTACATTGAGTTCAAACAATTTAAAGTCGATCGAAATATTGAATAGAGAAATTACAACAGTGATAACAAAAGATGATTTCGAAATTAACTATGAAGTTGTTGATCCAGATGAAATGATGATGAAGTTAATGATACCATGAAGACTGATGTGGCGGAGGTGACAAATACATTAACAAACCAGCACCCGTTTAAAGAGTCCTCTTTCATGCGTGTGTTAGATTTAGAAGCTACGCATATATTTAAATTTAATATATTTATATACATATTCTATAAGTTTATGTCATAGTGTTGTTGTGGTAGAGCCTCCTATTGCAGCAGATGATGAATTTGTCATGAGAATAAAATTTAGTTCCTGAAAAACTGTAATTGTGGTAATTAAAAATTATGCTATCTGCGGAGGCGTAGACTATCGGGTGTATGAGTCGGAACCCCAAACATTTTATACTAGATATACACAGTACGACACAAGTTGTGATTGGCTGATTAGGGTTAGCATGATCCAGAAGAAGTATTATTGGGAGATAAAGAGATATAATGGTAGTCACACTTGCATTAGAGCTACTATTTCTTAAGATAATTTCAAACTGGATTCTATCACAATTGCAGAAGCAATTAAGCCTTTAGTAAAAGCAAACCCATCCATAAAGATAAAATCTATCATTGCTGAAGTTCAGTCAAAATTTAATTACATCATAAGTTATTGCAAAACATGGTTGGCAAAATAAAAATCAATAGAAAAAATATTCGGAAGTTGGGAAGCTTCTGATGAAGCCTTACCCTTATGGTTTAAAGCCATGTCCGCAGCCGTCCACTTTGAGACCATGCCTGCATATCAGGAGAATGACTTGGTTCCTGATATCTGGGTGTTACACCGGGTCTTCTGGAGTTATTACCCTTGTATTAGAGCATTCAGGCACTGTAAACCAATTATTCAGGTAGACGGGACTCACTTGTATGAAAAATACAAGGGTTGTCTATTGATTATAGTTTCACAGGATGGAAACAACAATATCGTGCCTATTGTATTTGCCATTGTCGAGGGAGAGACTTCTAATGCGTGGCATTTTTTTCTTAGTAACATGCGACAACATGTGGTGACATGGATGGTGTGGACCTCATCTCTGATGGATACAATTTCATTAGTTCAGTCGTCCCTCATAGCAATAGAGCTTGGTCACTGATGGTGAAAATTATTGTCGGTCTAGAATTTTCATCAATAGAAAATCAAATCATTGTCATAGTATAGTCCTAGACCAACAGATAATCCTTTTCATCAAATTTTGATATGGTTGTCACAAGTTAATCCCAATTAAAAGTAACCGAGAGTATTAGTCTCGGGTCATCCTCAAGAGAATGGGCAAACATGTGCATCAATATTGGTTAGGATTTCGAGTTTGGGAGTCATAAACAAGAATTTAAATTACTAAACTTAACATGCAAGAAATTTTAAAGTGCAAGAAACTAAATCAAGCAATTAAAGCAAGGTATAAGTAAATGTAATCTAACAAGGTAACATATAAAGCTACTTCTATTCTAAGACTAAATGAACAACTAAACTAACTATAATAAGAATCAAGCAATCGGGATGTTTGGGTTTCAAATATGAATTTATAAGAAGGAACTCTTGGTTAGGCATAGGAATTGGGGTCACCATCCTTGTCTAATAACTATATATTAACAATTATGAGGAACTAAGCTCATTAAGTCTACTTCTACAAGTGAAGTACGTCAAATGGCTTGATCAATTTCAACTCAGTCCCAATCTAACTACTAATTGGCTTAGTAGTAGATTGGTGTCAATGGGTATCAATTTGACCACTAAGGGTTCTCAAACTACCAAATTACTTAGACCCAATGACTCAAGGTCACCCAATTCCCTTAGCCTAGGCCAAGAGTATAGAAAACTACTTCATAATCAAAAGAAACATTTCATCAAACACATGGTATGCACTAGCTAAAGACATATTTAAATTGCAAAACTAATTGGAAATTACAAGTACCCACTAACAATTATCAATAGAGAATAACTAAAATAACACTATCAATCATAGAAAACATCAATGCACTAAGAGAAATTCAAAATCAACAAAGTTCATAAAATGAGAAGAAAAGGGGAAATGACAAGAAAACACAAATTCAACACAAGATCTAAACAAAATTATAACTAGAGAACTCAAATTAAGTAATTGAAACTAGAATTAACAAGATCCAATTCATAAATTCAACAAATGAAAATCAAAACAAACTAAATCTAGAGAGAAGTAAGAGTTTCTCTCTCTAGAAAACAAGAACAAAAAACTAGCTAAAATTATGTGTATGGTGTGAATGAGTGAATCCCCCCTTTCCCCCCTTGGTTCCTTGGGTCTTTTCCATGCAGAATTGAGCTTAGATTGGGCCTGGAGCCTTCAGAAATTGCCAGTCACGATTTCATTAATGGGGTCACGTGCTGAGCGTCATGTGTGCGTGTCGACCACGCGTGCGCGTCATATGAGTTCTGCGAGCCACGCGTACGCGTCGAGCATGCGTGCGCGTTAGTGGGATTTTGTATCACCACGCGAATGCGCCAGCTTATGCGCGCCATTCTCAGCTACATGCGTCCACGCGTGCGCGTCGCCACCAATTCTCCAAAGCTTCATTCTTCATGCCTCTTCCACTTGTGCATGCTTCCTTTCCAAACACATCGTGCCATTCTTGCCCTATAGATCCTGAATCCACTTAACAAACACATCATGACATCAAATGGTAATAGAAGAGGATTAAAAAAATTGGCATTTTTAGGATTAAAGAAGCATGTTTTAAACCATGAAGCAAAATTAGGAAGGAAACACAAAACCATACAATTTATATGAATAAGTGTAAAAAATATTGATAAAATCCCCTAAATTCTACACAAGATGAACCCTAAAATTGGGCTTTATCAAACCTCCCCACACTTAAACCAAGCATGTCCTCATGCTAAAAATTAAAGACCAAAGAACATAGGAGAATGAGGTTTATGAAATGCAATTTACCTACATGGATGCAACTAATGCAAATGCTTCTATCTACTTGGTCAAAAGTGAATCAACTTCCAAGAACATACATGAACGAGTAGGGCTAAGGTAATATGATCATTCATGAACTCTACCAATTCAAATATCAAAATGACATGTAAACAACTTGCAAGAAGAAAGCTTGTGAAAGCCGGGAACAAGGAGTTCAGCATCGAACCCTCACCGGAAGTGTATCTTCTCTATTTGCTCAAGTGTATAGGGTTGATTCGCTCGATTCTCTTCTAATCATTCTTTCCAAGATTTATTTTTCATCTAACAATTAACAGTTATTCGGTGCATGCATACATTCATCATGAGGGCTTATCTTTAGGTTGTAATAGGGTTAGGGTAAAGGTAAGGATGCATATATGGTCAAGTGGGCTTGAAATTTGAAACCTTGATTAACCTAAGCTCTCACCTAACACAAATAACAACCTATACAATTCTAATACACAACCTAACTATCCATTTATTCACTTTGCACACACTGATGCATTCTTTTTCGATTCATAACGCATATGCATTGGTTACTATTGGTTTCACCTTGGGGCATTTTGTCCCCTTTTTATTGCTTTCTTTTTTTTCTATATTTTCTTTCTCTTATTTTTCTATTTCTTTTTCTACATATATTTTTTTTCTTTTATTTTTTCTCTTTTTTTTGATGAATTATATACAACGGTACCAATGCATATGATTTAAACATTCAATACATGAGTGTGTATCCAATTCCCAATGTTTTCAATAAAAATACAAAAAACACACTTTTACCTCTACCAATATTCCCAAACTTCCCTCCCGCTTAGATGACACACACCCTCACTCGCCTAAACTAATCAAAGATCCAAATTAGAGGATATTTATTATTTTTCACTTAGGGGTATTGATGTGCTAAATTAAAGAAGAAAGGGGGTTTATCATAGGCTCAAAATTGGTTAACAAAGGTGGATAAAAGGGTTAAGGCTATTTGGGTAAGTGAGCTATTGAAATAACAGCCTCAATCATGTAAATGCATTCATACACAAAATAATGGACATATAGAATCAAACAAATCAAGGATTGCAATCATAGAAAGAGAACAATGCACACAAGAATAGAAATAAGTAGTTATATGATGTAACCACGCAATTAAGCTCAAAACTCACATGCTTGTGTGTTCTTAGCTCAAAAATCTTTTCCAAAATTAATTCCTTCAAGCAAGTTTAACACAATTTTTTTTTTCAAATTGGTAAGGTGCTCTAAAAACAGTTTCTTGAAAAAAAAATCATCACTCTAACTAAGTAGTTATAACAAGAAGTGATTGGATGGAAAAAGTAATTCATCTAGTTCACAACCAATCACTTAACAAGCATAACTCTAGATATATGTACAAACAACTACCATGTAAAAAATGTTTAAATGCAAAAACTAGACATGCAATGCAAATTATCCTAATTAACAAAAGAAAATTAAAATTTAGGTGTTAAAAAGAAGGGTTGTTACCTACGGAAGTCGGTAAACGACCTCCTTACACTTTAGAGATTTGCACGGTCCTCCGTGCTATCAATGATGAGCAGAGTGGGTCCGGGAGTGTCACTCTCAATGGCTATAGGATGGTGAGACAAGGACATCTCCTTGTTCACCTCTTGATTACTTATTTGCCATGATCCGAGGTGGACTCCGGAGTGTCAGTTTTTGCCGTAGGTGGGTTGGTGAATCTTGCGGGAACTTCCTTTTCTGCCTCATCAATGCGGCTAGTGTTCTTCAACCGCTTAGAGTGATTTTGGTCCTTGAAGAAGTTGGCGCCTTAGTGGTCGCTTTTTGAGTTGGTCTTTTTGAGTGTCTTCTTTAGAGGCCTATTCTTTTCTCTTTTTGGTGGCCATCCTAAAAGAGAACAGAAAAGAGGAACATTAAGCTCAGAGAGACAAAGACCGGAATTATTAAAGTGCAAGTGAAAATTAATGCCGCAAAGGAGTGAAGTGTCTTAAAAACATGGTAGCTACTACATGTAAGTAAGACAACAAAATGATCAGGGAGGCACATCACTAGCATGAGATGCGAGAGTGAAAGAAGCATGCAAATACAGAGCATGAGAAGAATAAACTCAAGCATCGATAACAACAATGACAAACACATGCAAGAATGGTGGAAGTCATAGAAAAAATGTTGGCTCAACTAACTCCAAGACAATGAAGTCTAGAAATTGAAGAATGTGGGGTTAGAGAGTATTGAACCACTCATTCTTGCATGGCGCTACAAGCATAGCAAACCACAAAAAATGAGAATTTGATGATGAAAAATCATGGAAATGACGCTCAATGCTCATGTAGCGCAAGTGTTGTGAAACGAGGCACTAAGTTGAAAGAAAAAGGTCAATAATGAACAAAGATGCCATTGGCTCTTTTTCACAAACACTTGGTATGCAAAGTGTAAATAACAAGCAAGTTTGGAATTCTAAGGGGAATATGCCCCAAAATAAAATGTCATCTACCATAACACAAACAAGCCAAGATAAGAAATAATCCACCAATTCAAAAAGTAAATAAGATTCAACACCCATGGAAGAATATAAAAAGAAAGAAAAGAAACAAAAATGAATTATAAACAACAAAATCAAATTGCAACTAAGAAGAAAGAAAGTAGAGGGATAAAATGCAATTAAAAAGAGGGAATTTGAAAAGTAAAAGAGAAAAAAAAAAGAAACATGACCTTGAAAGGAGGAAGAAGGTGAGGTTGAGTGTAGGTGAGAAGAGGAGAAGAAGAGAGAGGAGAGAGAAGATGTGGGACCTCCGGAGGTGGTGGTCACCGGTGGTTGAGGTCGCCAGTGGTTATGGGTGGAGAAGAGGTGGTAAGGAGAAGGAAGAAAAAAGGAGGAAGGAATAGAAGAAGGAAAAAGAAGAAAGAGAGAGAACAGGGCGCGCTGCACTTTTGCTGCATCGGTAATGTGACGCGTACGCGTCGCCCATGCTCACGCGTGGATGGTGAAAAGAGTGACCGACGCGTATGTGTGGATGGTGAAAAGAGCGATAGACACGTACGCGTCATCCCTGCTTACGCGTGGGGAGCAATTTTGCTCCACGCATGAAATTCACATAGTACCGGCACAACTCTCTGGTTTTTGTACCAGGGGTTCCAAGATCAGCCAACGACGCGTACGCGTCGCCCACGCTCACGCGTGGATGCGCGAAAAACTCAGGGATGCGTAGGCGTCAGCAGACGTGCATGTGTAGGGAGCAATTGTGCTTTTGGCACCCCTCCCGCACAATTCCATTGCAACTCTCTGGTTTTTGTACCAGGAGTTTCAGCAATAAAATCGACGCATACTCGTCGTCCACGCTTACGCGTGGGACGATCCTTTTTTTTTCAAAACATGAGGAAAGGCAATTAGAACACAATCTTGGAACTCATTTAAGCTAGATACTTCAAAAACACTTAAAATTTCATGCAATAATCAAAATTAAGTATTTTCTTCAAAATTACCAATTCAACCAAACTAAGATCAAATGAAATCCTCATGAAGACTCCGACAAGCTCAACAAAATCAAACAAATATCAAGTACACTTAAACAAATTCAACAAAATCCAACAAAGACTCTAAAACTACATGCATGAAAATATGCACAAGGAGGATCATACCATGGTGGAGTGTCTCCCACCTAGTACTTTTCTTTAACATCCTTAAGTTGGACGGTCATGAGCTCAAGATTCTCCTCCTTTGGGTGCATCCTCAAGAAGGAACACCTCCAATTCCATTGGTGACTTATAACCATGATACTTCTTTACCCTGTGGCGGTTCACTTTGAATGTTGCACCACTTTGAGGGTGGAATAGCTCAACCACTCCATAAGGCTTCACTTCCTTCGCTTTAAAAGGGCCATCCCACCTTGAACGGAGCTTTCCGGGCATGAACCTAAGTCTCGAATTGTATAGAAGAACTTCATCACCCTCTTGAAAATCTTTCTTCGGATATAGTGATCATGAAATGCCTTAGTCTTCTCCTTATAGATCCTTGCATTCTCATAGGCCTCCATCCTAAGACATTCGAGTTCTTCTAATTGCAACTTCCTTACTATGCCCACCTTGGTGAAGTCCATGTTGCATTGTTTGACCGCCCAATAGGCCTTATGTTCAATTTTAACCGGGAGGTGGCACGCCTTCCCATAGACAATCTGAAATTGGCTCATCCCTAGTAGAGTCTTATAGGCCGTCCTATACGCCCACAATGCGTCACCCAACCGAGAACTCCAATCTTTCCTTTGTGGGTTCACCACTTTTTCCAAAACCCGCTTTATCTCTCGGTTGGATACCTCCGCTTGGCCATTAGTTTGGGGGTGGTAAGCGGTTGCAACCTTGTGTAGTACCCCATATCGCTTGAGTAATGATGCGTGGCAGAAATTAGATCAATTAAGAGATTATAATATAAAAACAGCGTTGCGAGTATAGCTCTTAACCAGCTAAAATTCGCCTCATCAATTTAGAAAGGTTGTCACAAAAGTTTAGAATAAAAATACTGGGAGTATGAGTCCCAGGTCGTCTCCCAATGAGTTGCTAGAAAGGGTGCTAATTTATTAATCAGGAGTTTTTCGAGGATTTTGAGAGTTGAATGACAGAAAATAAATAATTGTAATTTAAAAGAGAAATATATATATATATTCTAATTAAAAAGCCTTGACTAGAAGAATGATTAATTGAAAGTTTTATCCTTGTTGGGATTTTCTCAAGTGTAGTACAAAGAGGTTGTTTTTTTCACTTAGTTAACCCTTACTAAATAAAGGAAAGTCAAGTGATTGAGCTAACTCTTATTTGCAAATCTTAATCCTCTCCCTTGGGAAGGTCTAGCGTTAGTAAATACAGAATTAGCCAACAACTTCCAATTTAACTAATCACTTAAGCATTCCAACTCAAGTGTCTCCTTTTAATTAACCCCCATGTCAAGTTGGAAATCTACTCCATTGACATGAAAATTACTTGCATAGAATTAAAAAGGGAATAAAAGAAAGACATGATAGACAATAACTGCAATTTAATTAAAACTAAAAGTAATCCTTTTCATTAACAATCCATGAAAATAATCCAATTGTAACTTTAAACAAGAATTAAGAATATGGAATAAATAAAAGAATAAGGAAACAAACTAGAATAGTATCTTCAACGGAGGTGATGACTCTTCAATATCCAAAAGAAAAAGCATAAAACTAATAAACTATGAATGTAAAGAAAACCTAGAGGAAGAGTAATTTTCTTTCTAGATTTAGATCTAAAAACCTAAAACTATGCTAATGAGAATGTCTGTTGAGTCTCTGCAGGTTCCCTGGCTCTATTATGTGTTTCTGGGCCAAAATCTGGGTCAAAACTCGGCCCGAAATCGCCCTCAGCATTTTCTGTTATTTCTGCAGATCGCGCATGTCACGTGTACGCGTCAGGCACGCGCACGCGTCATCTTGCAGAACTCCAATCCACGCGAACGCGTCAGGCATACGCACGCGTCGCTGCAAATTTCTCCATTCCGCGCGCTCGCGTGAGCCATGCGTGCTTGCTGGTTATCTGCTTGGTTTCTTGTGTTCCTTCCATTTTTGCAAGCTTCCTCTCCATTCTCTAAGCCATTCCTGCCCTATAAAGTCTGAAACACTTAACACACAGATCACGGCATCGAATGGTATAAAGGAGAATTAAAATATACTAATTAAAGATCTCTAGGAAGCAAGTTTTCAACCATAAAACAAAACTAGGAAGTGATTGTAAAATCATGCAAATCATATGAATAAGTAGGTAAAGACTTGATGAAACCACTCAATTAAACACAAGATAAACCATAAAATAGTGGTTTATCAACCTCCCCACACTTAAACATTAGCATGTCCTCATGCTTAGCTCAAGGAGATTAAAAGACTAAATAAGGGAAAGTAAGATTCATGCAATGCAATGCAACCTATGAATGCAACTATATGCTAAAATGATTTTTGCCTACTTGGTTTAAAAGTAAATAAGTTCTTCAAGACAAATATAAATCAAATATCACTAATTAAAATCATACAGTAAAAACAAACAAGTAAACTTGTAAGAAGACAGCTCATGAAAGCAGGGAACATAGAATCAAGTATTGAACCCTCACTGATAGTATATGTGCACTCTAATCACTCAAGTGTATAGGGTAATCACTCTACTCTTCCCTAGTCACACTTTGTTCTTCACCTACCCAATCAACAAGTATTTAATGTACCAATGAAAATATCATGAGGTCTTTTCAAGGTTGTAATGGGGCCAAGGTAAGGGTGAAGGTATATATATGGCTAAGTGAGCTATAAATTGAATCCTTGATCAACCTAAGCCTTCACCTATACATACTCTATATACTTTTAAATTCATGCCTAGCTACCCAAAATTCCACTTTTGCATTACATACTCATGCATCAACTCTTCTTTTAATTTGTATCACATATGCATTGATCTTTTCATTAACTTAACATTGCATTGTGATAATTTTGTCCCCTTATTTATTTACTTATTTATTGATTTTTTTTGAATATATATATATATATATATATTGAAGCATAAAAATAAACATAACATTATCAATGCACATGGATTTTTAATTTTTCTGGTCTTACATGAGTAGGTACCAAAATTCCCAATATTTTATCAATTAATTAAAAACATAACATATTCCCTTATTAACCCATGTTTCCACAATTTTTCCACACTTAGTTAACACACAATCTCTATCTTAAGCTAACCAAAGATTTAATTAGGGTATTTAATTTTTTTTCGCTTAAGGCTAGTGATGTGGTAAAATATAGAACAAATGGGATAGAAAGGCTCAAAGTGGCTAACAAGGGTGACATAAAAGGGTAGGCTATTTGGGATAAGTGAGCTAATAAAATAATGGCCTCATTCATATGCATGCATATAACACATTAAATATTGGACATATAGGATGGAACAAAATATAGATTACAATCATAGAGAAGAGAACACACAAGAATAAAATATTATGGTTAAATAATGTAACCATGTAATTAAGCTCAAGTCTCACAGGTTGTGTGTTCTAGCTTTAAACCATGTTCCAATTTACAGTCTTCAAACAGGTTTTAACACAAAAGTTTTGATTTAAATTAGTGAAATTTTCAAAATAGAGTCTTGAAAAGAAACATATTAATTTTCAACCAAATAGAACATGCATACAAATACCTATTACTATGCAATCTATCATATCCTAAACAAAAGAAAAATAAATAATTTATTGGTGTTAAGAAAGAGAAATTACCTCCGGAAGTCAGGTACTGACCGACCTCCCCACACTTAAAGCTTGGCACCATCCTCGGTGCCATCAGTCAGGAACAAAGGGGGCTGGTAGCAGCATCTCCACAATCAGGACCGTCATGGCTCCCTGTGCTGGTAAATGAAGTGGAGTCCGGGGTGTCTGGGTCTTCTTCAGGTGGGTGGTTACCAACAAGTAGCTCCTTGAGGTATGTAAATCGGCGCTTGTTACGGCGCTATCTTCGCTTTCCTTGCCGGTCAAGCCGGTCTAACCTCTGAATTATCTGTAGGAGTAGCTGGTTTGTTGAAGGTTCTTGTGATGTGGAAGGAGGAGGGACATCTTCCACTGGTTCTATGCTCCAGTTGATAGTTACTGCTGGAGGTCTGATGTATTTCCCGTTAGGGACGTACTGATCATCCCGTGGAATCATGGCCTTGGTGTCCCCAGCTCTGTAGGAAACTCCGGCTGTTGAGACTAGATCTGAAACCAAGGCAGAAAAAGGTAGGTTGCCCGCAATTTGTACGTGTCCCATAGCATTCTGGATGTGTCTTGGTAAGTTGAGAGGCTGGTCTGTAAGGATATACCAGAGTAGAACAGCCATGTCTGCAGTGAAGGAGGACTCGTGAGTGCTTAGAAAGACGTAGTAGGACATAATCTGTGCCCACACTCGAGCATCCAAGGTGAGTGCTAAAGCCAATATCCCTTAGGGCGAGATCGATGGTATCCATAGATCCATCTGCTGCCAGGTTGTGCGATAGCTCTGAGAACGGTGTCCCAGTCAAATTGGTATGTCTGGCACTTGAAAGAGGCTTGTTGGTATGCGTCCAATCCTTCTGGAGCAGGGGGAAGATCTAAAGCTTACTGAATGGCCTCTTCAGTTATGGGGACTTGCTTCTGACGGACATAGACAGACTGCAGGGTTGGCATGTGAAAATTTGAGTAGAATTCAACTACCCCTGAAAGATTGACCTGCCGTGGCTGTCTCCGTAGGAATCCCATTGTCTTCGTTCAATTCGGGGCTCAACAAATTCATCAATGTGGTTTGGGAGGATGAGTAGGTGCTCATTGTTGTAGTTTCTCTCAGCCAGGATGGGGAACATCTGCTCGTCCTTTGCTGGAAAGGCTTTCTCCTTTTCATCGACCTTGATGATCCTCTTGACTCGCTTTGTTGAGGGCTTTACTGCTGTTGAAGATGGCTCTGCAGCTAGTGCTCTTTTTGTTCTTTTCCTTGTCGGTGGTTTGGGAGTAGCTTTCTCTTTACCCTTCTTGGTGGCCATCCTGAAAAGGAAAAAAATAAGTAACATTTAAAGCTAAGGGTTAGAGCAAGGAAGAGGATGGTACACGTGATAATCATTGCACGGTAAAGAAGGATGTCGTTAACACATGGTCGCGACTACATGTGAAAAGTTCATCAATGGAAATATAGCAAGTGCATGTTATGGCAAGTAGATGCAAGATGTTTATTGGCATGCTGGCAAAGGCATGAGTAGCATAGATCAAGCATTGATTGCCCAATTTGATTATCAAGTGTTTCAAACTAACAATCTGTTTGTATTGACAATTATATTCAATCAATAAAATATAAAAAGGGGTTTTGTGAAAAAAAATAGGCATTATTGTAGAAGGATAGAGTATTTAAATATGCACAATGCCATACGGGCTTTTTCACAAACACTTAGCATGCATGGTAAATATGTTATTGAAAGTATTGAATTTGAACATGCAAGCACCCTAAGATAATTAATAATAATTGTCAAACAATTCCTTAATAATCCACAAGCAAAATATAGAAGAAAACAATCACCCAATTAAATTTCTAACACCAATTAAAATAATGTAAAAAGAA